>NC_056745.1:189163533-189463533 GCF_019279795.1 Protopterus annectens | reverse complement strand
TGACGAGGATCCTGAATGAAAAACCTCCGCCAGGAAATCTAAAACCGAATGTACAGGAGCAGTAAAGGGGTCAATATTTTTGGAATTTGCCCAAATAGAAAAACGTCGCCACTTGCTAGCATAAACAGTCCTAGTGGACGACTTCAAAGAAGACACTAAAATGTCTCTGACTGAGTCGAAATCATCGGTAGCCTGGCTAGGTAGGAAGTGGAGCAACCAAGCAGTGAGGTTGAGAGAATGAATGGCTCGGTGCTGCTGACCCGACTGGTGGATCAAGAGATCCAGAACTGGGTCCAGATGCCAGGGCTGCACCAGAAGGTGACGATGCAGAGACGGAAACCAAATTTGTCGAGGCCAATATGGGGCAATGAGGATCAACTTGGCTCTCAAAACGGTGGCTTTCTGAATGACTTGTGGAATCAAGGGAAAGGGAGGAAAAGCACATAAGTCCCGGGCCAATCCTGGGTTAGAGAGTCTCTCAGGGGTTGGCCTGGAAGGGGAAAAGAGTGAAAAATCGGGACACTTGTTGTTTTGCGGAGTAGCAAAAAGATCGCAACAAGGAGTGCCCCACTTCAGAAAAATCTGATCCACTACAGATTGATTGAGAGACCACTCGTGAGGCATCAGAATGGATCTGCTCAGCCTGTCCGCTAAAAGGTTGGACCTGCCGGGATGTGCGTTGCTATCAGAAACCGCTGAGAAGAGATCGCCCATTGCCAAAGTCTGAGAGCTTCTCGACATAACGGATAGGACCTGGTCCCGCCCTGTTTGTTGATGTACCAGACCACGGACATGTTATCCGTTTGTACTGCAATAGTCCCCATGGGAAGAAAGTCGTTGAGGGCTTGCAACGTTAAAAGCACTGCTCTCATCTCCAGGACATTTATGTGCAGATGGTATTCTATGGGTTGCCACGTCCCGTGGACCATCCTGCCCTGATAATGCCCCCACCCGATCAGAGAGGCATCCGTAGTGACTGTGGCAACTGGAGGAGGGGGAATAAAGGGTCGGCCCTGATGAAGAAGAGGGGAAGATATCCACCAGTTCAGATGAGCTCTGCACGACTGTGTGACCAAGATTTCGTGCCTCATCGGGAGACTGTGGTACGACCACTGGTGAATAGCATCCACTGTAGAAGACGCATGTGGAAGCGAGCCAGTGGTAGAAGAACAATGGCCGCAGCCATAAGACCTAGAACCTTCAGTATAAATCTGGCTTTGATCTTGTTGCTTTGCAATAGAAGCGAACAATTTTGGATGTCCAGAATTCTTTGCTCTGTTAGTCTGGCTATCATTTTGACGGTGTTTAATTCTGCGCCTATAAATGTGATAGATTGGCAAGGCAGCAGAGAAGATTTTTCGAAATTTACTGAAATTCCCAAACTCCTGCAAAGCTGTAGAGTGTAGTCTCTGGACTGAAGAAGCTGACACTTGGTGGTGGCGGAGAGGAGCCAGTCGTCCAAGGGAAACACCTGGAATCCCTGACGTCTCAGATGAGCTGTGACCACTGCCATGCATTTGGTGAACACTCTGGGGCTGAAGTGAGGCCAAAGGGCAGTGCTCTGAATTGGTAATGACTGGTCCCTAGCCAAAAGCGGAGAAACCTTCTGGAGCGCCTGTGAATCTTTATGTGATAGTACGCATCCTGAAGGTCTATAGAGCACATCCAGTTGTCCTTGCCCAGAAAGGGCAGAATGGACTGAAGCGTGACCATCCGAATCTTGCCTTCTTGACAAATCTGTTTAGATTGCTCAGGTCTAATATTGGTCTCCAATCTCCCGTCCTTTTGGGGACCAAAAGAATCTCGAGTAGACGCGGATCCTACCTGGTCTGCTGGCACAGTCTGGACAGCTCTTTTTCTAGGAGCTTTGAAACCTCCTGTTCTGCCAAATCCCTTTGACCGGGTGAGATGTCTGGAAGGGATTGTAGAGGTGGAAACCTTTCAAGGGGATTTTGTAACCCTCGGATATGATCGACTGTACCCAACTCTCTTGAGATAGGGATTGCCAGGCTACTGGGTACAGCGAAATCCTTCCCCGACTGCCTCCAAGGGTGGACAGTCGGGCAACACCTCAGGGATGCTGAAAGGGCTTCTCAGGAAGAGACTCCCTGTTGCCCTGGTTCTGAGGACCCCTGCCTCTAGGGCTGCCTATTATTGTTACCCCTCTGCCTCTGGGGTAAACTGACCACGCGTCCGTGTAGCTCCTTGGGCTTTTCGAACTATCTTCCCTTCTGACCCTTGGGATATGGTCTAGAAGGAGTGGAAAACTGGACTCCAACGGCAGAAAGAGTTTTACCGTCCTGCTCACACCTGGTCAAGGTATCCTTCACCTGAGGTCCGAACAAAGCCGAACCATCAAAGGGGTATTAGTGAAGGACGCCTTAAAGGGGTCCGCAAAATTACAAAGCCGCATCCAGGCTTGGCGCCTAAGAGCAACTCCTGTGCCTTGCTCGCTCCATCGGCCGCATAGGATATGAGCCGCATGGAGGAGTTAGATATGGAATTCAGGATTGCAAGCTGAGGCAATCTTTTCCTGAGCCCCAGCAGCAGAAGGATCCTGGACTACTTCACCCAGTTCTTTGAGAATATCTCGTTGAAGCCTGGTGAAGTGACAAAGATAATTCAGCGAACGATAGCAAAAGTCGCTGAAGAAAACATCCGCTTCCATACCTGTCCATGGTCCTAGAGTCCTTGTTAGGAGGATGGACAGGTACTGAAGGATCCGCCAGTTCCTTCTTAGTGGCCACCGCCACCACCATAGCATCCACAGAGAAACCTTGGAAAGGAACTGTTTGTCCGAGGGGCCGTGATGAATTTGGATGGTCTCCTGGGGACAGGTTCCACAGAATCTGGAGTTACCACGCCTTCCGAGCCACTACCTGCATCAGTGGGTCGAAGGCGGAGACACCCAGGAGGTGGAGGGTCGGGATCCAAAAGCCTCCAGGTATACAGACTCATCCTCGGAGGGGTCAATGGAGGGCCAATTCCTCTGTTTGAGGAGCTCAAGGATGTCTGAAAAGGAGACATCCTCAGAGGGGACCGTGGGAACCCTCCGACTCATCTAAGTTGGTATCAGATGTAGTAGACTCAGGGGAGTCCGTGGTGTTTCCTCTTACACGCCCTCTTCCGAGGGGTTCCCCTGCAGGATCAGGAGAAACCTCGAAGAGGAGGAAATTCCCAATGGGGAAACCTGGGGCGATGGATCCCTGGGCCTGAGAGCAAGAGGCTGGCAAGAGGCGCCTGCAGGCACTGATGAGGGAGGAGCTAGAGGGATGGACCGCTGACCAGGCTCAGAGGCCAGGACACTCCTCATCACCTCAAAGGCTCCCCTCCCCGGGAGGCCGGAATATCCCGCCGAGGAAACAGGAATGCCCGGCTCCACTGAGAGGGAAGGCTCGAGGCCGATGTCGGCGCCGAGCTTACCAGCCGAAGCCCGAGGGAGAGCGGGTCGGACAAGGGTCCGATGCCACTAGCCCCTCGAGCCGACAAGGGAAACCCGACGACCGGATCCCTCCAAGGAAGGTCTCAAGGAGGAGATCGAGCCGAGGATGACGGAGCGAAGGATGTATCGGCTCCGCACCGAAACAGTCGCTGTCCCGAAGCTCCGGCCCGAACTCTGAAGTGGAGTCAAGGAGGAAGTTCAAGGGGTGAGGCTATAGCCAAGTCTGTTGAGACGGGCTATGGAGCATTTGGGCCAGTGCCTGAGACTTCAACAGCCTGCTTACCACCCTCTCCAAGTCGTGGTCAGACAGCCTGGAAGATCTCAAGATCGGCTCCGATGGCTCCGCTCCGACAAAAGGGAGACCCGGAGCAGAGTGGATACTCAGTAATGAAGGGGACCGAGATCTCTTTTCGACGGAGCCATCGGAGCCGAAGTCCCCTGAACACCAGATGGAGCCGGGTTTCGCTCCGATGCTGGATAAAGTGTCGGCTCCAGCCGAGCCGACAAGGCTACAGTAGATAAGGTATCGGAGCCAGCCGGCACCGAACCCACTACTTTCGAGGCAGATACATCGGTTCCAGCCGGCGATCTCGGCTCCGACGGAGCCGGAGCCACCGGAGGAGGCTTGGAAACTGAAGCCTGAGCCTTGGTGGCTTAGAAGGTTTCCCAGACCCTGCTTTAGAGGGAGAACCTTCTGGCTTAAGTAAGCCACGGAGGATAAGTTTATTCCTCCTCTCCTGCAGGACTCTCTGGCTAAAAGAGTGACACAAAGCACAGGAGTCCTGCAGGTGCAAAGGCCCCAGGCATAACACAAGAAGTGTGACCGCCTGTCAGAGACATTTTCTGACAGCACGAGTCACACTTCTTGAAGCCTGAGACCTTGCCTTCCTAGACATCCTAGGAGGAAGAAACACACACAAACCCCAACAAACACACAAAATTAATCCCTACACAAACACACAGGAAGGGATTAACAACTGGGGTTTTAGGCCTAACTAAAACTTTACACTAAAAGTTTAAAAGGGTATAAAAGTTTTAAAAAACAAGGGAATAGGGTGGGCTGTAAAACTACTACAGACTATACTATGACTAAAAGGGAAAAATAAAACCCTAACTAAGCCTCTCTTTCTTTGACAAGAAATTCACTTACCTCTGCTGGTAAAGGAGACCTCTTTCGCTAAGCGGCAAACGAGATCTGAGGTAGTTCCGCCTTGCATCATGGGATATAGGGTTGCCTCGAGCTGGTAAAAGAAGTTCCTAAGCTAAAGCAAGTGCCGAGTCGGAGCCGAGGATCGGCTCCGAACCCATCCAGCAAGAATGAAGGCGAGATTGACAACTTAACATTCATCTCTGCTGCTTCTTATCTCAGGGTCCACTCATGAAGCATCAGAATCACTCTGCTGAGTTTGTCTGCTATCAAGTTGGATTTCCCTGGGATGTGCGCTATCAGAAAGCGTTGGGAGGAGGTTGCCTACTGCCATACTTCTCAGGGCCTCTTGAAAATGGGGCTAGGATGTGGCTCCTCCTTGTTTGTTGATGTACCACACAACTGGCATGTTGTCTGTCTGTACTGCAATAGCTCTTAGTGGAAGAGAGTCTTGGAATGCTTGCAACACAAGAAGCACCACCCTCATCTCTAGGACACTGATGTGCAAGTGTGCCTCATGATTCTGCCAAGTACCTTGGACTGTCCTTCCCAGGTAATGCCCCTCCACCCTATCTGGTAAGCGTCCATGGTCACTGTGGCTAAAGGTTGTGGATGGAGAAAGGGTCAACCTAATGTCACATGAGTGGAGTGAAGCCACCAACGAAAATCTTTCTTGCAGGACTCTATTATAATTAGGTGGGACATGGGTAGTTCTTGCATGGACCATTGAGTGAACAGTAACCACTGTAGCATTCTCATGTGCAGACGTGTTAACTGAATTAGGGCTATTGCTGCTCCCATGGTTCCCAAGATTTCAGAACTGTTTTTGCTTGTACTCTTTTTTTTTGGAAAGTAGGAGTAGGACCTGACTTCACAGAACTTGAGCCCTTCTGGAAGGAAGCATTGCCAACATTTTCATTGCATCTAGAGCTGGTCCTACAAAAACGATATGCTGAGATGGCAACAAGGCAGATTTTTTGTAGTTCATTGCGATTCCTAGGTGAGAGCAGATCTGCAAGTTGGTGTCCCTCGCTTTTGTTAATAGATGCTCAGTGGTGGCGGTTAGGAGCCAGTCACGGAGATACGGAAACACTCGGAATCCTAGGCGACTCAAGTGAGCCGTGACTACTGCCATACAGTTGGTGAACACTGAGAGCTTTAGTGACCCGAAAGGGCAGAGCTCGAAACTGGTAGTGACTGGCTCTCAGCTGACAGTGTAAATGACTCCTGGATCTTCAGTCCATTTTTATATGGTAGTACACATCCTTGAGGTCTATCAAGCACATCCAATTGTCTTTTCACAAGAACGGGAGTATTGACTGCAGTCTTACCATCCGGAACTTTGATTCTTTTACTGATTTGTTGAATTTGCTGAGATCCAAAATAGGTCTCCAGTCCCCTGTTTTCTTTGGAACTAAAAAGAAGCTTGAATAAGTTCCGGATCCCATTTGGTCTGCCGGGACTGTCTGGCTGACTCTCTATGTTAGCAACTTTTGTATTTCTAGATCTGCCTGTTCCCTTTGACGGGGTGGAATGACGGGGATGTTTTTTTATGTTTGGGACAGGGGAAGAAAAGGGGATGGAGTAGCCTCTGGATACAATGCTTTGTACCCACTTATTTTTAGCCAGGCTTCTGGGTACAAAGATAAGCAACCCCCGAATGTCTCCAGGGATGGACAGACGGGCCTCCTTTCAGAATTGTTGAAAGGGCTTACCAAGGAAATATTTCATATCGCCCTGATTTTGCAGACCCCCCTCTGCCACATGGCCTGTGTCTTCTATTACTGCTTCCCCCTCTGCCCCTGGGGGAAGAATAACCACGTGTGTCCTAAAAATATCTCTGGCATTTTCGGAACCACATTTCTTCCTCCCTTTGGACCTTTTGGATAAGGTCTAGAAGGTAGGGAAAAATGGACTCCTACGACAGAGAGAGTTTTTCCTTCTTGTTCTCACCTGAATAGTGTGCCTTTGACTTTTGGCCCGAAGAAGGATGAGCCGTCGAAGGGGGCATCCAGGAATGTCTCCTTAGAGAAATTCCTGAACCCGCTGCCCTACTCGCTCCATCAGCTGCATAAGAAATGAGTCTCATGGACGAGTTTACCACTGAATTTAAGGTGGAGAGCTGAGAGGAAACTTTCTCTGATACCTCTTCAGCTGCTGAACCCTGGAGAGCATCTCATAGCGCCTTCATATCTCTCTGACGTCTTGTAAAGTGGGTGAGATAATTCAGCGATCCGAGTGCAAAGGTCACTGAAGAAAAGGTGTGCTTTGCATACCTGTCCATCGTATGAGACTCCTTGTTTGGCGGATGGATAGAAGAGGACATCTCTGACAGTTCCTTTATGGTGGTCACTGCCACCACTATAGCATCTACTTGGACACCTTTCGTAAGGAAGTTACTATGTGTAGGGGATGTTATGAATTTGTTTGGCCTCCGGGGAACAGGCTCCACTGAGTGTGGAGACTCCCACGCCCTTCGACAAACTAGGTCCATCAGTTCATCGAAAGGCAGAGACGCCTAAGTGGTGGAATGGCGAGCCCCAAAAGCCTTCAGGTATACAGACTCCTCCTACTCCTCAGAAGGGGTAATGGGCGTCTAGCCGCCTGTCTGCTTAAGTATTTCCAGGATGTCTGTGAAGGAGACATCCTCAGAGGGTGACTGTAGGGACCCTGACTCATCAAGGTCTGTATCTGATGTAATGAACTCCTCCGGGGAGTCTAAATGCTTCCTCTTGCAAAGTCTCTTCTGAGCAACCTCTTCAGAAGGGTATTCTGGAGAGGTTTCAGAAGAGAGGGGTTCACTCAATGGGGCATCCTGAGGCCTGAAGGTTTCCGCGTCTCTGTGGATGCAGTGGTGCCAAGACAGACACCAGTGCCTTTGGGGGAAGTATGCCCAGACCTGAGAGTGGACCTGTCTGTGGAGACAGCACTCTCATCACCTCAAAAGCTCCCTGCCCCTGATCGGAGGAAACTCCTGGCTCTGAAGAACCAGAAGACATCTCTGGAACCAAGGGGGTTGGCTCCAAGACCAATGTCTGAGCTAAGCTTACCCACACCAAAGCCCCGAGAGTTAAGTTTGGATCAGACAACTGTCTAGGAGCCGACCAGAGCATCAGCTCCTACACTCCTCAACTTCAGATGGAACAGAGGATGTCGTAGCAGTAGTCGGGGCCGAAGATTCTGGGATAGGTCTCGGCTCCAACGGTTCCACTACAAACAAGTTGCAGGTATTCTGGCTCCGAAGTCTGGGGTTGGCTCAGAGGAGGAATCTATGGTGAAAGGGTAGGCTTGGTCAGTTCCAAAGCCTTCTGGGTTGGATTTGACAATAATTTGGCAAGCGCCGGTGTCTTCAATAGCCTCCACACCACACGATCCACATCATCATCAGACGGGCTCCTGGAGGATCGAGAGGAATAATCAGGAAATCTAGATACCTGCTGTTTTTAATTTCTCCAAGTCTTTTGGGTTTCTAATACCATGAGGGTAATGGACCCCATTCCTAAGTCAAAGTATGATTAAAGTTCATGAAATTAATATTGTTTCACTCTGATGTCAGCCAAAAGTAGTCTTCGCAGCACCCACAATGTGCCCAGTAATGACTCTTTCTGCAATTCGTATGGTGTTACATGAATTGGTAACATATCTAAATACGACTGTAAATTAGTTTTTATAAGACCAGTTTCTCCTACTACTATTGGAACTGTCTGCGTATCTTTCATCCACATGGCTCTTGTTTCTGCCTGCAGATCAAGGTATTTTATGACTTTGTGTCTCTCTGTACACAAGACACTGTAGTCACTAGGTGTGGAGTTCAATGATCAATGCTCTTGTCGTCTTTTCTTGGACCACTATATCCGGCTTTCTAGCATCTGTCTTTTGAACTGTTGGTACTGGGTGATCCCATGTGATATAAACTTCATAATTTTCTACAATTCTTTGTGGCTCATGTTTCCAGTGGCTTTCAGCCACTTCGATACCATAATGTTTGCACAATCTCCAGTGTAACAGTCACACCGCATTATTATGCCTTTCAGTATACAGTCCCTCTGCCATTAGTGCATCAGAACCAGCAACAAGGTGTGTGACCGTTTCCAATTCGGTTTTACAAAACCTACATATGTCTGTTTCTCCCACATGATTAATGGACTTTGTGAACCAGCGTGTACATAGCCCACTATCTTGGGCTGCCAATGTTAACCTTGTATTTATTGATGTGAATTCACCTCTCCTTAACCATTCCTGCATTCATTCTTGATCAGCATGAGGCTCTTCCAGAAATTTTCTACACTTGCAACAATATTTATGATTTTTCCACATTTCTTGCCTTCTCATCTGGTCCTTTACCTTACATTCTTTCTTTTGCTTTTTAGCACATTCAGTTGCTGCCTGGATTTTATCTACTTCTGGTTTGATATCCATTCCTGCTTGACGTCAATATGCTTCTGCTAAATTAAGCAGAGATGTCATCTTAGAGTTATTCTCCTCATGTTTCAAAACTTTCACTACATTTGGATCTTGTGAGGTCAGTAGATATGTGTAGAGTCCCATGATTGCAGATCCATACATGTAATCAATTTCAAGGAGGCCCTACATCCTCTGGAACGGGGAATATATAATCTTGATACACACTGATTTTTATAAATCATTTGGAGAGCATGAAGCATCCTTCTTGTTTTAATATACAATCTATCCAACACTTTTTGGGGCCAGTCAATCACTCCAAAACTATACGTTAGGACAGGAAGAGCAAACTGATTTACGGCTTGGATCTTGTTTCTAGATGTCAATGCTGTTTACAGGATTAATAAGTCTTCTAAAGTACTCCTTAATGAGCTTTATTCACATTTGTTCATGTTGTATTTCTGATCCTTCATCAATTCTCAAGGATTTATACACTCCCTCTTGCTCAAGTTCTTTTATATTACATTCTTGTCCCAAACTGATGATGTCCTGGTGCTACAGTTTTCCTTTTTTTAAAGGTTGCTTTTGCACACTTATCAAGACCAAAGACATTCCAATATCATCTGAAAAAGTTTTGACAACCTGCAGCTGTGCTTTCAGTTCCTCATTTAATGAGCTATAGAGTTTTAAATCATCGATAAACAGATAGTAAGGGTGTTCCTAAGGCTGGAGATACCGGTTCCAAATCCGGGGACCAGCTCCGTAGCTGAAAACCCAATGGCTCATAAACTAAAGGAGTCCAGGTGGAAGGCCTCTCGGGCCCGACACTCTTCGGGGTCCAAAGATTAAATTTTTTTTTTTACTTTTTTGTCAGTTCCAACTGAGCCTCCAAAGAAAATCATCTTTTTTCCGATTTGTCTGATTTAGATGAGGGGGAAAGGCCTGATTTTGAAGGACCCTGACCTTCTTCCATAGCCTTTGAAAAAGGGGTCTTCAACAGTCCTCTGATAATTATTTTTCTCTCTAGTGGTACCCCAAGGCTAAAGGAGTGGCATATAGCACAAGACTCCTGAAGGTATACTGCTTCCAGGCAGTAAAAGAAGATTGTATGACCATTGGCAACTGAAACCTTTTGACTGCATTTTTCACATTTTTTTTAACCCTCGAGGATTTGCTGTCTTTAGAATGCTTAGTAGACATCTCAGAAAAAGGCAGCAACAGCAACAACATGGGGGTAATAAACTACAAGTACTACAGCAATTTTTTTTCTTTAAACAACAAGCAAGTATAAAAGAGACCAAAAACGCCCTCTAAATTAAACAGGCAAAGGCAGGCCTACAGAAAGGAAGCCCTCTAACTAAAAATGGGCTTCAGAGGGGAAAGTTTAAGCCAGGATAGGGCGAGAGGAAAAAAGGGCCTTGAGAAGAAACTATGGCCAACAGCACAAACAGCAGAAACAAACTCACTTAACTACTCAATATACACTACCTAATATACTAAAAGTAATTAAAGCACAATTATTTCAAAAATTGAACAATGAAAATTCCACTTAGCCAGAGCCAGTATGGGAGCACATGATTTTGTTTAGTGGCAAACGAGATCTGAGGAACTTTCCTAGGGCATGATGGGATAGGGTTTTCAGCCATGAGCTAGTGGAAGACCTCGAGCTTTTGTAGAAGGCCAAGTCGGAACAGAGAATTAGTGCTGAACCCAACCAGTAAAGAATGAAGGTGAGATAGGACAACATCACATCAGACGATAGATCAACCTTGATAGAGGAGTAAGAAAGGCCACAGGATAGTAACTCACAACTATTGTAAAACCAGATAAGAATTAGCCCTGAATGGGTGCTGGTAGTGTTATTGGCACTAACAAGAAAACATTTTCCATTTAGTAATTTATGATTTTCTAGTAGCAGGCTTTCTTGCCTCCATTAGTACCTGCTGCACATCCTCAGTAAACAAGTGTCTAAAGGGAATTAAGAACCTATGTTCAGGCAGTCAACTGAAGTTGACTGGGGTCAGGGTGCATCAAATACCCCTGTTCTTGTGCGAGTTGATGCAGTCTGTGAGGAAGATAACAGTAATTGCCCCTGGCCACTTCCAAAACTATGACTGCCTGGGCTTAAAGAGAGTCACCGCAATGATCCTGAGAGATTCCTTCTGAACTGTCAGAAGTACCCTGGATATCAGTGGAAAGGGTGGAAAAGCATACAGAAACATTCCTGTCCATGGAAAAGAAAAGACGTCTTCCAGGCCTTCTTGCAGAGAGTCCTGGAGCACAGTCTTGCCAGCTAACTGCTCAGAGAGGAGGCAAACAAGTCAACTTGAGGAACTCTCCACAGATGAATCAAATCTAGGAAGACCCCTGATCTAGTTGCCATTTGTGAGGGTGTACCCCTGCCCGGTTCAGCTTGTCTACCGCAAAATTTTGCTCTGATGGAATGTGGGATGCCTGTAGAGTAAAACTGTGCTGTGAAGCTATATCTAAAGCTAACAAGGCTAGTCTGAAAAGGGGGATAAAGGGCTGGTTATCCATCCTTTGCTTGTTAATGTACCACATAACTGTGGTATTGTCTGTAACAACTTGAAGAGGTCCTGGGACCCAAAGAGCAGAGAGTTGAGTGCCTTAATCAGGACAACCTTTATATTTATGTGCTTGTATCTGTCCTTAACTGTCCCACACACCTTGCACTTTTATCCCTCCTGAAACTGGTCACCAAAGTCTTAAGCATCTATGCTGACAGTTCTGGAATAGGGGAGGAGGAGGGGCGACCGAGATTAAAGCATATTTCTTCTTTTCACCAAGTGATTTTTCTAAATATAACACAAATAACAAAGGGGAAAGAAGACACCCTGCCTGGTTAAAGAGAGATAATTCCAAAAAGAAGCTTTCTTACTAATGCACAAGAGTGGAACCTGCGTATAACCATGATGGCAGCAAACGAGATCTGAGGCAATAGGGATAGAGGAAACAGGGATACAGTAGGGCATTATGGTTAGAGGGAGGAGCTCAAGAGTTGGATCTGAAGTTTAAACTACGACAACGAGTCTGACCTGAGGATCGGATCCGTAACCCATAAGTGAGAAAGAAAGAAAAGGACATCATTGGATCCTTATTATTTTGAAAGAGAATGCTAATGCTTCCACTGCTCTACTCAAATCCAAGCTTACTCTGTTAAATGCTTTTTCTGCATTAAGACCCACCAACAGTGGTATTTTCTTAATTCTGCTTCTCTCTAAATAATTTTTCTATTAATGTTATCAAATGTTTGCCTCCCCTCCCCAAAACTACAATGATCCATATCCATCAATTTTAACAACACATTTGCCACTCTTATCTAGCATGAACATAAGACATTTTATAATCATGGTTTTAAAATTGAACATGGTCTATATAAAGCTGGGTCTGATGGGTCTTTACTGCCTTTGGGTAATACAGCCACCACAGCTTTCTTCCAAGAAGTTGGTGCTTCTCCTCATTTTAAAATACAGTTAAACAGAATCTTCCAGATCTTTATCACTTTCTTCCCTCATAACTTCCAAACTAATGCCATCTGTTCCTGGGAAATTTCCTGCAGATTTATTATACACCACTATTTTTCTCTCATCTTCTCATATCTTGACTATTAGTTGTTGAGCCACATCTACCTCTAATCTTGGCATAATTAAGTCTTATATAAATGTTTCCATTTGTGCTCTTTCTTGACTTCAATATTCTTCTTTCATACAATTTTTTTTATAAAATTTCTGAAATATCTCTAATACAGGATTCTCTGGTTATTTTTCTTGTTAAAGGATCCCTAAATTTGACAACAAAACTTTCTACTTTCTGATGCTTGTGTCGTTGTGTTAAAAGTTTTTGTGCTCAGGAGTTGTCAAAAAATAGTTGCTTAACAGCAATCTTTTTAAACTCATGCATATTATCCAAATGCTCTCTTTTTTTCTCTTTAGCTCTCTGCAGTTGCACCTGTTTATGTTTTGTGAGAATCCCCTTATTAAGCAATACTTTAACATTTGCCAGCCAATCTAAATAATTCCCATTACTTCTTAACCACATTTTTCTCTTACTTCTACCCTGTTTTAAACTCCATTTTATCCCACTCACTAGCTATCACTTCTGAAGACATTTCTACCTCTTGTAATTACTCTTGAACACTTTTCCACTACCCATTTCTTAAATTCCTCTCTTTTTAACAGGTACGTGGGAAAGCACCAGTGTCTCAATTTTACTTTATTACCCTGCATTCTTATATTAGTTTTTAATTTGTGCATGATCTGAAACAGCTATTGGATGAGTGTTGAAGATTTCAATCAAATGCCCACGTTCCTGTAAAATATAATTTCTATCCAGTTTAGCGCAGTTATTGTATCTTGGGTAATCATATGTCATATAAGTTCTGTCTGAGTTCCTACTACTGAATGCATGTCTTCCATAGGAAGTTGTCATAATTTCTTTCAGAAATATACCCTCTTTTCCTATAGTTCCCCCCCATACAGCCTCACTATTGCAAATCAAGTTCCAGTCCCCACTTTAGATATAATATACCTTGCTGAAAGCCGATTATTTCTCCCAAAATTTTCTTAAGCTCCACAATAGCAGTTTTTGGTGGAATACAAATACATGTCAGGGTAAAAATCCTTCCTTACCAATAGCTCCTTACTACCTCAAGTCTACCACTATTGTCTTTTTTTCCTCTTTCATCACTACTGGAGCCTCTCTAGCAATCAGTATTATTACAATTTTCCTTTGTCCCAGATATTCTGCTTAATATCTACCCTGAAATCCTTTCTTTGTCAAACTTAAATGCTCATTACTTTCCAAATGTGTTTCCCGCAGCATTGACATTTGCACTCTGCATTTCTTAATACAATTCAATACTTTTATTTTTTTACTATACCTGTAAGGTCCTTTACATTCCAAAATGATATGGATGAGGTAACCTTCCAGACAGGAACAATTTCCACAAATCAACAGTTGTAACCATAGACTTTACCTAACCTAAAATTAAGGTTACCCATGCTAAAGCTCATGTTACAGCCTGTCTCCTCACTTACATTAATTAGTGTTTGTCGTTTATTTTATCTTTAATTCCTCTCCCGGGTATGAAAAACAGTCTGCATGCTTTCAAAAAACAGGAATGTTTAGCCCTAAGGAAAAAAAAACAATGTCCATCTTTAAATAAAACTAAAATGTGGACGGTTCTATTAAATGCATTAAAGTATTCCTGCTACTACAACTCTGCTATCTCTTATTCACTTCCAATAATTCCAACATTATTTTTCACTGAACTGCTTGCCATTGTACCTTTAAGGTTTGCATTTCCCTCAGCAAAGACTGCTCAGAACTATGAAGATTAATTGCTTACACCTGCAGACAAGCTCATGTCTGTGCAAAAATAGTCAGCAATGTGAAAAAAAAAATCAGCTAACATCACTGCAAACACATGGATTGTAAATTTCACTCAGAACAAAATATACAATTGCCTTCGGATACAGACTTCTTTACTTCTACTGAAAACATCTGCTAATGGAAAAAAAAAAACTAATACCTTTGCAAACATAAGGAACTTAATCATTTTTTCATGGCTTTCATCATTTTGTCTTACTTTTCAAGCCAACTTCCTTGCAAAAAAAAAAAAAGGAAGTTAAGTACTTACCATAACATTCCATGTTTGTAGTACATCCCAACTACATTCTTGCTGGATGGGTTCGGAGCCGATTTTCAGCTCCCACTCGGCCGATACTAAAGTTCGAGAGCTTTTACTGGCTCGAGGATAACCCCTATCCCATGGTGCTTCACAGCAATTCCCCAGATCTTGTTTGCAAGAAAGTAAATAGGTACATAATAGTAAGTAAACTATCAATAACTATGCACATACAAACGGAATACTTAGTATTACTATCCATGCCAAGTGGACGGACAACTACAACCAGGTCAGACAGCATAATGGATAGTCCACCAGTTCCTCCAGGAAACAGGAAGGGGAAAGGAGGGTGGGATACAAGAATGTAGGCGAGATGGACTACAAAAACATAACGTCATGGTAAGTACATAACTTCTTTATGTCATGTAGTCCTATCTCGCCGTAATTCTTGCTGAATTGGACAGCGTCCCTTGCACCTTTATCCTGGGTGGCTCAAGCAAAGAGACTCTTCAGCACAGTGGACCCAAAAGATGACCTATCCCGGGAGGCCAAATCCAATTTGTAATGTGTGACAAAGGTACGAGGTCTTGCCCAAGTAGCTGCTGCACAAATGGTATCAATTGGGAGTTTTGATCTAAAGGCATAAGAAGTAGATACTGTTCGGTTGAATGGCCTTTTACTTTGGCAGGTAATTGTTTGCCAGCAGTTTTGTAAGCAAATCAGATGCAGTCTGAAAGCCATTTAGACAAAGTGACCTTAGAAACAGGCAAGCCTTTATTTTTGTCAGAGAAGGAAACAAACAATTGGTCTGATTTTCGAAATTCTTTAGTCCTGTGCAGGTAAAACCTGAGAATTCTGTGGACATCAAATTGGTGTAGTCTGTATTCTGATTTATTACTATGATTTGGGAAGAAAACTGGTAATTCGATAGTTGTATTGAGATTATGCTCTGAACATAACTTAGGAAGAAAGGAAGGATTAGTTCTAAGTGACTCTATCCTTGTGGAAAACAATGTAAGGAGATCGAATGGTGAGGGCTTGCAATTCTGAAACTCTCCTAGCAGATGTTATTTGCCACTAAGAACAATGTCTTCCAAGACAAGAATTTCAGATCTGATAAAAAAGACTGTTCAAAAGGTGGAGAAATTAAAGATGTGAGAACTAGGTTCAGGTCCCAGGGCTCTGGTGGTTGCCTGATTGGAGGTCTGAGAAGGACTCCTCCTTTCAAAAAGGTTTTGCATAAAGAGTGGGACATGATTGGATTTACCATGTAGCCAAAATTATAAATAGAGATGGCAGCTAACTGAACTCTAATAGTAGCAGCTGCAGATCTTTCTTGAAAAATGGATGCCAGGAAGGACATGATAGACTCTATGGGAGCTGAATAGGGATCTATGCTTTGGTTTGCTGCCCAAATGGAGAACCTTTTCCATTTACTGGAATATAACTTCCTGGTGGAAGGTTTGTGTGAAGAAATCAGAATGTGTTTTACTGTAGGGGAAAGGGAAACACATCTGGCTATTTGTGAAACTGGAGTAGCCAATGCTGTCAATTTCAGGGTTTGGATGGTAGGATGGAACTGCCCAGATTGATGAATCATGTGGTCTGGGGACGGTTCCAGAATCCATGGTTCTTCCAAGAGATAGGGCCACAGGAAGGGGAACCAGACTTGTTGAGGCCAGTAAGGAGCAATGAGGATCAGGGTACTCTTCAACAGTTTTGCTTTCTGAATCACTTTTGGTATGAGAGGAAGGGGTGGAAAAGCATAAAGGAGTCCCAGAGGCCAATTGTGGACCAGAGTATCCCTGGGTGACATCCCCAGATGGGGAATTAGGGCAAAGTAGCTGCCGCATTTGGTGCTCATGTACATGGTGAATAAGTCGCAGCAAGGCTGGCCCCATTTGCAAAAAATCTCTTCCACAACTTCTGAATTCAGGGACCACTCATGAGGCATCAGAATTGCTTGACTGAGTTTGTCTGCTATCACACTGGACGTCCCCGGAATGTGCTTTGCTACCAGAAAGCGTTGAGTGTCCATCGCCCATTTCCATACTTAGAGCCACTCGACAAAGTGGGTAAAGATGTGGCTCCACCTTGCTTGTTTATGTACCACACTACAGACATGTCACCTGATTGAATCACAATTGTCCTGGTGGGAAGAGAACTGCAAAGTTCTTGTAACACGTACAGCACTGCTCTCATCTCCAGAACATTTATGTGCAAGTGGTTCTCATGATCCTGCCAAATACCTTGGACCGTCATTCCCAGATAATGCCCCCCCACCCTATCTGGGAAGCGTCCATGGTCAGGACTGCGTTTTGTTGAGGGGGAGCAAGTGGACAACCTAGATGAAGTTGATCTGTACATAACCACCACGTTAGATCCTTCTTGCAGGAGTTTGTGATGAGTATTTGGTGAGACAAGGGGAGATCCTGCATTGACCACTGGGCAAATAGTAGCCACTGAAGTACTCTCATGTGCAGATGGGCTAGGGGAATGCAGATGGGCTAGGAGAACTAAGAGAATGGTGGAAGTCATAGGACCTGAAGAACTATCCTGACCTGTACTTTGTCTGTCTTCAGCAAGAATCTGACTTGGTTGTGCAACGATTCTATCCTTTCTGGTGTCAGTTTTGCTGTCATGGTGGTTGAGTCTATTTCTGAGCCTAAGAAGACAATGCGCTGCAATGGAGATAAGGCTGATTTTTTTTAGATTTATTGTAATGCCTAATCTGGCGCACAAGGACAGAGTCTCGTCCCTGGTTCTGATTAGCTGGTACTCTGTAGTAGCAGTGAGGAGCCAGTCGTCTAGGTACAGAAACATCTGGAATCCTTGACATCTCAGGTGAGCCGTTACCACTGCCATGCATTTAGTGAACAGTCTGAGGGCTGTAGTGAGGCCAAAGGGCAGTGTTTGAAATTTTAAATGACTGGCTCCTAGCTGAAAGCGTAGCTGTCTTCTGGAGTGCCTGTCCATTTTGATGTGATAGTACCCGTCCTAAAGATCTATAGAGCACATCCAATTGTCTTTCCCGATAAAGGGAAATATCGACTGCAGAGTGATCATACAGAACTTCGATTTCTTTACAGACTTGTTGAGTTTGCTGAGATCTAGAATTGATCTCCAGTTCCCTGTATTTTTTGGAACTAAAAAGAATCGTGAGTAAGTTCCGGATCCTATTTGTTCTGTGGGGACTTCTTGGATGACTCTTTTTTGAAGCAACGTGATGACTTCTGATGTTGCACAGTCTAACTGAATAGGTGGCACGTCTGGTAGAGACTGGTTTACCGGGGGATCGGAAACAAAGGGAATAAAGTAACCTCTGGAAATTATGGTTTGTACCCAACGATCTTGGGAAATTTGTAGCCAGGTGCTTGGGTACAGTGAAAGAGGACCCCCAACTGCCTCCAGAGACAGACAGTCGGGCATCCCCTTAGGGGTAATGGAAGGGACGATCAAAGAAAGTATCTCCATCTCCCTGATGTTGCGGACCTCCTCTGCCTCGAGGGTGGCGTCTTCCATTATATCCTCCCCCTTTGCCTCTAGGGGGAGGGTTGACTTTATGCTTGAGGGAAACCTTTTTGTGATTTACAGAACCACATTTTCCCTCATGTTTGATCCTTGGGATAGGGTCTAGAAGGAAGGGAGAAACTGACTCCGACAGCAGATAAGGTTTTCCCTTCCCGTTCGCACCTGGTCAAAGTCTCTTTTACCTGTGGTCCAAAAAGAGTTGAACCATCAAAGGGGACATTGGTAAAGGAAGACTTAAAGGATTTCATGAAGTTGCATAACGCATCCAGGAGAGTCTCCTAAGAGACATTCCTGCTGCAGCTGTCCTGCTCACTCCATCAGCTGCATAGGAAATCAACCTCATGGAGGAGTTAGCTATAGATGTAAGGGTGGACAGCTGCGCAGCTACCTTGTCCGTGGATCCTGAAGCTACTGAACCCTGAAGGGTATCTCCCAGCTACTTCGGGAGATCCCTCTGAAGTCTAGTAAAATGGGACAGGTAATTCAGCGATCGTAAGGTGAATGTTGCTGAAGAGAAAGTATGCTTTCCATACCTATCCATCGTCCAGAACTCTTTATTAGGATGGATATTTGAAGATGTCTCTGACAACTCCTTTTTTGTGGCCGCTGCTACCACCATAGCATTCACAGGAACTCTCTTAGAAAGAAAAGACTCATCTTCCAGAGCAGTTATGAATTTGTACGGCCTCCTCGGGATAGGCTCCACTGTGTCGGGGGAGGTCCAGGCTTTCCGGGATATGACCCCCAAGAGTTGGAACGTCAGGGGACAAAGGCCTCAAGGTACACTCATTCATCCTCAGTAGGGTTAGACGTCTTCCAATCACCCCTCTGTCTAAGGATTTCAAGGATGCCTGCAAAAGAGACATCCTCAGAGGGGAATCTAGGGGACCCTTCTGACTCATCCAAATCAGTGTCTGACGTGATAAGACTCAGGTGAGTCAATATGCTTCCTCTTACAAAGTCTCTTCCGAGGGAGCTTTCCAGTGGGATAATCTGGGGAGGTCTCTCAGAAGAGGGGACACCTCCAATGGGGGCTCCTTGGGTCTCTGGTTCTCTACACTGAGGGGGAGAAGAGGTTTGCTGACAGCTGCTGGTGGGACATTGGATCCAAAGGCAGGGCTTTGGCATTGGACAAGCTTTCTCTATTGCTTCGAAAGCCTTTCCACCCCACTCTGAAGACTACCTCCGCCCAGAGGAAATGGAAGTTTGGCTCCGAGCAGAAGGGACAGGTTCAGAAGCAGACATGGGAACAGAGCTCAGTCGAGCCGAAGCACCGAGAGGGAGGGTCGGTTCCGAAGAAAAAATGGGGTGACTATCCCTCTCGGAGTCTACTCGAGAGCATTGGCTTCCAGACCTCTCGGTGCCAGACTGAGCTGCTCAGGATAGAGTTATCGGTTCCGAGGAAGTAGGAAGAATTCTCGGAACCGAAGGATCCAACACAGAAGGACCCGAAGTGTTCGACTCAGAGAGCGAAGCAGTTAGAGGTGAAGCAGTAGGTCTGGAGATGGGACGGTTCCAAAGCCTTTGGGTCCGGATGAGCTAACTTTTTAGGCAGAGCTGGGTCACAGAGCAACCTCTTCACCACCCACTTGAAATCCTCATCCGAAAGTGTCCTGGAGGAATGGGTGGAGACAAAAAGAGATCTACTTTCTAAAACAGGAGACCTCAAAGTTGGTGAGATAGGGTTAATAACAGGGGAGTGTCTCGATACTGAAGGTTGCCTCGGCACCAAAGAAACCGACGGCACCCAGACAGAAGTGGAATCGGAGCCAGAACTCCTTGGCTCTGTCACTTTAGACTTTTTTGATGGTTCCAAAGCTAGAACTGATGGAGATTTTCTCTTCAAAGTTTTGGGAACTGTCTGATCAAGTTCCAGCTGTTCCTGGAAGGAACTAGTCATAAAACCCCTGTCAATTGATTTATGTTTTCTTTCATTAAGAACCCTAGTGCTGAAGGCATGGCAAAAAGTACAAGGTTCTTGTAAATGAGCCTCTCCCACACAGTACACACAGCTGGTGTGACTGTTGGTAAATGACATTATTTGAGAACACATTGCATTTCTTGAACCCAGAAGGGCAGTGTTTCTCATGTTCTATATCTGTCTTTGGACATGCTGAGGAAAAAAAAGCTAACAGTAATAACAATAAGAACAATAACTACAAGGAAAGCTATGAAGAGTAGATTTTTTTTTTTTTTTTTTTTTTAGGAAGAAGGAGTAGCACTCAGAGAGGAAAGGTCCTCTAATTTAAATGGGCAACTACGGCCCTCTAACTAAAACAGACCGTAAAACCCTAAGAAAGTGGAACAGGGGATCAAGCACTCACAACAATCACACAGGTAAAAACTATTTAGATAGAAAGAAGAAGAAACTAGACAAAAAATATCAAGATTTATCAAACTCTTCTACTTAGCCAACGAGCCAGTAAGGAGACAACCTCGAAGCTTTCGTGGCAAATGAGATCTGGGGAATTGCCGTGTGGCACCATGGGATAGGGGTCAGCTTCGAGCCAGTAAAAGCTTTCGAGCTTTAATATCTGCTGAGTTGAAGCCAAGAATCAGCTCCAAACCCATCCAGCAAGAATTACGGCAAAATAGGACTATGTAACATCACCTGTTTGTATCTTAAGCCAAGGCCATTAATCTAGACATCAACACTTGTATAATTATACAGGATTATGATCGGGTTGCCGATCATAACCCGTTTAGTGTGTGTTTGAAGCATGGATGCCAAGAAATTCACATCTCAAGCAATGCCTGAGAGGTGAATCTTGGTATCCATGTCAAGAATACATAATTTAATGTTATGATCGGCAGACCAAACATAATTCTTTGTACTGCATGGAGCTTTATCTGCTCTACTACTAGTTGCATAGGAAAAAAATAGAAAGTATATTCTTGGCTTTCAAAGCCATAAAACACTTTTAACTTTGGTCTGTTCCTCATAAAAAGAAAAAAAGTTAAATACTAGTCATAAATTTCCATCTGTGTTGTCCATTTTCATTCTTCCTGTACAAATAGGTTTGGATCCAACCTTTGGATCAGACTCAGATGCTTTCTCCAGCTCTTGAAATACTGTCACTCTTGAGCTCCTCCCTTACCCATAATGTACCAGTCCCCTACTACACTTCAGATCTTGTTTGCTGACCTTTTAGACTATATAGTCAGTAATAAAGAACAAGGATATGAGATAACAGCATCTGGCACTCAAATGAAGGAACACTGGTTCTTTAACATCTTCTAATCCTTCCAGAACTCAAACTGGTAGATGCTTGGATTGAGGGGAGTTGAGAAAGAATGAAAATGGACAACACAGAAGGAAAGTTATAGTGAGTACATAACTCCTTATGTTGTCATTTTCATTCATTCCTCAACAAATGGGACAGAGTCCCCAGCTACCAAAATTCTCGGAGGACTCTAAGGAAGGATATTCCTCAGAATCATTAAGCTGTGGGCTGTTCTTCCCCTAGAGACCAGATCCAATTTGCAATGATTAATAAAGTTATGATGATTAGTCCAAGTTGTGGCTGCACGAATATCATCCAAGGAAGATCAAGATAAAAATACTGAAGAAGTTGCCATAACCTGGTGGAATGAGCTTTTGGTGGTTTCGGCAAAGACTAGTCCAATTTATTATAAACAAAGGTAATAAAAATCAGTTAGCCATGTGGCCAAGGTCACTTTAGTAACTGGTTTGTCCAGTTTTGAATCTGAAAAAAATACAAATAATTGGTCTGATTTCCTGAAAATGTTTGTTCTATGTAGATAAAAATGTAACTATGAACATCCAGTAGATGTAACATATACTCTCCTTTGTGAAATCTGGAAAGAAAACTCGAAAGTTGTTAGTTTGATACTGGATTCTGACAAAAAACTTTAGGAAAGGCTTGAAGTTCTGAAACCATTCTAGCAGAGGTAATGGCCAATAAAAAAGGCACTCTTCCAGGTTAAAAAGTTTAGTTCACATTTGGCTGACAAACTCAAACAGAGATTGGGTCAAAGACTAAAAAATCAAGTTCAAATCCCACAGGTGAGTGGGATCTTTGAAAGGAGGTCTAAGAAGAAAGGTTCCCCTTATTAAGACCTTACAAAGTTTGGAAGAGGCTAAAGATGAATTATGTACACCATTGTGAAAATTGGAAATGGCAGAAAGTTGTATTTTAATAGCTGAAGAACGAGCACCTTCATTAAAAAATGTAGCCAAAAATTCTAGAACTTTAAGTGCTGGTGCTGAAAAGGGGTCAGTGATATTTTGCTCTGCCCAAG
The DNA here is from genome assembly GCF_019279795.1 of Protopterus annectens. Classification (NCBI taxonomy): domain Eukaryota; kingdom Metazoa; phylum Chordata; order Ceratodontiformes; family Protopteridae; genus Protopterus; species Protopterus annectens. Next base: position 189,441,102 of record NC_056745.1, on the reverse strand, counting down.
CAGCAAATCTTTTCCATTTAGTTCTGGATATTTTTGTAGTGGAAGCGTTGTGGGAAGACAGAAGAATGTGATGAACAGGGGGAGACCGACTGGGCTGTCTTGTTATTAATGGAATTGGAAAAGCCATTTGGTCAGCTTTAGACCCAAGATGTCTGGGTGAGTCATATTTGTTGTGCGAGACAGAAGCTCTGGAATTGGATCCAGACTCCATGGCGAGTGAAGCAGATGAGGCCAAAGAAAGGGGAAAAAAGTTATGTACTTACCATAAATTTCCATTTGCATTGTCCATTTTCATTCTTCCTCGACTGTTGGGTTCGAATCCAACTCTGCCATTACTAATGCTCATGGCCACCAAAAATCTCTCAAGTTCCTCCCTTAACCATAATGCACCAACCCCTAACATACCTCAGATCTTGTTTGCTCTTTTTCATACAGTAGAAAGAACCATTATAAATTTCCTAACAGAAAAAGCCATACCTGGAGCTCAACATGAAGGACAGTGTACAATCTCTTGTTTTTCCAGAGATAGATTGTGAAAAAATTTGGGGTTGGTGGGCAAGAAGTTGAGGAAGAAAGAAAATGGAAACAGATGGAACATTATGGTAAGTACATAACCTTTTTATCTGATGTCAATTTTCATTCTATCCTCAACTATTAGGACAGAGGACTTCCAAGATGGCTGCACACTGAGTAACAGTTTGTTTCTAGTTCTCCCAGTGTGAAAAACTCATCCAAGAAGGTCAGCAGACTTGTTTTTACGAGTAAATTTCAGTAACTGGCTAGTAAGTGCACTGCTTCAATGCCAAAAATAAAGAAATACAGAAGACCTGGAAAAACACAGCTACAAAAAGTGAGGAAGACACACTGACTGTGAAAGTTCTGCAGCTGTTCCACAAAAAGCAATGCAACCTTCAGATATGACTTCCAATAACCTACAGGAAGATATAAGACAGCATTACAGAGCTGGTTAAAATAAAACAGTGAAGAGTATATCATGACAAACAACAAATGTAAGGAAGAAATGGAAAAAGCTTTTAACAGATATTCAGATGAGATAATAAAGCTGCGAAAACCAGAGGTCAAAATGAAGAAAAGGCTGGCTGAATATGAGACTGCTTACGAAGAGATGTTTAAAAAAATAATAGAATTAGAGGACAGAGCACGTAGGGAAAACCAGAGATTTTTCAGCTACACCAGAGAAGCTGGAAGGAACAGACTGCATTAATTTTATGAAAGCAGAAATAAGCAACTTGGACTGGTATTCCACAGCAGGGGTTTTTAGCTGAAAGGGCACATCATATGTGTATGCTCCAAACCTAGCTATAAGAAAGCAACCTAGACCTTTAATAGTAAAGATGCAATCCTACCTGCAGAAGGAGTTGATTATGACAAAACTGTGGCAGGACAAAGGAGACAGCAGAGTGTTTGTGGAGAATGATTTCTAATGGCAGACCAGGCAGAAGAAGAGTAAATTATTCAAGGAATGTCAAGACGTAGGTGAGAGATTCAAACTGCTGTATACAGCTGTGGTTAAGGTATTCTTCCCTAGAGGGGCAAAATCCTTTTTTGATGAAGTGCATGCTATGGAGGAAATACAAAGTTTCTCCAACAAAAAGTGAGCTGTGAAACAGAAGGAGATTCTGATTATTGTCCTTCTGGTAATAAAGACCACATAGAGACTGTACATGTGAAACCATTTTCCAGTATTTCAATGGAAAATGCTGGACAGAAGGAAGATAGCATGTAACTTGACTAGAAGAATCAAGAGTATGTTGGAAATAAAGCAGAGACAGGATTTGGGTGATGGAGAACAGTAACAAAACAAGTAACCTAATGGGGGATTACAATGCAATAATTATATTTGTCAAATAAAACAGAACAAGAATATCTGGAAACAGTAGACTTCAAAATTTACTGGATTTGTTGGAGACGCTAAAGTATATGCCCTACATCATGACACTAATGTTTGCAAAAATGCTTTGGAGAGGGGAAGAGAGGGGAGAACAGCTAACTAAGTAAAGAAAACATTTTCTTTTCTTAATAGTAGTGTATTTGTGGTGTATAGTTTTCTTTGCATGCTAAGTGTAATGAAGACTGTAAACAGTTTTTGTTGTTTTTCTTTTTCTCCCCTCTTCTCTCGTACAGTTTTTGAGAAATATAAGCAATGCAATGTAAAATAAAAAGGCATAACATATTTAAAATTAATGTGCTTCTTCTCATTCTTGCATAGGGTAATGACTGATTTAAATTATTGATTAAAGGCCTTCTACGGTTACGTAAAAAACCTAAATGGCAATGCTCCGGTCTGTTCTGAGCTAGTACAAAATGGAACAAAATACACTGACCCTTCTGACATTGCCAACATCTTGGCTGACAGGTTCAGTGCAAATTTCACCCCCCCTCACCACCTACAGGGCCTATTACCATTCCAGGGGATTGTGTAAGTCTAATTATTACTGATACATTGGTCAACAAGGCTCTATCTAAAGCTAAAAACACTGCCTCCATGGGACCAGATGGTGTCCCAGGCTATGTCATACGCGAGCTCCAAAAGGAATTAACCCCGCATTTTAATACCCTATTCAGTCTCAGCCTCTCCACAGGATATGTGCCCATAGAATGGCGCACGGTAATGGTGGTCCCGCTACACAAGGGTGGGGCCACAACTGACCCTGGGAACTACCGACCAATAAGCCTGACCAGTCTGATCTGTAAGGCTATGGAGCGAATCATTATGGAACTCAAATGGAGAGATTGGGAACCACCAGTCGCTGGACCCCACACAGTTCAGCTTCGTCAAGGGTAGATCGTGCCTCCTGAACCTGGTGGATTTCTTTGAGACAGTTACTCAGGCTATAGATAAGGAAAAGGAGGTACACACGGCTTACCTTGACCTTGCTAAAGCATTTGACACCATTCCCCATTCAGGTATTATTGATAAGCTCACCAGCCTGGGCATAAACCCTTACGTCACAAGATGGATCACAAACTGGCATTCAGACAGATCCCATACAGTAAGAGTAGCGGGATATATGTCCGAATCCAGACCAGTAACAAGTGGTGCGCCTCAGGGCTCTGTCCTGGGGCCCCTTCTGTTTGGCATATACTTCTCAGAAGTACAGGCAAGCACGGAAGGGCTGTGGCTGACTAAGTTTGCTGACGACTGCAAACTGGGTGCTATAACAGAGTCTCTGGCCGACATGGAGATCCTTCAGAAGGGCCTAAATGAGACTGATGCATGGTGTCAAAGCCATGGTCTCAAGCTAAATGCAAAAAAATGTGTAGTAATCCCCTTTGGAAAAAACAGAGTACCCGCAAACTAAAACATAGGAGGTAATCCCCTGAAATCTGAAGAAGAAATAAGGGATCTAGGGACCCAAGTAGATAGTCAGCTTTCCTTTGATAACCATGTTGCCAAAGTGGTTAGAAAATCCTTCTATGTGACCCATCTGATCATGAAAGGGTTCGCATCAAGATCTAAGGATGTAATGGTGCCCCTCTACTCTTCCCTCATCAGACCCATTATTGAGTACACTGCACCAATTGGAATGTACCTGGCTAGACATCTCCAGCAGCTGGAGAGACCACAGAGGTACCTAACCAAGAGGATTACTGGCCTCAAACAGTTGCCCTATGCAGCACAAATGAAAAAGCTAAGACTGTTCTCTGTTGCATACCGCTTTCTCAGAGGTGATCTCTGTCTAATGTACAGAGCCATGTCCAACCCAGAATTGTTGAACATGCTCCATCTTAGCAAAACCAAATCTACTCGAGCTACACACTCTAGGGATATAAACCTCAACACAACAATGAATAGAACATGCTGGAGGGATAGATTCCCTTCGCAGAGACTTCCCTTACTATGGAACAGGGTCCCGATCTACATAAGACAGAGCCCCTCACTATCACTCTTCAAGAGGAACCTTGATGAGTCAATGGGTAACAAAGTTCACACCGGGGATCACACCAACTGCACTACCAGATAGGGGCCAAAGGTACTAGATGCTAGTACAAGGGTCTAGGGAACTACTAAAGGGGCGGTGAATACCGCACAACGTGGCTGGGCTAATGTATACCGTCGGGCAGATAGCCCAGTACCACCTATGAACCTATAAGAATCTTAGACTTCTTAGTTTTAAGAGAGCAAGTAAATGAAAAAGAATATTGAATATTATGAGACTTTTTTCTAGCAAATGCATGTATACTTAATAGCAATTCTGCAGGTGGTCTTCATGTTTCCATGGAAACAGGCTGATAAAGAGAAACTGGCTATCTGGTTCTCATGTCTCCATGCAGTCAATCTGATAAAGAGAAACTGACTGACTGGTTCTCATGTCTCCACGCAGTCAATCTGATAAAGAGACACTGGAACCAGTCTGGTAGAAGGGGACTGGCTGAGTGACAAGAAAAAAAAAAGAGAAATTGGCTAGAACATATTTTCTGGAAGCAACAAGGGTTTTCCCAGCTGGAAGAGCTTTAAAGACAAGACAAAACCAATTAGATTTGAAGTAAAGTTATCTGTTTTTTTTTAAGTGCAATGGGGATACCAACACAAGCAGGTGCTTTTGTTTTTTTTTTTTCTTTTTCTCTCTTCTCTGTTTTCCTTGGTTCAGTTTTAAGAAATGTAGGCACTGCAATGTAAAAAGAAAGAACGGGGAGAGAGGTAAAATCTGGTTGAGAAAGTATGACAAAAGAAAAATCAGTGTGCTTCTCCATATGCTTGCATAGGGAAATTACTGGGTTAAGGCCCTAGGTGTTATCCAGTAACAAGTTTATTACAAAACATGTAAACGAAAAAGAATACTGAATATTATAAGGCTTTTTTTCTAGTGAACAAGGTACCCTTAACAGTTTTGTGTCTGGTTTGCATGTCACTAGAAGACAATTTGATAAAGAGAAATGGCTTGGATAAAGTGTTTACTGAAAGCATTCATTTGTTTTCTCAGCTGGGAGAGCTATAAAGATAGACAAAATCAAATAGCACTTACTAATAGCACAGGCTGTACCATGCATCTTACTATGACTAACCTTTCTTTTTGGCTAAATCTAGCCTGTGTGGCTACCAACTTAGAACTTTTATTCTTATTAGGAATTAAAAATTTCAACATCTGAAAATGGACACAGTTGTCTGTGTTAAGTTAATAGGTTTCTGGGGGGGTTGGGTGGGTTGTTTGTTCTGTTTGACAGCTTTAAAAAAAAATGTTATGTAAGATGTGGCATAGGCTGAAATGGATATGACAAGAAACAAATGTATAAAAGACCAATCTGCCGAACAGTATATGCATGTAATATAAAAGTTTGAATTAGACATTTCACAAAAAACAGTTGTATATAAAAGGCGGCAATAATAACTATATAACAAAATTATGCTTTCTGTAATGTCTTTCAGTTTGAATGGTCTTACAGCTAAGCATAAAAAGAAAGAGTAGGGAACTATATTAAAAATGGAGAGTGCAGATAGCTATGCTACAACAGACACACCTATGAAGAAAGTACAGTTTTGTACCTACCATAAATGTAGATGTTCGAGTGTTCACCCTGCTGCAGTCATCACACTTGGGTTATCCTGCCGTCAGGCGGTCCCCGCAGTCGGCCAGAGTTCCAAAGTCTTGGTCCGGCGTCAGTTGCTGTCACTTCCTCCCTCACGTCAGTGCGCCAGGGGTATACAAGAGGCATCCGACACCATTTTCTTCAGTTTTTCTTGCCCCAGATGTCAGGTGCCCCAAATAGGTAGGCAATACATATTGCTATATACAAATATACATGTAAAAATAAAACAATACTTTCAGTCACAAGCAAATACACCACAGAGGTTGTATAGGATAGAAATGTATGGATAAGTCCAGCTAGTTTGGAGGGGATGGAGGGAGGGTAACCTGGACTGCAGCAGGGTGAACACTCAAACATCTACATTTATGGTAGGTACAAAACTGTACTATGTTCATCGTGTTACCCTGCTGTAGTCATCACACTTGGGTTAAATCCCAAAGCTATTGATGGGTTGTGGAGTTAAACAGGGTTAGAAGAAGCTAGTAGGCCCTGCAAAACTGCAGTGGCAAAGCCAGCTCTAGTCTTAGAATATAGAGGCAAATGATAGTGTTTGGTGAAGGTGTGCACTGAACTCCAAGTTGCAGCTTCCAGAATATCCTTGGTTGGCACCCCCCCTGAGAAAGGCTGCTGATGTAGCTGTAGCCCTGGTGGAGTGGGGCCTAATGCTAGCAGGTACCGCTTTCCCATGATGCGTGTAGCAGAAACATATGCAATGTCCTATCCATTTTGAAATGGTCTGTTTTGAGATAGTTTTTCCTTGTGATCCTGCAGCATAGGCTACAAAGAGCTGTTCAGAGTTTCTGAAAGCCTTAGTTTTATCCAAGTAGTAACATAATTGTCTGTGAATGTCCAAAGAGTGCAGGAGTCTTTCTCCTTTGTTCTGGGGATTTGGAAAAAAGGTGGGCAAATGAATGGTTTGGTTTAGGGCCACACTGGATACTACCTTTGGCATAAAGGAAGGGTTAGTTCGTAGAGAGACTCTATCTTGATGAAAAATCAGGAAAGGCTCCACTGCCATTAGTGCCTGTAGCTCTGAGACTCTTCTAGCTGAAGTTATTGCTAGCAGCAGGGCAGTTTTCCATGAAAGAAACTTTAACTCATTAACCCCGATTACCGTCTCATGGTGCCCTCTGTGGTTACACCTGAGTGCGCTGTGAGACGATAGTAACTGCATGGTGTTATACCCGAATGCCTTCTCCTAGCGCACATAACTTTGCACTTCAATTCTAACTCGGACGTTGAAAATTAAGTTGAAAAAGTAACTGAACTTTGTCAGTTACCTTGTCAGCTTAATTTTCAGCATGGAGTTGCATAGTGTTCATATTGCAGTTTTCGGAGAAAATCGGCTTGCAATTCACTCTGTATTTGCTTCTCTATAGCAAGCCGATTTTCTATGCATTTATTGAAGCAAACAATGGCAGTCTTGCAATCCAAGCCAATGTTTATTAACACCTCCACCCATGACCTAAAAGCCCTTTGTTCTGTGCAAATAAATAGGGGGTCCAACAGTAAAAATTCCCTTTCTTTTTCTGGCATGTGCAGAATGTACTGCTGGATCCCTCTATTTAATTTCGCTGAACACTTTACGGAACGGGAGTTTTGCTACCTGCATGTATCTACTGTCTGACCTGTATGTGGGAGTATCTTCTACAGACCGTACAGTAATTCCTTTTGTAATAATCACATTTTTTTCCTCTACCTTAATTTGGCCATTGCCCCCATTTACCCTGGCTTTGGGATGGAGCACTCCAGCTTCTTTCATTTACGTGTATTCCTGAAAGTTGTTGCCGGTCATGTTTTTGATGCAGTTTTATAATGCTGTTCTATATTCTTTTGAAAGAATCGCGACATCTGCAATACCTTGCACAAAGGAAAGAGATGGCACGTTATGTAGGTAAGAACTAGATAATCATCCTGTGCCTGGCTCGAAAGTAAGATGCAGAGCAAGCTATTTGCCACCCAGTCATTATAAAATTGTGGCGGTTGTCAATAGCAGAGGGCTCCGTAGCTCCAGTCTTGGAGGCTGTGGCAGTAGCGGCCAAGGGTTGCTGAATTACTGATTCAGAAAGCATCGTCATCTTCGTCTATGTTATTCTGTTAGTCATTTAATTTCTTTATTTAAATTGGATGTGTTAATTTATAATCATATCACCTGTTCTTGGGAAGAGATGCGAGTGCCTTACCTTGCCAGTTATATAAAATGTCACTAAATGGCTGATGTGTGACGGTTTGTTTCCTTGTTCTTTCACACACAAACATCTGTCCATGCATGAGACAAAATGCTTATTGCTAAAGAACAAGAGACAGCAAAATGAAACAAAAATCATGACATTTGCTTGGCACTACCCCTGGCTTTACAGTTTTTTTTTCTTTTAACCACTGGCTTCACAATCACTGTAAAGGCAGGATAACAGACTGAACAGTCTGGGTTAAGAAGTGAGAGACTGTTTCCTCTTTCTTAGTTGATTTTCCTTTGCTAAAATTTTCACTTTTCTGCAAATCTATTCTCAATAATAGGTATTTGTGATCAAGTCTGTTTTCGTGTATTTTAAAGTTTGATCTGCATGTCTAATTATGACTGATTTCTGAGATTATTTTGGGTTATATATGTCCCCAGATCTTCCTGTGTTTTTCTGAGAAAAAAACATTTCTGTATTGTTGATAGATGGGTCAGAAGGTTTGAAAGAATGCTATAGGATTTGTTGCTACAAAGGAGGGTGACCAGTCAATGGTCTGCAGTATAGTATGTAGGCAAATTGCTTGCTTTTATATATTGATTGTCCAGCTAAGGAAGTTTCTTAAGTGTTTAATGGACCAGTTTATTAACACTGATTAGTGGTCATTTAGTTAGCTAATGCTGTTGGACTGCATCTGAGGTATATGTCAGTTAGTGTAAGTTCCAGTAACATGCTGGGGCCTGTGCTCGGGTTTTTTAGGTTGTCTTGCTAGCTAGCCTAAACTATTTTGCAAGATATCATTTGGCCTTGCTTCTAGTTAGAATAAAGAAGTAGAAAAATCAATTTGCTTATAGTTTTGTGTAATAAAAATTCATGCTAGCTTCCTAATAGGAATTATACAACTTCAATGGGCCTCCATCAAGCCCTGCCGTTAGACTATAACAGCTGTACGGTCTTATTAAATATTAACATGAGTTAGCTGCATAGCCGCATGTTGAATGTGCCAAAGCTCCCGCCATCATTTCTAGCTGTGTCACTATAGCCAGTCAAAGCACCCATCCAGCTATGCATTTACTTTGAGTATTAACAGTGGCACTTTCAGTACTACAGCAGCTTCTGTTTGCAGTGTGTATGATCCTTATATGTTTGAGTGCTTTGTTCAAGATATGGTGCTTTAGGTATTTTCATTGTCCGTCTTCCTATCATTGGTCCTGTGCAGTTCATTGCAGTATAATGTTATTTTTGTGCATGGAAGTAGTAAAATAGATGTGTTATAGTTGCTGGTCAGATCCAGAACATCCAGAAAAATTAAATGCTTTCTGTTTCAGAACATTGCTGTTTTGATATTTCCCAGCCCAGAACTGTTTTTGGAGTCCAACTTTCGTAATGCATAGTTACTTATTGCAGCCGTTGGTAAAGTCAGCACTTGCTGCCCCTGTCAATGATAGACAGAGGTGGAAGCACTGGGACAAAGTTTTGGGTTGCCATCCACTCAAAGGTTGCGCTTGAATAGGGTCCCTCAAGTTGCTCTGTTTGACATGTATGGGAAGCCTGCAGTAAGGTTACCGTTGAGGTTAATATGAACAAGCTAGAAATATTTCACAGTTCCCAGTATTTCACTCTACTAGAAGAAATCTTCCACAGCTCAGCAGAACATTAAATCTGTCCCTATTTTAGTGCCTTTGTCCCACTATTATTTTATGCTTTGTCCTGATTTCTTGTACTATGAGGTTGAGAGGCATGTATTAGATTGTGGTTATTACGCTTATGGCTTCAGTCTTTTAGGGACTGTGACCAGTTTGTCATTTGATTTGACCCAGGAATAAGTGACAGCAAGGAGGAACAAGGCTTCTCCACTAAGTTCAAAATTTTATGCATGCAGCTGTCCATATATAGGGTGTTTGGCCTTATTCTGAGGTATTTTTAAAGTATGTTTTCAAAAATTGCATGTATACTGATTTGTAATGGGCTGTTCTGTGTGCCCGTGGTTCTGATTTATGGTCTTAGCTTGTTATGTTCTTCATCCACAAGCAAGCATAGAATAAATGTGTGTGTGTATGTATATATGTGTGTGTGTGTGTGTGTGTGTGTGTGTGTGTGTGTGTGTGTGTATATATATATATATATATATATATATATATATATATATATATATATATATATATAAAATATATATCTTCTTCTTTTGGCTGCTCCCATTAGGGGTCGCCACAGCAGATTACCTGTTTCCATTTCTTCCTGCCCTCTGCATCTTGCTGTGTCACACCAACCACCTGCATGTCCTCTCTCACCACATCAATAAACCTCATCTTAGGCCTTCGTCTTTTCCTTTTACCTGGCAGCTACATGCTTAGCATCTTTTTCCTAATATACTCTGCATCCCTCCTCAGCACACGTCCAAACCAACGTAATCTTGCCTCTCTGTCTATCTCCAAACCTTCCAACCTGGGCTGACCCTCTAATATACTTATTCCTAATCCTGTCCACTCTCGTCACACCCATTATATATATATATATATATATATATATATATATATATATATATATATATATATATATATACACACACACACACACACACACATATACACACATCTAGTTATCTGTCTATATATATTCAAATTTCTCATTGTTTTGTTTTATTCTAGGACTTGACTTCTTTTTATTACTGAATTACTGATGCTTGATTTAAAAGTATATTCTAGTGAGGGAGTAATTCTGTTTTGTTGTATAATAATTATGGCATCTGCCAGTCATAAGTTAGGGAAATCAAGTTTAATTTTTCTTTAATTCTGCTACTTGCCATGACAAAGCCTTTGCTACCAAAGTGTGTGTTTTACCCATGTGCCACTAATTTTCTGCATACCGTCTCAGCAAATATTTTTTTTTTGTTTACAATTCTATCATAATATACTCTGTTAGCTGAACTATTTTTAAAAATATCAGCTTATACGAAAGGCTTGCTGTGGTATTTTATGTTGTTGAGATTTAAAATTGCTCAACCATATATTTAGGACAATATTACCGTTTCATTGTGCCTCAGAGAAGTGATTGTGCATACATTGTCAGACTGCTGAAGTGACCACTGGGCAACATAGTTTACTGTGTCATTTGGTGCTTCTGTGTACACAGACAGGGGCAGTTTTTTTGTTGCAGGCAAAGGCAGAAAATCTATAAAATAATACTTGTCTGCATATATTATGGTAGTTTGACATACCTTACAGACACAAGATATTGGCCAGGCAGACCATTTCTACGATTATTTATTTGTGTTGTAGTTAACTGTTATTTTGTAGTTAACTTGAGTGTGTTTGCATAAATAGTTGGCACATCTGTGTAAGTGTCAAACACAAACTGTTTGTAGCTGGCTTTTCCTGACAGATGGTAATGACTTAAGTCTTACAGAATGGTTGCACCATGATAGTAATGAATGTTTCCACAAAAGGTTATGTGGAGTAATTATCACCTTTTGTTAGCGCATGCAGAATTTTGCAGTCAAGACATGCAGGTGATTATCACATTATTTGTGCAGTTACAATACAACACTGAGTCATTAGCACTTCTCATATAAAATTGTTGGCCGCTATCACTGTTATTCACATTTCTAAAAGTCATTATCACATTGCAAGGACAGGTGTGGGACACTCCATATGTTTATGAGTGCTACAGATATTTTTCATATTTAGTTCTAAAATTCTGGAACTTGGCATATTGAAGACAGTTTTATTACTTACAAGATGGAAAAAGAACTTTGTCTGGTGCACCGATATCACATTCTATTTAGGAAATTGGTTATGAAAATTATGATATTGTTTCATATTTGGTGAATAACTGTCAGGGAACATGTCAGCATGCTAAGTAGTAGCTCATTTTGAAGACAGTATTACTACTTGCAAGATATAAAAAGAATTGTACCTGTATGCCATACACATGTCCAGATATCAGTTTGTTTGGGACCATAGTTATGAGAAGTATGATCTTTTTTTCTAATGGAAAGAATAATGCCCTGTGGATAGGAGTGAAGATTTGGATAGTCTAACCAGGTAATGCATATGATATACATTTATATATATATATATATATATATATATATATAAAATATATATATATATATATATATATATATATATATATATATATATATATATATATATATACATATATATATGTGTGTGTGTGTGTAGTCTTCCAATAGATCTGTCAAACATCAGTAGCAATCTATTTGCATTTTTTTTTTTCCTGTGCAGGTTTGCCCACTTTGACACTGACATGGCTTCACGAGCAGAACGACAACAAGTGTGCATGTGAGTATGTGGCCATTCCTACATTCACTGTGCTGCCAGCCATGCCTACAAAACTGAAAACCAGTACAACTTCAGCTTGCCCACATCCACTGTGAAGGTATACTGGATTGCAAGAGGAGGTATGTATTGGAGCAGATACTGCAGTTGTTCGACGAGAGATGTTCCATCTACTCTGAGCCCGACATTCTTGTGCTGCACATTTTAGAGAATGATGTCATCAGTCAATCACTTGGAAGGCTACAGTTTCAAATCACAGCAATTTTTGAACAACTGCAGTGTGGTGGCCATGTTGTCATTTTGTGTGGTCTGATATGATTCCTAGACAGATATGGAAGACATCAAACAGTCAATGGGCAGCTCAAAAAGCCAGATGTTTACAGAATGGCTTGATGCATGGCTTGATGCACAGAGTTGGTGGATCTACAATTTGCCATGACAGCATTACTGCGGAAGAGGTTCACCTTTTTAGGAGGGATGGCATTCAACTAACTGAGTTGGGCATTGCATTGTTCTTGCCTGAACTCCATGATGGTGTAAGGAGAGCTTTGCAGGATTGGTAATATGCAGCTTAGGGACCACTATGGTAAGTAAACCTCTATTATGAAATGTATTGTGTAAAATATATTTTTCAGAGTTTGGCAAATAACTGTGGTAAGGAGCTCGTGAAGATACTGAGAAAGAACAACTGTTTCAGGAGAGTGCTAGCACGTACAATCTAATATGTCAGTAACCATCCTGCAAGTCTTGCTTTTTTATTCTGCTTTTATCAGGCATGTGTAGAGTTTAGATGACAGGAAGGGCTTAGTAATATAGAACTTGATCCCTTACGTCCATTATTGAATGGACACATGTAAAAGGAAAAGGCATAGGTAAGGCAGACTGCTGACACTGAAGGAGGTCGTAAGACTGTAGTGGATCAGTAGTCTGAGTGCGTAGCCAGCACAGTTATCGGACGGATCAGATGGCCTTGCCTGCCACTGAAGTCCCATGCCTGTCCTGGGTTCATTAGTGGAGTGGCGGTCCTTACCCTGCTTTTTCTCTTTACATGTGTCCTGGCTGTGCACCCTTGTCAGTGTCCACCCATGCTTTATATCAGGTAAGGTAAGACTGTCTTCTGCTGTTCAGACGTTTACAGAATGCGTTCGTGCATGGCTTGATGCACTGGGTCGGTGGATCTACAATCTGCCATAACGGCATCACCACGGAAGATGTTCACCTGTTCAGTACGGATGGCATTCACCTAACTGAGGAGGGCATTGCGTTGTTTTTGGCCAACCTCCACAATGGCGTGAGGAGAGCCATGCAAGATTGCTAACATGCAGTTTGTGAGAAGAATGGAAAACACCCATGACCAAGTCGGACCAATATAGTAAGTAAAACACTGTTATGAAATGTGTTTTGTAAAATTCATTTCTCTGAGCTTGGCAAATGACTCATGGAAATTATGATTTTTGTTTTCATATTTTGGTAAATAACTTTGCAAGGGAGCATCTGAATGTGCTAAGTAATACCTCATTTTGAAAAGATTATTTATAGTTCTAACAAGGTAAATGAATGTGGCCTGTATGTTGTACTCATAGGCAGATATCAAAGTTTGTTTGGGACTTAGGTTATGGAAATTATGATTTTTTTTATATTTTGGTAAATAACTTTGCAAGGGAGCATCTAAATGTGCCAAGTAATATCTCATTTTGAAGACAGTATTGCTGGTTCTAACATGGTAAAAGAATTGTGCCTGTATATTTGACACATGTGCAGATATCAAAGTTTGTTTTGGACTTAGGTTATGGAAATTATGATTTTTTTTTTCATATTTTGGTAAATAACTTTGCAAGGGAGCATCTGAATGTGCTACGTAATACATCATTTTGAAAAGATTATTTACAGTTCTAACATGGTAAAAGAATGGTGCCTGTATGTTGTACTCATATGCAGATATCAAAGTTTGTTTCGGACTTAGGTTATGGAAATTATGATTTTTTTCATATTTTGGTAAATAAATTTGCAAGGGAGCATCTCATCGTGTGAAGTAATACCTCATTTTGAAAACAGTGTTACTCCTTACAACATGGCAAAAGAACTGTGTCTGTGCACTGTACACACATACAAATATCACAGTTTGTTTAGTCTTGTACGAATATGAAAATTATACATTTACAATACTTCTCATTATTATGCCCATATCTTTGCGAGGGAGCATGTTAATCACACAAATGATGCATCATTTTGAAGCTGACATTCAGATGCACAACTTCTACACTGATATGTAGGCTCTGTCTGTTACAGGTGATGAGATATTATGCTTTGTTTATTTATCTATTATGATAAATAATATATTAACCATATTTCTGTGAATATCTCATGGAAGGACCATCACACAGTAATGGTTAAGGTATCATTTTAAAGCTGACATTCATACTAACATATTAAATTCAAATTGTATGGGTCTGCATGGTGCATAGACCACAATATTGTGCTTTGCTTTTCCAAAATGGTAAAAATATGCACAATATCAGCATTCCTTGCCAAATATTTAATAATGACTTTGATATGCACTATCAACATTTACACTGTTGGAAAGGTCAGCGTCTACTGAACAACTTTCGCGTTTACATTTTTAGTGCAGCTCTTATAGTTAAAGAGTTATGAACACTTGTTTTTTGTATAGTATTACAAATGGATTTTCTGAAAATGAGCTCAGGCTGCACTGTTGTTCCTATGGTGGAATTAAGAAGGCAGCTTTTTCAGAGCTGCTCCGGAATGAATGAGTTAAATCAGCTGAGAAAGCTGGTTCAAAGGGCAGCAGTGTAAGTTTTTCCAGAGCAAAGTTGAGATCCCAAGTAGGTGTTGGTGCTCTCCTGGGCGGTCTTATGTTCTTAGCCCCTCTGAGGTACTGTCGTAGGAGTGGATGTGAAAATAAAGGAGGATCCATGTTGTAATGAGCTGAAATTGCTGAGGCGTGGATCTTAATAGATGAAAAGGAAAGTCCTTTGTACAACATCTCAGTTAAATATTGTAGAATCTGAGGAAGGTTTGGATCAAGGGGATTTTGGCCTTTAGCCTGGTTCCAGGCGCAAAATCTTTTCTATTTGTCCGAATAGGTTTTCCTGGTGCTGGGCCTCCTGGCCTCCAGAATGACATCCATAACAGCTTTGGATAGAGATATTGGTTGATTGTTTAGGTAATTTGCCATGCAGCCAGGTTTAGAGTCTTGAGCTGGCGGTGTAGAATCTGATTGTCTCGCTGGGTGAGCAGGTGAGGAATTTGTGGTAAAATCCATGGTGGGCCATGTTCTTTAGAACTGGATACCAGTGCTGAGATGGCCAGTCTGGTGCAATCAGTATCATTTGTGGCCTCTCTAATCTGACTTTCAGCAGCACCTTTGCTAGAAGAGGCAGTGGAGGAAAGGCATACACTGTTAATGTTTTTCAACTGAATGAGAGTGCGTCCACTTTCCAAGCTTGTGGGTGGAATGTCCTTGTACAAAATTTTTGAAGTTGGTAGTTTTGGGGGTTGGAAAACAGATCTATGTCTGGGCGTCCCCATTTTTGAGTTATCATTGCAAATACTTGTGGATCCAGTTTCCACTCATGGGGATCCATGATGTTTCTGCTTAGGTCGTCTGCCAATGTGTTTTTCTTTCCTGGCAGGAATTGTGCTTGTAGTTGAACTTGGTAAGACAGTGCTGTGTTCCACAAGGTCATTGCTTGCCTGATGGTAGGAATGTGTGCCCCCTTGCTTATTGATGTACCACATTACTGTGGTATTGTCCGTCTATTATTAGTTGTCCTGGGTGTAAGAGGTCCTTGAAAGCTGTTAGGGCATTCTGTACTGCTAGCATTTCCTTTTGATTGATATGCAGATGCCTTTGATCTGTAGTCCATTTGCCCTGAATGCACTGTCCTGCCATGTGTGCTCCCCAGGCATAGTCCGATGCATCTGTTGTCATAGTTTGCCTGGCTGTGGGTAATGTGAAAGGCTGACCCTTGTTGAGGTGACATGCCTGTGCCCACCATAGAAACTCCTGTTGAAGGCAGGGAATGAGTGGTATCATTGTTTCCAAGCTGTGGCTGTGCCGAGTCCATACGCTTTTCAGGTACCATTGTAATTTCCTCATATGCAGTTTTGAAAATGGTATTAGTGGTATGCAAGATGCCATGAATCCCAAGGCCTGCAGAATTTTTCTTGCAGGGAGTTGGGTCTGCTGCCATTATTTTGAAGTATTGAGTCAGTTGTTGTTGCTTGTCAGGAGTGAGATAAGCCATCTGGGCCGTTGTATTCAAGCTGGCACCCAGGAATATTATGTTTTGTGAGGGCACTAGTTTTGATTTCTTTTCGTTTACTGTGTACCCTAGGCAGCTTAGAAGGTGTTTGACAAATGCCAGATGTTTTAAAAGAATGTCCTTGCTTTCTGCTTGAATAAGGCAGTCATCCAGGTATGGGTATATTTGAATTCCTCTTTGTCTGCAGTATGCAATTACTGGTGCCAGGCATTTTGTGAAGACCCTGGGCGCAGCAGATAAGCCAAAGGGCAGTGCAGAGAATTAATAATGGGTTGAACCTGCAATGAAGCGGAGGTATCTTCTGCAATTTTGTCTGATAGGGACATGCAGGTATGCCTCCTTGAGATCCAACGTTACTAGCCAAGCCTACTTGCCCAGCATGAGAAGAAGCTGCTGTAGTGTTAGCATCTTGAATTTTGGTACTTGCAAATAGGTGTTCAGAATTGAAAGATCCAGAATGGGTCTCCATGCTTTGCCCTTTCTGGGAACTAGAAAGTCTTGAGTAAAATCCTTGTCCTTGGCTCCTGTGTAGGTACCTGTTGAATGGCTCATATCCATGAGAGCTGTAATTTGTTTTTGTGCCTCTGCACATTGATTTGGTGGCAGGTTTGGCATTCCTTTTATCCTTGGCAAGGTATGAAAGTGGAATCTGTATCTTTGTGAGACAATGTTTAGGACCCATTTGTCTTTTGTGATAATGTGCCAGTTGTCTGCAAAAAGTGCTAATTTTCCTCCCAAGGGAGCTGCCAAGAGAGATTTGCTTGGTAGATGGAGGGTTAAGTCATTGTGTTTATCTTCTGCTAGCTTGGGGCCTGTCTTCACCTCCTTTCTGGGTTGCGGTACCCCATTGGCGAGGTTTGTAAGGGCCTTGTGACTGACCTCTGCCCCTTTGGCGTCTGTATTTGCCCCTCTGTGTTCTGTCAGAAGCTGGAAAGGAC
This sequence comes from Protopterus annectens, assembly GCF_019279795.1. Taxonomy (NCBI): domain Eukaryota; kingdom Metazoa; phylum Chordata; order Ceratodontiformes; family Protopteridae; genus Protopterus; species Protopterus annectens. The sequence continues at coordinate 189,423,850 of NC_056745.1, read as the reverse complement.
CAGTTTTTCGTTGGCCAATTTCTGCTGAAACGAGGGGGTTGTACCTGTAAAAAATCCTTCACCGTCTGCATAGACTTTGCCTTATCCTCCATTTTCTTTAAAACCTCTCCTGCTTTGACACCAAATAAGACATCCTGCTGTAAAGGTGCATCCAATAATTTTGCTTTAACATGATCAGGTAGGGTTTGTTCTTTTAACCAAGCATGTCTGCGTATGACAGACCCAGTAACAGCTGCTCTACAGGAAGCTTCCAATGAATCAAATCCACATTGTAAAGTATGTTTGCCCACCTGTTCAGTTGCATGCAACAGATCCTGCATTTCCTTGAATTTAGCCTGTTCAGAATGTGTGCTCAATTTTTGTTTTAATTGAGACATTAGGAATTGCTGATATTTCAGCATGTGAAACTGACAATTTAATGGTCTCATAGCCAGAGTAGCTGAGGTGTATATCTTCTTTCCCCATCTATCTAGGGCTCTGGAAGCCCTTTCAGAGGGTACAGGATTTTTAGCCATAGAAGCTTTAGCCCCTTTGGGACCCTGGGAAATTGTTTCTGGGTCAGCCAGAGGGCTTTTATAAAGGAATTTGTGTGTGTCAGGTACTCTGTAGTATCTGTCTGGTTTGGCTGGAGCAGGAGGTAGGGAGTCTGGATTTAGACTAGACTCTAAGTAAACATCATTCACAATATCTAAAACTGGAGGGATAGCAAGTGGTCTGTGCTGGGGTAGTAAAAGAAACTCTCAGAGCCTTTTCTTAGAATCAGAGTAGTCCTGGCCTTCCCAGTGGAAATGTTCCCTCATGGTATGTAAAGTTTCCCCAAAGGAGTAGTCTTCAGGGGGAGATGCTGAGGGAATAGAGTCTTCAGCATCAGAGTCTTCATAAGGGGGAAAAGCGTAATCCTGTTCTTCAGAAGAATCTGAGGAAATAGAAACCTGGTCAGAGGAAGCATAATCCTCCTTTTGTCTTGGCCTTTTATCAGGAGGGGGATGGGAACCCCTGATTAGGGTAATCAAATCTTCAGCCATCTTAAGCATCTGTTTCTTAGGCATGGGGCCTTGAACTGGAGACTGATGTACAGTCTTTTTTGGTTTTAATGGAGGTTTTAGCTTAGCATAAGATTTAATGGTGAGTGTAGTCGGTCTGAAGACACCTTCTGAAACCGAAGGATTTTCTACTGCACCAAGATCACCTTCTGCTCCGGTGTCGGAAGGGCCTAATGAAGATGGTTGCGACGGCCTTGTACACTCCGCTTGAGAATCCGAAGCTGTCTGGGGTTCCATTTCCGCAGTAGTCAAGGGCTGCGTAGGTGCCTCACTGAAAACCAGAGAACCGGCGACAGGCCCAGCAGAGGCCTTGGAGTCTGGCTTGGTTCTAGGCTGCCTGTCCTTATCCTTGCATTTTTTATGCATGCCGGTCGTCAGCTGCACCGACGGCATGATATAATTAAATTTCCTACCAAAGTAATGTCGTGCGAAGTCAAAACGGCGTTTGATAGTTCGTTTAGTAAACCTAGCACAAAACCGACAACCTGTGACGTCGTGGTCTAGGCAAGGAATACGATAAGAATGGAAGTCCTTATGAGGTATTTGCTTCCCACAAGAAATGCAATTGTTAACGTTTTCCGACATCGGACTGGGGCAAGAAAAGGTTCCCCAATGGGGTACTTAGCTTTACTGAAGACTTCGGACTGAAATTCGATTCGAAAATCTGAGGTGTCGGCCGACTGGCACTTGCAAACTGTTTCTGCTTCGGGCACCGCGCGGCAAGAAAGACTGAAGAAAATGGTGTTGGATGCCTCTTATATACCCCTGGAGCACTGACGTCAGGGAGAAAGCGACAGCAACCGACGCCAGACCAAGACTTTGGAACTCTGGCCGACTGCGGGACCGCCTGATGGCAGGATAACCCAAGTGTGATGACTGCAGCAGGGAAACACGATGAAGATCTGAACATGTGAATTTGATAAAGAAAGATTTTCAGAATGAATATTCGGCAGAATATATGGGGCAAGGGAAAATAGGAGTACTTATAATAATTGCAAGAGGCGCTCCAATAGTGACAGAAGAGGAAAATAAGATAACAATGTAGGATGTATAGTACTAAAGGGCTACTGGCAAAGGAGGAGGATTACAGTGGCATGCATCTACATTCCACCTAAAACTGATATAATGGAGCTTAAGAATATTCTGGGAGAAATAATCAGCTTTCAGCAAGGAATATTCCTTATAGGTGAATGGAATTTGGTTCACAGCAAAGATGTGTCAAGAGGGCCTAGAAGGGAAAATATAACAAAGGAGGGTAAGATTTTTGAAGAAATTTATGAAAATGTTGGGCATGGAAAATGTGAATTCAATACTAGGAGTTCAGAGTGAACGTACATATTATCCTCCAAGATACAAAAACTGGGCTAGGCTAGATAGAATTTATATCTCAGAGGAACAAGTGCATTTAATTGAAGGTCTTGAAATGCACCCAATAACTATTTTAGATCATGCGCCAATAACAACTAAAATAAAAACGCAAGGTAATGAAATAGAAATGAGACACTGGTGCTTTCTCACCTATCAGTTGAAAAGAGAGGAATTTAAAGAATGGTTTTGGAATTAATTCTGGGGCTAATACAAAAGACAGAAATTTCTGCTGAAAATACAGCTAGGGAGTGGGATAAAATTAAACTGAAGTTTAAAACTAGGACAGAAATAAAGGAAAGGGAGATATGGTTAAGAAATAAGAATTGTTTAGAGAGACTGACAAATGTTAAAGTATCGCAAAATAGGGGAAATCTCTCAGAGTAAGAAAAGGAGCAAATGCAGAATGCTAAACAAAAAATAAGGGATTACACCTTGATAATCTGCACGAGTTTAGAAAGGTTGGCAACTGTTTTTCTGATAATTCTAGAGCATAAAAACTGTTATCATGATGACTCAGGCAACAGAAAGTGGAAGGGGCTGTCACCAAGATTAGAGAGCCTATAACAATGAAGATAACAAGAGATCCTGTAAAAATATAAGAAATATTTCAGAAATTTTATGAAAACTTGTACAAAGCAGAGAAATATGGAAATCAAGAAAAAGGTACAGATGGAAATGTTTATAGAAAAATTATATATGCCCAGGTTAGAGGCAGATGAGGCTCAGTTACTAACAGTTAGGACAGGAAGAGATAAGATAAAAATGGCTACGTATAACCAATCTACAGGAAAATCCCCAGGAATAGATGGTATTCCTGTGGAAATTCGGAAGTTAGGAGGGAAGAAACTGATAAAGATCTGGAAGGTCTTGTTTAACAGTATTTTAAGAGGAGGAGATGTACCAGCATCCTGGAAGAAGGTGGTGGTAAAGGTAATACCTAAACAGGGTAAAGATCCATTGGATCCAGATTCATACATTTCAATACTAAACCATAACTATGAAGTGTTTATATCTATAATGGCTAAAAATGGCAAAAGTGATGCCAAAATTCATAGATATGGATCAGTGTGGTTTTGTGAAGGGAGGGCAAACATTTGACAATATTAACAGAACACTGATGATCCAGAGGGAAGCAGAATGTAAGAAAATACCATGGTTATTGGTGGGTCAAGATGCAGAGAAAGCATTTGACAGAGTAGACTGAGACTTCATGAACAAGGCAATGGAAGCATTTGCTTTCCCCAATACAATTATAAAGTTGATTAGGAGTACATATGAGGGACCAGAGGCAAAAAATAAAGTGGGTGGGGTCCTCTCTGATAACTTCTACTTGAGTAGAGGAACCAGGCATGGTTGTCTGCTTTCCTCTTTACTGTTTGTATTATATTTAGAACCACTAGCAAAGAAAACAAGGGACTCAGAAATTCACGGATAACTGGTATGGTGGTCAGGAAAAGCTGGGTCAATTTGCAGATGATATTTTATATGCAACAAAACCAGAAAGGGTCATTACAGTGTTGTGAAACATTTTGAAACAGTTTCATATCTTCTTGGGATACAAAATTAATGAAGCTAAAACAAAGGCAGTAGTGATAAATTATGTACCCACACACAAATTGGTCCAACAATATCCATATTTATGGGGACATGATAAAATGAAGTATTTAGGAGTATGGATTAGAAATGACTGCTGTGGCAGCTAAGGATATGTGAGAAGGGACTAAACAGAAGATAATACAAAAATTGAGAAACTGGAAGTTGTTATATAGTACAGTTTTGTACCTACCATAAATGTAGACGTTTGAGTGCTAATACAGCTGCAGTCATAACAGATGGGTTCTCCTGCCGTCAGGCGGGTCCTCGGTCGGCCGCCAGGTCCGGCGTCAGTTGTCGTCGCTTCTTCCCTGACGTCAGTGTGCCAGGGGTATAAAAGAACCAGCCGACGCCATTTTCTTCAGTTTTTCTTGCCCCAGATGTCAGGTGCCCCCAGAAGGAAGGCAATACATAAATTTGAGTAATAATGAAGCAGTGCAATATAATCAAAATACAGTAGTTGCAAGCAAATACACCATAAAAGAATACCCCAATCAGGTTGTGTGAGGAGGTGTTAGCCAATAGGCCTGTCCCAAGAGGGGAAGGAGGGAGGGAAGCCTGGACTGCAGCTGTATTAGCACTTGAACATCTACATTTATGGTAGGTACAAAACTGTACTATGTTCATCGTGCATACAAGCTGCACGCATAACAGATGGGTAGAATCCCAAAGCTAAGAAAGGGGTGGTAGGCACTAGGTGGAACTAGGAGGAGCCAGAATGCCCTGCAAGACTGCAGTGGCAAAGCCTGCTCCAGTTTTGGAGTATAATGGTAGGTGGTAGTGCTTGGAGAAGGTATGCACAGAACTCCCAAGTGGCTGCTTCCAAAATATCATTGGTAGGAACTCCTCTGAGGAAAGCTGCAGAGGTAGATGTGGCCCTTGTGGAGTGAGATCTGATGCCTGCAGGTACAGTTTTACCATGGAAAGAGTAACAAAAGCGTATGCAGTGGGCTATCCATTTTGAGATTGTCCGTTTGGAAATTGGCTTCCCTTGAGCTCCCATAGCATAGGACACAAAGAGCTGTTTTGATTTTCTGAAAGGCTTTGTTCTGTCCAAATAATAACGCAGCTGTCTGTGGATGTCCAAGAAATGGAGTAGTCTCTCCCCTTTGTTTTGAGAATTAGGGTAGAAGGTAGGTAAGTGTATAGCCTGATTCAAAGCTACCCTGGATACCACTTTTGTCATAAAGGACAGGTTGGTTCGTAAGGAAACTCTGTCCTGATGGAAGATGATAAAAGGCTGCACAGCCATGAGGGCTTGTAGTTCCGATACCCTACAAGCTGAGGTGATAGCCAGAAGGAAAGCTGTTTTCCAGGACAAATATTGCAAATCTGTTGAGGCAGCTGGCTCAAAAGGAGGCAAGGTCAGCTTTTCTAGAATGAAATTGAGATTCCAAACAGTTATTGGTTGTTTCCTTGGGGGTTTTATATTCTTAGCCCCTCCGAGGAACTGTCTTAAGAGGGGGTGAGAGAATAAAGGTGGATCAGTGTTGTATTCTGCAGAAATGGCTGAGGCATGGATTTTGATGGAGGAGAATGAAAGTCCACTGCTTAGCAGCTCAGCTAGATACTGTAATATTTGAGGTAAATTCAGTTTTCCAGAATTCTGGCCCTTTTTCTCATTCCAGGCACAAAACCGTTTCCATTTTCCGGAGTAAGCTTTTCTAGTAGACAGCCTTCTGGCCTCCAAAATGACATCCTGCACCTCCTTGGAGAGTAGGGTCTGTTGTGATGTTAAGGTATCTTCCATGCGGCCAGATTGAGCGTTTTCAGCTGACTGTGAAGAGTTCTGAAGCTGTGCGGAGTCAGAAGAAGAGGCATTAGAGGTAGGGTCCATGGAGGGGAATGCGTCAGGCTCCTCAGGAGTGGGTACCAGTGCTGTCTTGGCCAGTCTGAAGCAATGAGAATCATCTTTGGTCTGTCTGCTCTGGTTTTTTAATAGAACTTTGGGCAGCAGAGGAAGAGGCGGAAAGGTATACACTGTCATTGTTGTCCAACTGAAAGAGAGAGCGTCCACTCTTCAGGCCTGTGGATGAAAAGTCCTTGAGCAGAATTTTGTCAATTGGTTATTTTTGTGGGAGGCAAAGAGATCTATGTCTGGCCTTCCCCATGCTTGAATTATCTCTGTAAAAACTTGAGGATGCAACTTCCATTCGTGTGGATCTGTCATATTTCTGCTTAGGTTGTCTGCCAGCGTGTTTTCCTTGCCTGGCAAGTACTGTGCTTGAAGTTTGATTTGTAATTCCAGAGCCATGTTCCAAAGTGACATGGCCAGCCTGCATAGGGGATATGAATGGGTCCTCCCTGTTTGTTTATGTACCACATTACTGTGGTGTTGTCTGTCCTTATCAATAGTTGACCTGGATGCAGAAGGTCTTTGAAAGTTATAATAGCATGTATTACTGCTAGCATTTCCTTTTGATTGATGTGAAGGTGCTTTTCTTTTTGGGACCATTTGCCCTGAATGCACCGATCTGTCATGTGCGCCCCCCAGGCGTAGTCTGAGGCGTCTGTTGTGATGACTTGATTTGCTTGAGGCTTGTAGAATGGGAGACCTGTGTTTGTTTGGCATGCTCGAGTCCACCACAGAAATTCCTTTTGAAGACATGGAATTACTGGTATTATTGTTTCCAAACTGTGGCTGTGTTGAGACCATAGGTTTTTCAGGTACCATTGAAGTTTCCTCATATGCAGCTTTGCACATGGGATTAGTAGGATGCAAGATGCCATGAATCCCAGAGCCTGCAGGATTTTCCTTGCAGTCAGCCTGGTGAAATTTGCTAGTGTTCTGAAGTATTGAGTTAGTTGCCCCTGCTTCTCTGGCGTGAGGTAGGCCATCTGGGTGTTTGTGTCCAAGTTGGCACCCAGGAAAATTATTTTCTGAGAGGGTATTAGCCTTGATTTCTTTTTGTTGACTGTGTATCCCAGAGAATTCAACAACATTATTACAAAAGCCAGATGTTTCAGAAGTATGTGCTTGCTGTCCACTTGGATCAGGCAGTCGTCCAAATATGGGTATATTTGTATCCCTTGAAGTCTGCAGTAGGCAATTACTGATGCCAGGCATTTCGTGAATACTCTGGGCAGTAGATAAGCGAAAGGGCAATGCAGAGAATTGATAATGGGTTGAACCTGCAAGAAATCTGAGGTATCTTCTGCAATTTTGTCTGATTGGGACATGCAGGTATGCCTCCTTGAGGTCCAATGTTACCAGCCAAGACTCCTTGCCCAGCATGGGAAGAAGCTGCTGTAATGTGAGCATCTTGAATTTTGGTACAAGTAAAAATGTGTTTAGGATGGATAGGTCCAAAATAGGTCTCCAATCTTTTCCCTTCCTTGGTACCAGGAATAGTCTGGAATAAAAACCTTGACCTTGTTCGTGAGTAGGTACCTCTTGAATAGCTTTCATGTCCATGAGATCTGAAATTTGTCTTTGTGCCTCTGCCCTTTGATTGTGTGGCAGGTTTGGCATGCCTCTCATTTTTGGAAGGGTGTGAAAATGGAATCTGTAGCCTCTGTTTATAATGTCCAGGATCCATTTGTCTTTTGTGACAATATGCCAATTTTCTGAAAATAATGCCAGTTTTCCGCCTAAGGGTGCTGCCATTTGAGCCTTGCTTGGCATGCAAAGGGGAAAGTCATTGGGCCTGCTTTCTGAATGGCTGCGAACTATCCTCACCACCTCTGTGTAGGAGCTTGCCATTGTCTGCCTCTAAACGATCCTTGAGATTGCCCTCTGCCCCTCGGCGCCTGTATCTACCTCTTTGGGGTCTGTCCGTGGCTGGAAAGGACCAATTTTTGGAAGGACAATTTCTACAGAAACGTGGAGGTTGTACCTGTAGAAAATCTTTCACTGTTTGCATTGATTTAGCCTTTTCCTCCATTTTCTTTAATACCTCCTCAGCTTTAACACCAAATAATACATCCTTTTGTAGACGGCATCTAGTAATTTAGCTTTGACATGATCTGGTAAGGTTTGCTCCTTGAGCCAGGCATGTCTACGTATGACTGATCCTGTAACAGCAGCTCTACATGAGGCCTCTAGAGCATCAAAACCACATTGCAAGGTATGTTTACCCACTTGTTCTGCACTATGCATCAAATCCTGCAACTCCTTCAAGTCTGGTTGTTCAGGTTGTGACATTTTACTTCTCAACTGTGATAACAGAAACTGTTGGTACTTTAGCATATGGAACTGGCAGTTTAATGCCCTCATGGATAAGGTGGCCGAGGTGTATACCTTTTTACCCCACCTTTCTAAGGATCTGGAATCTCTCTCAGAAGGTAATGGATTTTTAGCAGTGGAGGCCTTAATTCCCTTGGGGCCCTGTGAGATAGTTTCTGGGTCAGCCGCATGGCTTTTGTATAAAAATTGGTGTGAGTCAGGAACCCGGTAGTACCTGTCAGGCTTGACTGGGGCTGGAGGTAAAGAATCCGTGTTAAGGCTGGCCTCCGAGTACACATCATCTAGTATGTCTAAGACAGGAGTTATAGCCAGAGGCCTGTGCTGGGGTAGCAAGAGAAAATCCCTAAGCCTTTTCTTGGAATCTGAGTACTCTTGGCCTTCCCAGTGGAAGTGTTCCCTTAAGGTATGCAAGGTTTCCCCAAATGAGTAATCCTCTGGGGGGGAGACAGAGGGAATGGACTCCTCAGCATCAGAATCTTCAAAAGGGGAGTAAGAATGTTCCTGTTCATCAGAGTGCTCTGAAATAATGGAGGCCTGGTCAGAGGAGGGGGATTCTTCCTCCACTCTGGGCCTTTGTCCAGGGGGGTTGAGAACCCCTGATAAGAGTAATCAAATCCTCAGACATTTTAAGCATCTGTTTTTTAGGCATGGGGCCTGGAGAAGGGCCCTGTGGAGCTCATCTCTTAGAATGCATGGCTGCTTTAGACTTAGGGAAAGCCTTGATAGAAAAAGAAGAGGAAGGTCTGAAGACACCTTGAGAGGAGGCAGACCTGTCTACATTTTGAGATTCACCACCAAGATTGGCTTCGGTATCTGTAGTCGGGCTGTGGGCCGAAGAGCCTGCGACCTCGGGCACAGAAGACACCGCAAATGAAGTGTCGTCGGTAGGCAGGGGCTGCGTAGGCGCCTCGCTGAGAACCGGACCACCTGTAGTCGGCTTTGGCGTGGTGTCGGTAGAGGCCACGGACCTCGTGTGTCGGTCCTTATCTTTGCGTTTTTTAGACAAAACTGGAGTCGGAGTATCCGACGACATGATATAGTTCCATTTTTTGCCAAAATAGTGCTGGGTGAACTCCGCCCGACACTTAATGGTGCGTTTATTGAATGTAGCACAAAAACGACAGACCGAGATGTCATGGTCTGGGCCTAAGCAAGGAATGTAGAGGGAATGAAAATTCTTACGCGGTATTTGCTTCCCACAAGAAATACTTGTCTGACATCGGTCCGAGGCAAGAAAAGTTTCCCCAACGGGGTACTTGGCTTTCAAGAAGACTTCGGTTGCAAAATTTTTGTAATTTCAGGAGCTGGCCGACCGGCACCTGCGAACTGCTTCTGCTTCGGGCACCGCGCGGCAAGAAAGACTGAAGAAAATGGTATTGGCTGGTTCTTTTATACCCCTGTTGCACTGACGTCAGGGAAGAAGCGACGACAACCGATGCCGGACCTGGACTTTGGAATTCGGACGACCGAGGACCCACCTGACGGCAGGAGAACCCATCTGTTATGACTGCAGCTGTATGCACAATGAACATGGATATGAATACTAATTCCAATACAACAACAAGGCGGAGTAGGATTACCCAATTTGAGGGGGTATTTTATAGCAACACAGTTAAGACTCTTATATGTATACATATTGGATGGTGCAGTGGTGCAGCAGTTGCATTGTCACCTCACAGCAAGAGGTTCTGTGTGGAGTCTGCATGTCCTCCCTGTGTCTGTGTGGATTTCGAAAGAGCAATAACACAAAAACCACCAAGTAGAAACGCTTAATTTATTCACCAAAAAACTAAAGCTTTCGGGAGACACCTTTCTTCACTACCATGTTGCAAAGACATGCATCTGGAGCATTTCTCCCTGGGCCCCTGCTGAAAAATTGTCTTTGTTCCAAGTCGGGCTTTCCTGGTAAACAAATGTTAAATAAAATAAATAAATAAAACTTAGCACAAGCAGAAAACTATAATTCAAAGTGGAAAGGAGTGATTATGATACAGGAGGGAAGCTCAAGAAATAAGGAGAGACTGGAATTTTGGATGCAGACTATTAAGGAGAACAACAAAAATCATACAGGATATTATATTCATAAAATAGCAGGGAGTATTCTAAAACTAAACCAGCAAGCAAATGAAGAAAAGAGATTCTGAAGACAGGGATGACTGTGGTTAGGGATACAGATAATAGGCAAGAGGGGGCTGGAATTTATTGGAGAAAACTGGCAAAGAAACCAAGGTATTGGGAAGAAATAACTAGAAAGAGAAGAGGGCAAACATTTATTTGGACTGCAGTTTAGAGATTGCCTTCCCTATCAAGGATTGATATCAGAGTACAGGCAAACAGAAATAAACAGAGTCCTAAATGAAAGACCAGCACTGGTAACAGTTTTTAATAGAATCTAGAACAGAAACTCCTTTATGGAACCCCTTTCACAATTTTTGACCCAATATCTCCAACTCCTTTTGGGATGTATTAGAACCCCGATACAGGACACAACACAATTTTTGGGTATCATTTCCAATATGCAGATGGAATCAAGTTGGTTACTTTGCACCTTAGATGTTACTGCCTTATGCACCAATATTCCACACGGAGTAGGACTGTTAGCGTTACAGTATTGGCTGGATAAATGTGAACTATACCAACCAGGTTTCAATACATTTTTGGTTTGTCTTGAGGAGCATGTACTCACCAAAAACGTACTATATTTTCATGGCCAATGCTTTTGTCAGGTGCAGGGTGCAGCAATGGGGGCATCTTTTGCCCCCTATTTATGCAGATTTATTCATGGCATATTTGGAAGAGGAACACATTTATGATCCCAGTCGCAACATATATCTCATTGAGATAGATATTTGGAGATGGTATCTTGATTGCTGGATGGTGTGGATGGCTGACAGCATGTATTTACAAGAATTTGTCGAGTATCTTAATGAGAATAAATGGGGTATTGAATTTAAGGTCAATTACCATTCACAACAAATCACTTTCCTGGACGTTCTGGTTACCAGGAATACCGATAATACTCTAATTTATCGGAAATACCCCTAATATAATTCTTTACTTCATGCAACTAGCTTCCACCTCCAATATATTATCCGGAACATCCCCAAATCCCAATTTCTTCGGGTTAGACAAGTTTGTTCTGATACACAGACCTATGAACACTATAGGAAAGATCTTGTGGATAGATTTAAGAATGGGATATAAACATGGAAATATTTCTGCAAGCAATTGGGCCTCTACCCAGGAGAGGAAGGACTTATTACGTTACAGGGTACATCAACCGGTTGAAACATCCAAACTAGGGTTGGTTACGACCTTTGGTAGGAGTACTGGGGTATTTATGGACACTGTTCAGAGACATTGGAACATTCTAATGGAGGATCATAAATTGTCTGAAATTCTAGGTAATAGATGTTCATTTTACATTCAGACAGAGTAAACACTAGGTTCACACTTTAGTCATTATAAACATTCCCAGGAACACCCCATTATTTATAAACAACGCACTATTACAGGTGAAATTTTACATGGTTGTACTCCCTGTGGACATTGCACACTGTTCGTGGGTTATGAAATCAAGGGAATTCACAAGCAAGAATTCTGCTTTAGTTTATGATATTACAATTTTAGCAAATAGGAGCCCGGATTGGGTGATTTATCTTGCCACATATTCATGCTCTGCATTTTATGTGGGGCAAACCTCTAGACCTTTACGGCTACGTATTACCGAACATATCAGTGACATTAGAAACAAAAGACAGTTTAACGCCCTCTATAAACAAACATTAGAACACAAGACTGCCTATTTCAGGTTTACAGTTATTGATAAAATAAATAGGGAATAAAAATAATAAGTCTGGATGGGCATACAATTTTCAACGCTAAAGAAAAAAGTGGATAATCAAGTTGGGTGGTCTTTTCCCACCTGGATTAAATGAACATCTTTAATGGACCAATGGGAATCTATGCTTCTTAATTGCTTGTGTATATATGACTTTATGGAAGTTTATTTGGTTTGTCACTGAGGAAGGCTAACTTGGCCAAAACCAGTCTGAACCTTTTTTGGGGGTTTGGGTTTTATCCAACCCTTTATGTGTTTATTCAGCTTTTGAGCTCATGAAGCATTAAAAGTGTATTTTCAATCACACTACTGTGCTGGCCTTTTTTTTAATTGAATATCCAGGATTTTGGGCCTTTGCACTTGCCGTACTTGTGAGGGTGCTGTGCTTGCTGACTTCTGATGCATGAGAAACCCCTTGTCCTACGTCAGTAGGTTTACCTTGTGAGGTAACTCGTGATGATTGACCTTGGCTAAATGCAGAACAAGAGGGAACCAATGCTGTATCTGCCAAAAGTTAGTCACCAAAAAGATGTTGGGAACATCCTGTTGAATTTTGAATAGGATGTTTGGAATGAGAGGAAGGGGAGGGAAAGCATAAAGAAACAACCACCTTCCAAACCAGAGGACCTGGGACTCTGGCATGAAACGGAGGAAGTTGTCTGTTCAGAGAGGAAGCAAAAATATCTATTTGAGGGGTACCCCACTGATGGACAATGTCCAGAAACACATCCCTGTGAAGCATCCATTCATGGGTTGAGTTAAGGACCTAATCAGAGTGTGCTACAATAGTTTGACCTGAGGGAATGTAAACTACCTGAACAGTCAACTTAATACTGGACAGCAAGATCCCACACCAAAAGTGCCAACCAACAAAGAAGATATGATCTTGCTGCCCCCTCCCCTTTTGGTTTACACACCATATCACTCTGGTATTGTCTGTAAATACCTTGAGAGGTCCTGGGGAGAAAAGATGAAAAACCTGAAGCACCAACAGAAGCTCTCATCTCTGACACTGATGTGCTGTTTCTGCTGAAGAGGCGGCCATACCCTCTGCATCTTTAGGGAGGCAAAAGCTGCTCCCCATCCCACGTCTGAAGAGTCTGTTAACAGCTCCGGACATGGAAGAAGGGGATGAAAAGGGAGCCCTGGATTTAGAGACAACTGCTGGATCCACCACAGAAGTTTCTTATTGAAACAAGGTAGAAGAGGAACTACAAATTCTAGAGGATGTACATGTTGAAGACAAAATGACTTCAGAAACCACTGAAACTTTCTCATCTGGAGTTTGGCCAGAGGAAGCATAGGAATGGTGGAAGCCATTAATACCAGAGCTCTCAAAAACTCATTGGCTGTAAAAGAGGTCAGAGGAAGAAGAGCTTAAAAGAAAGAATGAGAGTCAAGGCATTGGGAGGAGGGAGGGATGCCAGCATAGGCTCCTTATGAATCCTGCACCCCAGAAAAACATGATCTTGAGAAGGAGTCAGAAAAGACTTTTTGAAGTTTACTGTGAATCTCAGGCTTTGCAGAAGGGAAATGGCAAAATGAAGATTTTGCTACAGCATCTCTGGAGAGGATGCCTGAAACTGGAGACTATGTAAGGAAATTCATGGATCCTCTGAATCCTGAAAAAAGCAATCCCAAGAGCAAGGCATCTCTGCAGTAGAAAGGCAAAAGAACAAAGCAGAAAACTGAAAATGACAGGAAGAAACAGAGAAACGTAAAAACTTCTTGAAAAGGGGATGGATCAAAATATGGAGATAAGCATCCATGAGATCCAGAGGCAACATATTAGCTTGAAGAAGCAAACGAGAGAACAAAGTCTGAAGGTACAACATTCAAAGGAGGGCACCTTCAGAAAAGTGTTTATATGAGAGAGGACTAGAATTGGTCTCAAAGTACCCTCTTTTCTGAGTACTAAAAATATCCTGGAATAACCCCCCCCCCTTGGGACACAGGCACCTTGAACAGTATCCTGAGTCAAAAGTTCCCAAAGCACCTCTGGAAAATAGGAGAGTTGTCCCTGAGGGGGGCTGAGGAATACCCATATAAGAGGGAAGGAATTTTCACACCATAAAATACCCTTGACAAATAATGGACAGCCCTAAAATAATGGACAGGACCCAGGAATCCTGAGTAATCTGTAGCCAAACAGGAAGAGAGAGAGAAAAATGAAGAGGAAAAAGTAAAGTGGCTGGGAAGAACAGGATAGTCAGACAATGCTTGGTTTGGTTTATCTGGAAAAGGAGACTTCTGAAGCACTGAAGTCTGAGCAGCCTTAGCAGGAGCAGCCTGCTTGCCACCATTTTTACCCTTGGGAGGAGGGAGAGATTGCTTGCGAACAAAGGCTGGCTTAGTTAGCTTCTCTGAAATTTAGGCACAGGAGAAACAAACATATGTTTAAGTTCCTGTAAAGGCTTGCCCTTAACCTGAAGGGACTTAAAAAGTATCAGCAGCTTCATCAAACAAGTGTTTATTATCAAGAGGGGCATCCATCAACTTAGCCTTAACATCATCAGGTAATGGCTGAAGCCAAAGCCAAGAATACCTCCTCATCACTGACCCAAAAGCAGCAGCCCTACAGGAAGCATTTGCTGCATCATAACTACACTTGATGGAATGACAAGCCACCTGGGAGGAAATCCCCAGAAGAGAAAGGGCAGAAGTTTTACCCTCAGAGTCTGGAAGGTCATAAATAATCTGACAAGCCTGGGATAAGACAGCTAACAAGTATCCGGGGGTCTGATAATTGATGATGATGATGATGATGATGATGATGATGTGTCTTTCGGTTTTTCCCGGTTAGGGGTCGCCACAGCGGAACACCGGTCCGCTAATGATTGGTAGTTGATTTTTACGTGTCGAGTTACCAGCCCTGACGCACAACCTTCAACGAAGGTACGCCCATTCAAGCACGTCTCCACGCAGAAGACGCTCTAGCTGAGAATCGAACTGGACAGCGTCTGTGAGGCAACAACGCTACCGCAGCACCCACCATCGCGGATCCGGGGGTCTGATAATTAATGGCCCTAAAAGCCAGGGAGCAGAGGTGTAAACCTTCTTGCCTAGCCTTTCCATGGTCCTGCTATCTTTACCAGAGGGCAGTAACTTGGGAGAAGGAAGCAATTGAGAGGGCTTATCAGAGGCAGCAAGACACTTGTACAAAAATTTACAGTCTTTAGGCACTCTATAGAATCTATCAAGTTTCTTTGGAGCATGGAGCTGAGAATCTTGAGCCTTAGAAGCAGTGGAAAATGCACCCAACAAGGCAGCCAAAACAGGAGGTACAGCAGAAGAGTCCACCTGCAGCAACTCATAGTATCTTTTATGTACCTCAGAGACCTGAGCATATCAGGACTGGGAGATTCCTCTTCCTCTGATCCATAGTCCAGAGGAGAAGGAATCTGAGAACAGTAAGCAAGGAATTCCTCATCCAAATCAATCTCCTCTTCAGAAGAATCCTGTTCCCTGGGTCTTTTTAGGGGGAGTAGAGCACCAAGAGGGGGCTGGAACTGAAACTCCCTGAGGAGGTTTTAATGCTATCAAAGCACTAAACAAACCCCGAGTGAAGGCCTGCTATTCACAGTCTGTGAATCCATAGAAGCAGGTCTTTTGCTTTTTTCTTCCATGAGACATCTGCCTTATAAAATTTGGAAGGCTGTGACCCAGGATGACATTCAATGATGGTAGTAGGGACTTCTTCTCTGACTAATATCTGAGGAACACTCCTAGACCCCTCGGAAATAATCAGCTGTGGTTCCTCCTAAGCAATCAAAACTGACGTCTACAAAGCCTCCTCGGATGTGCTTAAAGTCAGATCCCCGCCAGACTCCAAACTGGTCACAGCAGAAGTATCAAACAACAAAGCTGGGAGAACCACCGGGCATTCACTCACCTAGGGAGAGCTGTCTGGCACAGGCTGAATAGCAAAAGATTCCAGCCTTGGCTTCTTAGCCTTCTTAAATGAAGGCTGTCCCTCGGAGAGGGAAGTATCCTCCATCGTATATTTCGCAAGAAGCTTAAGACGCAAACTTTCAAGATAAAGCACCAAAGAAAATAGTCTATTCTGAAGGGTTTTAGGTACAAATGCCTGACAAATGGAACTGGACATTGGGTCATGAGAGGTGCCTAAGCAAAAGTGACTCTAGTCATGGTGGTCTTTATGGGGAATCTGCCCCCCACACTGGCATTTAGCCTTCTTGGATGATATGAAACTCCACAAACAACAATAAAAAGGATAAGTAAAAAAGAACCCAAAAGTGGCACTTATCTGTAACGGCTTGGTGAACCACCAAGGAATGGATGTTCAGACCAATAATCAAAGGATGGCGTTCGGACTAGCGACAAAGTTCTGTGTACGGTACATCTGGATGTCACCTTTATGTCCTATGCTATGCAAGGAACACATATGTGTGAGGTACAGTGTACCTTAAAGCAACCTAAAGACTTTGGTACACTGGTCAGACATTGGGCCGCCCTTAGCAAAGGATCCCTTATGTAATGAATACTGCAAGTGAAATGGAAGGACATCAGATCACTGAGTCATTAGGGTCCATTGAAGAACTCTCATGTGGTATCTTGCTAATGGAACCAAAACTATCACAGCAGACATGGACTCCATTGCTTGAAGGATTAATCAAGCTGAGAGAGAAGAATTTTGGATTATCTTTTTGACATGAAAACTTATGGTTTGTACCCTTGGTAAAGGAAGGAAGGCTGTCAGGGATACTTTGTTGAACAACGCTCCAATGAGCTCCAATGTTTGAGATGGTTCTAGTTTTGATTTGTTGCGACTAGTAGGAATTCCCAGATGAAAGCATGACTGGAGTACATAATCTCATGTTTTGATTAGCTGATGCCTGGTCGGAGTGATTATGAGACAGTCTATGTAAGGAAACACCCGGAATCCTTACAGTCTCAAGTGAGCTGCCACTACTACCATGCATTTGGTGATACCCTGGGGGCTGTGGTGAGACCAAAGGGCAGAGCTCTGAACTGACAGTGACTGGCTCCCAGCTAGAAAAGAAGAAATCTTCTAGGTTATCTGTTCATTCTTACATGATAGTACGCATCCTGAAGATGTACTGAGCACATCCAGTCATCTTTGGGCAGGACAAGGCAGAATGGACTGAACCGTGACCATCCGGAAATTGGTATACTGAACTGACTTGTTCAGATTGCTGAGATCCAAAACTGGTCTTCAGTCCCCTGTTTTCTTTGGCATTAAAAAAAATCATGAGTAAGTTCTGGACTTTTTCTGGTCTGGGGGGAACCTCTTGGATGACTCTTTTCTAGCAGCTTTTTTATTTCTAGTGCTGCTGCTTTCCTCTGACTGGGCAGAACACTGGGAAATCTGTTTACTGCTGCGGGGAAGGAAAAGGGTATTATACAACCTCTGGAAATAATCCTCTGCACCCATAAATCTTTTGTAATCTCTAGCCATGCTCTCTGGTGCAGGGATCAATGACCTCCGACTGCCTCCAGAGGTGCACAATCAGCCTTTTTCAGGAGTGCTGGTAGGATCTCTGGACCCTTGGTTTTGCAGGCCTCCTCTGCTGGGTGGGTGATGTCTTCCAGTTACCCTCTCTGCCCCTGGGGGAACTGTTTCCAACTGGATCTTGGAAGGGACCCTGGGACTTTCTAAACCACATTTTTCGACCACCTTGTTTGATCCCTAAAAAAGGTCCTTTTAGAAGTAGAAAAACATATGCCCACGACAGATTTGTTTTTAACTTGCTGCTCACACCTGGATAGTGTCTCTAACATTGTGCTAAAGAAGTTCTGTCAAAGGGGGCACTGAAGGAAACTTGAAGGGCTCCAGAAAATCACACAGCTGCATCCAGGCACATCTCATAATGGAAATGCCTAAACCCACTTCCCTTGAGGTACCTTCACCTGCATGTGAGATGAGCCTTATGGACGAATTTGAAATAGACTGTAGGGTAGCCTACTGTGAGGCAACAGAACTTTCTGCCTCAGAAGTAAATGGTCCCAGAGAGGGATTTGGTAAGTTCATTAATCAAATCCTTCTGGAGTCCAGTGAAGCGTGCCAAATAATTCAGTGACAAAACTGCAAAGGTCGCTGAAGCATATACACACTTCCTGAATCTGTCCAATGCCCAAGACTCCCTGTTAGGTGGATAAACAGAAGAACTTAGTTCTGCAAGTTCCTGTTTTGTGGCAATCATAATGACGATATCATCAACTGGTACGCCTTTGCTCCAAAATTCCATATCCTTGGGTGGTTCCAGGATCCTTTCCGATCTCTTGGGGCTCAATGGAATTAAGATCCTACCACACCCACTGAGAGGTCAAATCAATGAACTCATCAGTGAGCAGAGTCACCCAGAAGAAAGATGGGCCAGACCCAAAGGCTTCCAGGAATACTGATTTCTTTTGGGAAGGGTTTTTGGTAAACCACCCACCGCTTTGCTTGGGGACATCTAGTATGTCTCCAAGGGAGATGCCATCAGGTGATGTTCATGGGGAACCTTCCCTCTTATTGAAATCAGTATTTTCCATGACAGAATCTTAAGGAGCATCTAAGTGCCTCCTTTTGCACTTTCTCTTCCTAGGGACGTCTTCGTAGAGATGTTCCAGAGAAGTATCTGAAAATATAAATATACCCTGCTGGGTATCCTGGAGACTTTGGTTTGGCCGTCCCTGTAGTACAGGAAGATGAGGCTCAAGACACAAAGACAACTGGGTCTGGGAAATAGGAGCCAAGGAGGATGGATGCATCCTTTCTCTTGGAGTACAGAAAACTCTCTCATTTACCACGAAAGCAGACTGCCTCGGACAGAAAGACAGATGACGCCAAGCAGACATGCTTCTGGATCAGTGGCTCCCCTTTTGAATCAACTGCAAACCACTCAAAGTAGGGGAAAGCCAAGCTGCCTACTGCAGAGACTCCAAGAGGTAGAGACAGCTCCAATAACCTTGGAGTCAACTCCAACACCTCAGATCAAGCGGTGATGCTATGGCTCCAAGAGTCATCAGGCTCTGACAGGCTTGGAGACAGTCCACTCAGAGATGGTATCAGTGGAGAAAATACAATGATAATCTGATCCGATATGAACAGAACTGGGATTCTCAGATCCAACTGCTCTGAAACCAAAGGCTGGATCTGAGAAAAGGAAAAAAAATAGGTGGGGTAGTACTCATGAAGGTCTCATGACAAAATGGGGTAAGAACAGGCAGAACCCCATTTTAATCTGCATCGACAAATTTCCTCATCATGCAACATCATAGCTTTTGGATCCAAAGTAGTCAGACCGAAGGATTCAGACTTTGGATCAGAAGGGGTTGGATCCAATGGTTTTGATATTTTTTGAGGCAGTTCTGAGCTCAGAGCAGAACAAATTGAAGGGTTTGAGGGACGCTTTTTGGCATCTTTTTTATCAACCTTTTTAGGGGTTTGAGCCCCAGATGCTGTATTAAAGAATGTTGAAGGTAGTAAACATCTCAAAATCAGTTTTTTTCTGTGGTCAGTAGGGGCCCTAGGAGTAAAGACCTTACATATATCATATGCAGAATCCAAATGGGCTGAGCCTAAACAATAAACGCACACATCATGTGCATCTGAAAATGGAATCTTGTGGCCACAGGGCTTACATTTTTAAAACCCAAGGGTTTTTCAGCCTTATTTATAGACACTACAAAAAAGGTGATAGTATCAAAAAAGGAAAAAGTTTTTTTTTTTTTTTTTTTGGGGGGGGGTTCTAGATAGATAAGGAAGCGAAAGAATTACCAGCAATGGTAATTTAAGGGACTACCTCAAAGGTATAAAAGCAAAGAAAGAGAAGAGGAAAATACCAGCTATGGTATTCAGAATATCCACTAAAAAGCATAGAAAGGGCAAGAGAGAATTTGATTCAACAAGGAAAACAGGTTAGATATATAAAACCTACTTTTACTCACAAGAAACAAATTATAGCTCGAGAGCTAACAGCGACCACATCCATATGCAAAGGTGGCAAACAAGATCTGAAGTATAGTAGGGGACTACTGCATTATGGGTAAGGGAGGAGCGAGAGTTTCAGTGTTACATAAGCTGGAGAAAGTGGCCAAGTTGGATCAGAGGGTCAGATCTGAACTCATTACTTGAGGAATTAATGAAAATGCAACATCAGATTCTGTGTTTTTTGGACAACCCACTGAGGACTGAAGTCATTAAATAATGGCACACATTTGAGTTTCAGAGTTTGCATCCTTCATGAAATGGATGTTAACCCATCATTTTATCCTACCAACTAAGTTTGTTTGAGGAAGTTGGGGGCACATTACCAGTACAGACAGTAGGCAGAAAAAAGAAGTTATGTACTCACCATAATGTTCCATGTGTGTTGTCCATCTCACCTTCATTCTATACTGGTTGGGTTCGGAAACGACCCTCGGTTCCGACTCGGCCTTATACAAAAGGCACGAGGTCTTCTACTAGCTCATGGCTGAACAGCCTATCCCATCATATCTTAGGAAAGCTCCTCAGATCTTGTTTACTGATATAACTAAGAGTATCACACGAGATATCTCCTTCCTTACAGAGCAATGCAGAAGGTCACAGAAAATTAGTTACCAATTGTATCCGCTCGGTCCCCCAGGAGCCAAAGGCTGGGGGAAGGAGGGTGGGATGTAAGAATGAAGATGAGATGGACAACACACATGAAAAGTTATGGTCAAGTACATAACTTCTTTATGTGATGTTGTCTTATCTCGCCTTCATCCTATACTGGTTGGGACAGCGTCCCTGGCACCATTTTTCTTGGGTGGCTCAAGGAAGAATATTTTTCAAACAGTGGACCCAAAAGACACCCGGTTCCTGGAGGCCAAATCAACTTTGTAATGAGTAATAAAGGTATGAGGCCTTGCCCATGTTGCTGCAGCACAGATGGTGTCAATTGGCATTCTCACCCGAAAGGCAGAAGAAGTTGCTATGGCTCATTTGGAATTACCTTTTACTTTGTCAAGGAGTTCTTCATTTTGAAATTTGAAAGTAAACGTAATACAATCTGATAGCCATTTCAAAAGTGTGACTTTAGTAATAGCAGCACCTTTCTTGTAGTCTGAAAAAGATAAAAATAATTGGTCAGCCTTTCTGAAGTCCTTTGTTCTATGAAAGTAGAAACATAACTGTCTATGTACATCTAAGTTGGAGTAGCATATATTCTGCCTTATTGCCATAGTTGGGGAAGAAAATTGATAGTTCTATAGATTGGTTTAATTAGATTCTGAGCATATTTTGGGTAGAAAGGACAGGTTTGTTCGTAGAGACACTGTGTCTTTATGGAAAAGCATATAGGGGGGCTTTATAGACAATGCTTTTAGCTCTGACACTCTTCTAGCCAAAGTGCTAGCTATTAAAAGAATTGTCTTTCATGTTAAATACTTCAGATCACAGGATGATGCAGGTTCAAAAGGGGGAAGAATCAAAGACAAAATTTAGGTCCCATGGTGCTAGGGGGGCTTTAAAGGGTGGTCTTAATAAAATAGTACACCCTCAGAAATGCTTTGCAAAGTCTGTGCGACATCACATTTAGGCCCTGATTCACCTATATGGAAGTCTGATATCGCTGCTAATTGAACTCAAATAGTAGCTACAGCCGCACCTTCATTAAATAGTTTTGACAAGAATTCTAGTATAGAAGTTACAGATGCAGAGAGGGGGGTAATGTGATTATTCAAGGCCCAAGAAGAAAAACTTTTCCATTGGCTCATATATAATTTCCTCGTTGAAGCCTTATGAGATGAGATCAAGATATGTTTCACAGATGGAGAAAGGTCAGCGTGCCTGGCTATGTCTGGAATCGGAGCAGCCAAGCTGTCAACTTGATGGTTTGAAGGGATGGGTGGAGCATACTTGACGCATGAGTCAGGAGGTCTGGGATTGGGTCCAGAATCCACGGCTCCTCCTGGAGATGAGGCCAAAGGAAGAGGAACCAGATCTGATGAGGCCAGTATGGGCTGACAAGTATTAAACTCCTTCCCAAGGAGCTGGCTTTCTGAAGGACTTTGGGTATCAACGAAAAGTGAGGCAATGTGCAGAGGAGACCAGAAGGCCAATCATGTACAAATGCATTTCTTGGTGACTCCCCAGGAGGGGGGATTAGGGCAAGACAGCTGCTGCATTTGTCATTCATGGACGTGGCAAAAAGGTTGCAGCAAGGCTGGCCCCACTTGTGGAAAATCAAGTACGCTATCTCTTGTTTTAGGGACTATTCGTGATGCGTCAGAATCGCTCTGCTGAGTTTGTCTGCTAACACGTTGGATTTCCCCGGGATGTGTGTTGCTATCAGAAAACTTTGGGTGGAGGTTGCCCACTGCCATACTCTCAGGGCCTCCCAACAAAGGGGGTAAAAACTTGGTTCCTCTTTGCTTATGTAACAGACAACAGACACGTTGTCTGACTGTACTGCAATAGTTCCTAGCAGAAGAGAGTCTTGGAATGCTTGCAATGCTAAAAGCACTGCTCTCATCTCTAGGACACAGATGTGCCAATTGACCTCATGATCTTGCCAAGGGTCTTGAATTGCCCTTCCCAGATAATGCCACACCCACACTATCTGGAAAGCGTCCGTGGTCACTGTGGCTACAGGCTGAGGTAGGACAAAGGGTCAACCTAAAGTCACATGAAAGGAGTGGAGACACCAACAAAGGTCTTTCTTGCATGATTCTGTCATCATAATCTGGTGGGACATTGATAACTCCTGCACAGACCACTGGGTGAACTTTAGCCACTGCAGAATTTGCATATGCAGGTGTGCTAATGGAATCAAGTTTTTGCTGCTGCCATGGTCCCGAACACTTTCAGGGCTGTTCTTCCTTTTACCTTTTTCTTGGAAAGTAGGTTTATGACTTGATGTAGGACCTGAACTCTTTCGGGGGGGCGTGGCTTTGCTATCATTTTTGTTGCATCTAAATCTGCTTCTATAAAAATGATACATAGTAATGGCAATAAGGCAGATTTTTCATAATTTATTGTGACACCTAGGAGACAGCAGAGCTGTATGGTGGTGTCTCTTGCTTTTGTTAGTATATGCTTGGTGGTGGCGGTTAGGAGCCAGTCATCTAGGTGCGGAAGCACTCAGAATCCTAGGTGCCTCAAGTGAGCCGTGACTACTGCCATGCATTTGGTGAACACCCTGGGGGATGTAATGAGACCAAAGGGCAAAGCTCGAAACTGGTAGTGACTGGCTCCCAGCTGAAAGCGCAAATGACTCCTGGATTGCCTGTTCATTTTTATGTGGTAGTGCGCAACCTGGAGGTCTATCAAGCACATCCAATCGTCTTCTCCCAGAAAAGGGAGTATTGACTGCAGTGTTACCATACGGAACTTTGATTTTTTTACAGACTTGTTTAATTTGCTAAGATCCAAGATGGGTCTCCAGTCCCCTGTTTTTTTGGAACTAAAAAGAGCCTTCTTTAAGTTCCAGATCCTATTCGGTCTGTGGGGACTGTTTGGATGACTCTTTTTTCTAGCAATTTTTGTATCTCTAGAGTTGCTTGTTCCCTCTGACTGGGTGGAACATCCGGGATTTTTTTTTATGTTTAGGACACGGGAAGAAAAAGGTATGGAGTAACCTCTGGATACAATGCTTTGTATCCACTTGTCTTTTGTTATTTTTTGCCAGGCTTCTGGGTACAAAGATAATCGACCCCCGACTGCCTCCAGAGATGGACAGAAGGGCCTCCTTTCAGGAGCACTGAAAGGGCTTATAAAGGAAAGATTCCCTGTTGCCTGATTTTGTAGACCCCCTCTGCCGCATGGCCTGCGTCTTCCATTACTGCTTCCAACCCCGCCTCTGGAGGAAGAATCACCACGTGTGTCCTGGAAAGCTCTATGGGATTTTCAAAACCACATTTTCCCTCTGTTTTGACCTTTTGGATATGGTCTAAAAGATAGGGAAAAACAGAGTCCTACGGCAGAGAGAGTCTTTCCTTCTTGTTTACACCTGGTTCGTGTGTCTTTGACTTTTGGCCCGAACAAGGATGAGCCATCAAAGGGGACATTAACAAAAGAAGATTTAAAGGGCTCCACAAAGTCACACAGGTGCATCCAGGAATGTCTCCTTAGGGAAATTCCTGAACCCTCTGCCCTACTCGCTCCATCAGCTGCATAAGAAATGAGTCTCATGTAGGAGTTTGCCACTGAAATCAATATGGAGGGCTGAGAGGAAACTTTTTCTGCTAGCCCTTCAGCTACTGAACCCTGGAGAATATCTCCTAGGCCCTTCAGGAGATCTTTCTGAAGTCTGGTAAAGTGGGTGAGATAATTCAGTGATCTGAGCGCAAAAGTCACTGAAGAAAAGGTGCACTTTGAGTATCGTCCATAGTATGAGACTCTCTGTTGAGTGGATGGACAGAAGAGGACGTCTCTGAAGGTTCCTTTTTGGTGGTTGTTGCCACCACCATAGCATCTACTGGGACACCCTTTTGTAAGCAAGTTTTTATCAGTAGGGGATGTTTTGAACTTATCTGGCCTCCAGGGAACAGGCCCCACTGAGTCTGGAGACTCCCACGCATTGTGACAAACTAGGTCCTTCAGTTCATCAAAGGGCAGAAACACCCAAGTGGCAGACGGGCGAGACCCAAAAGGCTTCAGGTATACAGACTCCTCAGAAGGATTGATGCACTTCCAGCTGCCTCTCTGCTAAAGTATTTCCAGGAAGTCTGGATGGAGACATCCTTAAAAGGCGACTGTAGGGACCCTTCTGACTCATCAAGATCTGTATCGGATGTGATGGACTCCTATGGGGAGTCTAAATGCTTCCTCTTCATAGTCTCTTATGAGGGACCTCTTCAGAAGGCTAGTCTGGAGAGGTTTCAGAAGAGAGGGGTTCACCCAATGGGGTATTCTGAGGCCTAGGGTCTCCGGATGTCTGTGGATGCAGTGGTGCCGAGATAGACATAGGTGTGTCTTTGGGGGAAGAATGTCTGGACCTGAGAATGGAGCTACCTGTGGAGACCGTACTTCCCTCATCACCTTGAAGGCCCCCCGCCCTTGATCTGAGGAAGCTCCTGGCTCTGAAGAACTAAAAGGCATCCCCAGAACCAAGCGGGTTGGCTCTGTGGCCGATGTAGGAGCCAAGCTCACCCATGCTGAAGCTCCGAGAGGCAAGTTCAGATCTGACAACTGTCCAATCAGACTCTCCTCCCTGGACCCGACTGGAGAGAGTCGGCCCCTAGACTCCTTGAGTTCAGACAGAACAAGGATGTCAGAGCAGTAGTCGGGCCCAAAGATCCTGGAATAGTTCCATTAAGACCAGTTTCAGACATTCTGGCTCCAAAGTCCTGGGTCAGATCGGAGGAATCGATGGTGACAAGGTAGGCTTGGTCGGTTGCAAAACCCTCTGGGTTGGATCTGACAAAAGTTTGGCAAGCACCGGCATCTCCAAAAGTCTACTCACCATGTGATCCACATCATCATCAGAAAGGCTCCTGGAGGATCGAGTGGTGGGAGCAGGGGATCTAGAAGCTTGAAGTAAAGGGGATCTCAAAGTAAGAGAGACCGGTTGCAGTTCTGGGGACTGGCTCCGTACCTGAAACACCAACGGCTCTGAAACTGAAGGAGCTGGGTGGAAGGCTTCTCGGGCCCGACATTCTTCGGGTCCGAAGATGACATTTTTTTTTTTGTCTGCTCCGACTAAGAATCTGATGATCTTTTCCCCGATTTATCAGATTTAGATGAAGGGGAATGGATAGATTCAGGAGGACCATGACCTTCTCCCATGGCTTCTGAAAAGGGGTCTTTAATAATCCCCTAAGGATTAATTTGTTCTTCCTTTCTAGTAGTACTTTTATGGCTGAAAGAGTGGCATACAGCACACTATTACTGAAGGTGTACCACTCCGAGGCAGTACATGCACACAGTATGCCCGTCTGTAACGGACCTTTTTTGGCTGCACTTTATGCATTTTTTAAAACCTGAAGGTTTAGTATCCTTAGACTGTTTGGACATGTCTACAGTCTACAACAACAATGACTAGCAGAAAAAAAGGCACAACAAATATCAAACACTACAAAAAATAAATAATATATATATATATATATATATATATATATATATACACACACACACACATGTATACACATATATATATATATATATACACACACACACACACACAGACATATATATATAAAAACACACACTATAAGGGAAAAAACCCTCTAATTTAAATGGGCAAAGCAGCTCTCTAACTTAAACTAGCTATCCTAATCTAGAAAGGCAGGATAAGTAGAGATAAATAACTCAAATTAACAGCTCTCTAATTTAAATGAACTTGACTAAAGAAATAAAAGCTCTCTAATTAAAAACGGGCTTAAGCCGGGATAGGGTATGGAAAACAGGCCTTGAGGATAAAAAACAACAGCAAAACATAAAAGAAGCAAACACACCAAAATTGCTTAAAGAGTTAAGTAACTTAATAAACTAAAGCTATCCTAAAACAAAATAAAATAACACTATCAGAAAAGAGAAATAATTTCAATTAGCCAGAGCTAGTACGAAGCACTCAATCTTGTTTTAGCGGCAAACAAGATCTGGGGAGCTTTCCTAGGGCATGATAGGACAGAGTTTTCAACCATAAGCTAGTAGAAGACCTCGAGCTTTTTGTACAAGGCACGGTCTGAACCAAGGGTTGGTTCCGAACCCAACCAGTAGGGAATGAAGGCGAGATAAGACAACATCACATCAAATCTTTTGGTCTTCCACTGTCATTTGTTGGAGAGTACTGACAGATTTTACTGCCTGGCTCTAGACCCTGACCTTAACAACTTTAACTGGGGGTGCTTACATTTTTTAAGATTGTGTCACTGTCACTCTGGCACTTAACTGGTTTGTCTTTTCTGAATATCAGAGTGTAATCACTGCACTTCATGCACTACAAGAGAAAAAAAATCTTAATTCTACATATTCAATTACGGACGGAGAGCAGTCCTTAATGCATTAGTGGTGGCTGGGAGGACTGTTACAATGCAACATACACCCTTCTTCAAAGTGTTTTAGGGGTAAAGGACAGACAAGCAGAGCATGACTGAATGTCATGTTCCTCCCTCTAAGCAAAAAAGACAGGCCATGTGCTGATCTTTACAAGGAATTATCACCCACACGAACACTTTCTCTTTAAATATAAATCACAAAAGCAGATAAACTTTTCACACAAAAACAGAAAGGAAGTCCCCACTGTGCTACTCCAGTGACATGGAGGGATGAAGCCCTTTCTATGGCTTAATGAAACTAACTTTGATTATCAGCTCAGTTGACTGAAATGGCATGCCCATTTCGTGCGTTGGGTGGTTATATGGGTGTTCCTCACAGCAAACTCTGGTAGAGACTGGGTATGTCACATTGGGTGGTATTGTCTAAGAAGGATAAGGGTGGTGGGCTTGGCTGAGCTGCTGTGGAAATAGGGTGACACCACACGCCCCATTGCACATCCAACCTTCAGATGCAACCACAAAGACTGCAATGTGAGAGGAGGGAGTAACAGGTTAGGCTTAAGTGTAAAAGTGCAGGCTGTTGATGATGGATTAGACACCCTTAAGGTTTGTGATCGGCCCATGTTATATTGGAGTAAGTCCAGGAGGGACGGAAAAGCAGTCAGACCCATTACGGATGTGGGGCACTAGGCAGAAAGTCTCTAGAATGATAAAGATAAGTAAAAAGTGCTTAAAAAAATGAAATAAAAAAGATAGTCCCCCAAAGGGATACTTATCTGCCCACATGACCAAACTAGCTGACCACCAAACCTGTGAAGATGCACTTAAGAGAAAGCCTTACTGGCAGCTTCAATGGCGAGAAGTTTCAAAATTTTGGCACCCATACATCTACTTCTATACTGGCAAACTCTCCTGCCTCCTCAGATACACGGGCATTTTGAAGGTGCCCTAAAACTTTTGATGCTGGCCAAACATGCTGTCTTTGCTGGATATGTCCCATTCAGATTAGGCTACTGCAAGAGTGATCTAATTATGAACATCCATGATTACTTTAGCCAAAGAAAGACCCCTCAAGAGAGTATTGCTATTTGTGGGAGGATATAAAGGAGCTCCCCACCTCCTCAATGCATAGAAAAGGTGTTAACTTCCAATGCTTCTTTGCAGTCGTATCTGAAAAAGAATTTCTTCAAGTGGTAGCTCTCTGATGTAAATACTTTTATCACAAGGAATCCTTCCCTCTGGCTTTGAAAAACACTGGGATCTAGCCTCTACTCAGGTTTGTTGGCTATAGACATACTCAGCATACAGTTTTTGCCTTTCACTGCATTCAGGAGGCCTGGAGATAGAAGCCAATCTGCAAGCCCATGCATCAGGCTATCAACAGCAGCCTGCATAGCTAGTACATTGGAGTACCTTCTGCTTTGTAAATACATCATATAATTGTGTGAATAAAAGTCACATGACAGTAAGTAAAAACACTTTTTCCAAACTTAAATATTTAAATTTGACAAAAAAAGTAAATTCCCTTTCACAAAGAGTACAATGGAATTTTTTTTCCCTGCCCAGTGAAGCAACAGGATTAACCAATTGCTGATCCTTGAAAGCCTGCAGAGAAGCATTCTCTTCAGAGGCAGGAAAGCTCTGGAGGGCTTTAGAACCCAGCTTGGGCTAACTAATGGTTTGGGCATGTGGAACGTGCCCGGAGAGCTTTGGAAACTGGCCAACAGTTACAACCAAGACTACTGCAGTAACAATTAAACGAAGAACATCTTTTGGGATGCATGGCTGTCTTCTTGCCCAGGTCTGAAAATAACTGATGCAAATGAATGTCCTTGTCCTCTAATAAAAGAAACTGACTCTCTGATGTAATGTCTAGTAAGCCCCTCCATGAAGGTCTTTATCTTCCCTGGAATTAGCCACAACTTCAGCAAGTTCAAGAAAACTTTCACTGTGGTCTAACTTAGAACCCCTTCTACTTCTCTCACTAAGACAGCTTTGATCAAAGTCATATAAATACAGATCTCTTAGGTCCTGATGTGGGCAAACACTGGTGCTAAAAGTTTGAAAAATAATCTGGGCACAGTGAACAGACAGTGGAGCAATAAGATGAAAGTACAGTTGCATAAGTAAACTTGCCTTAACAGCACATGTTCAAATTACTGTTGCAGTAGGTTAAGCTATATGGGACGTATCCTGCTAAGGATTGGACTTTCTACCAGTATTTAAAAGCTTTTGGGTGTCTTTTATGTGCACCTTACATCTGACAGAGCATGAGGATATGCTGGTATAAAAGTGGACATATGGATGTTAAAATTTAGAGCAAAGGGAGGCATGAAGAGAAATTTAGATAAAGTCTATGGATACGTGGGTGTTAGAAGAAAGAAAGTGAAAAAGACAGGGATAAGGAGAACTCCATCCTTGCAAAAGGGTTAGAGAAAAGGGTAAAATCCAGCAGCAGACCATAAAGGAAATGAGAAGTGGGAAGAAAGTAGGGTTTTAGAACTGCAACAGAAATCTATCTGAATACCTGCTGTTACAGTAATTTTAGAAGTAGCCAATGTTCTGGAAGAGTGAGATAGAACGTTTTGAGGAAGGGACTTTCTATGCTGAGAATAACAAAATTGGATGGAATGGGATAATCATTTGGAAAATGTCTGCTTTGACACTGGCTCTCCTTACCTACAAATGAAATGAAGACCTGATCTGATTGAAGTGTTTTTCCTGTCTGTATAGTATCCGAGTTGCATATGAACATCCAGAGTACATATGATTCTCTCCCCCCCTTATATTTTGGTTCAGGAAAGAATACAGAAAGATGAACAGACTGATCTAAGGTGATTTATATATCTGCCTTTGGTACGAAGGAAGGGCAAGTTCTTAATGTTTCCCTGTCCCCATGAAAGTTAAGAAAAGGCTGTGTCATCATGAGAGCATGTAGGTTAGACACTCTTCGAGCCAAAGTCAGGTCTGTAAGTAAAAAAAGAAGTTATGTACTCACCATAACATTCCAGGTTTGTAGTCCATCTCGCCCTTCATTTTTACATATGGGTTCAGAGCCGATCTTCGGCTCCGGCTCAGCTGATTACAAAGCTCAAAGTCTCTCAGTTGACTCATGGCAAGGTAGGTATCCCATAGTGCACGAGTAAGAATCCCCAGATCTTGTTTGCTGCTGACTATAAAAATGATAGAAAAGTTTTCCACAAGGAACCACAAAGATGAAAGATCTCCACCCTACAAAAAGGCAATACTATCTTGTCTCCAGATCCTCCAAGGATACATGGACGTGGGTAGGTTTGTAAGAATGAAGGGCGAGATGGACTACAAACATGGAATGTTATGGTGAGTACATAACTTCTTTATGTTCTGTAGTCCTATCTTGCTTTCATTCTTACATATGTGATAGCGTCCCTAGCACCTTTTTCCTCAGGTGTCTCATGGGAATATACCCCTAAGAACCATGGAACCAAGGGAGGCTCTACCCCTTGAGGTCAAATCCAATTTGTAATGAGTAATAAAAGTATGAGGGGTAGCCCAAGTTGCTGCTGCACAAATACTGCCAATTGGGACTCTGACTTAAGAAAAGCAGCAGATGTGGACAGGGACCTGGTAGAATGAGCCTTAATTTTAAACAGACGTTCCTTGCCAGTGGAAGAGTAGATAAACGAGATACAGTTTGAAATACAATTTGATAGAGTTACCTTAGAGACTGTCAGACCTATCCTAGTTTCAGAAAAGGATACGAACAATTGATCTGATTTTCTAAGTTCCTTGGTTCTATGTAAATAGAACCTTAACTGTCTGTGAACATCAAGTTGATGAAATGTGTATTCTGCACTGTTTGAATGATTAGGAAAAAATACTGGCAGTTCGATAGTTTGATTCAAAGTAGACTGAGCAAACCTTGGAGATGAAAGACTGGTTTGTACGAAGGGAAACTCTCTCTAAGAAAAATCAAGTAAGGAGGTTTGACTGACTGTGCTTGTATCTCTGACACCCTTCTGGTGGATGTAACAGCTACTAGAAAAATGGTCTTCCAAGACAGGAACTTCAGTTCACAAGAATGTGCGGGTTCAAAAGATGGGGAAGTAAGTTTGGACAGAACAAAATGTAAATCTCAGGGAAATACAGGTTCCTGAAAGGGAGGTCTTAGCAAGGTAGTGCCTTTAAGGATAGTTTTACACAATCTGTGAGCCATAAGATTAGGCTCATGTGGTCCCAAATGAAAACTGGATATCGCTGCCAGTTGAACTTTGATTGTAGCAGTAGCTGATCTCTGATGAAAAAGTTCGGTTAGGAATTCTAACACCAAGGGAATGGATGTTGTGTAAGCATCTACATTTTTCTCTTTTGCCCAGATAGAAAATCTTCTCCATTTGCTAGCGTATAATTTCCTCGTGGAAGGTTTGTGGGAAGACGTTAGGATATGGGTAACTGCAGGTGAAAAATCATGAAGCCTGACTAGGGATGGAAGTGGAGCAGCCACTCTGTCAAGTTGAGGGTGTGGAGGCATGGGGTGGAGGGTGCCTGACATGTATGTCAAGAGGTCTGGAACTGGGTCTAGAGTCCATGGATCGTCTAGAAGATGAGGGCCAAGAAAAGGGAAGCAAATCTGACGAGGCCAGTAAGGAGTGATGAGAATCATTCAGCTTCCCAAACTCTTCTTTCTGGATCATTTTCGATATGAGCGGAAAGGGGGGAAATGCATAAAGAAGTCCCGGAGGCCAATTGTGAACAAGTGCGTCTCTCGGTGTCTCCCCTGGAGGGGGGATAAGGGAGAAGTACCTGCTACATTTGGCGTTGATTGGACTGGCAAACAGATCACCAGAAAGGCTCATCCAGACTCTGCCCCACTTTGCTGTGAAGGAAAGGTTAGTTTGCTTTTATTTTTTGTATTACTGTATTGCCTTTCTATATTTTGAATACTGTAGTTTGTTTTCTTTACCTTGTGTTTTGCTTGCATTCTGTTTTAACAGCATATTAAAACTTCAAAAGAGACCACAGCTCTCTCTGTTCTGAGTCAGGCAGAATTTTTTCCTGCCCTCCCACCCATTTAAGTTGTCTTGTTAAATACCACTGTCTTTCTAGTTGCCCACCTCTTATGTTAATCTGACCATATATCTCATTTCTCTCTACTTTCACTGGCTTATGTGAGTAATCACAAAATGATCATTTTTGAAATCCCACCCCTTCAATTATTTAAATTTATTGGCCATCCTACAGTATTTCATAGTACCAAAATACAAAAGTGACCCTTTCAATCCATCTTGCTGTTTTAAAAATAGTAACTCTCCACTAAACCTTAACTTTTTAAACAGGTAAAACTCAAGTTACCTACTTTCACATCTAACTTCTCTAGTGCACACTGCAGAGTGCATTCTTTTCAATCTTACCTTTAAGCATCCCTGTGACTAGCACTTTCTCTAATACCTGCTGGAAAGCACTAGGAAGCTTTAAACTCATACAAACACTGAACTCTCCTTGTTAACAAGGAGAAATTAATAGTAGGCACTAAACAGCCTATAATTGCAAAATACCTTGCTAAGGAAACAGCTCCTATACTTTACAAAGAAAAAAAAAAAAGCCCCAAACCAGGCATGTCCAAGGGTCAGCTTCCGGTGATTTCTCCTGTCCACCTGGTGAATCTGGGCATACTGGGGCAATGCAGCAATTGCCTCATGTACACAGACAACCCTCTCCTCCTACCACCCAACACTACAACCTGTGATAGATGCACTTACATAGCCAAAATGGAAGCAAAGCTCTCTCCACCCAAGATTGTGCTAAACAGTCAAGAGGAGAAGGTTAACACCCACACTACACCTCAATCAACACATAGCCCTTCTAAACCCGCACCACCAACACCCACATATAGCAACACTAAATCCACATATGCAGAGGCCCTTAACTGTAACCTGCCCAAACAACAAAGACCTCTGAAGCTGAAATGCAAACAAACACCAATCACAACCAATGTGTCACATAGTTCACAACACCAGTGTGCCACCCAGCAACAGCCCCTAAGGCAAGACAATGTACCTAACACTTTAGTCATAGGTGACTCTATAGTCCGCACACTGATGTCCCTCTCACCAGGTTGAATAAGGAGAAAATTACAGTCAGCTGCCTGTCGGGTGCCAGGATCCGCCACATAACGCATGCACTCAAGTCACTCCACAACAAGTACAAATATGACTCTGTCATTGTCCATGTTGGAGTGAATGACTTGAGACGTACCTCCCTGGACTACACGAAAAGAGACATGGAAGAGCTCTCGGATCATGTGGCCCAGGCAGGTATGACCCTAGCCCTGAGTAGCATCCTGCCTTCGCCCAGAATGATACCACAATATAAGGATAAAATGATTGACTTCAACAATTGGCTAAGCTTATGGTGTCATTCAAAGGGGATCCAGTATCTGTCTGCCTGGGATGACATGATTGACAGACCACGATGCTTTGTCAGAGATGGTCTGCACCTGTCGGCCCTGGGATTCAGGTTACTGGCTAAGGCTCTTGCCACCCCTATAGTGCCTTTTTTAGGCAAACTTCAAAGGACAAAACCACCACCGTAACAGGTACAAGCATGCAAAATCTGAAGGTAATGCTACTCAATGCTAGAAGTCTAAACCTCAAAATGCACTGTCTCGAGGCACTCCTAAAAATGGAGAACATCGATATCTGTGCAGTAACTGAGACCTGGTTCAAGGCTCCAGAGAGCACCCCTGCAATACCAGGCTACAACTCTTACCACACTTTTACCAAACCAGGACCGAAACACTAAAGGTGGAGGAGTGTCAATATTCACCAAGGATATTCACACCACCAGGCTAGTTGGCCAACACAATGTGTCTGAAATTCTCCAAGTGCAACTAACACTAGGTAAGACTGCAATCCAAATTGTAGCTTGCTACAGATCCCCACCATACCCCAAGATTCTCACTACACCTTTCTAAACATACTGGAAAATATTAAGATAGAACCAAACACCCTAATACTGGGTGATTTTAACTACCCTGCCATTAACTGGGAAAACTACTCATGTCCCAACACCTTTGCATAGCGGTTCTTGGAATTCATAAATTCCAATGCCCTGGATCAACTAATCCATAGTCCCACCAGAGGCTCCAATATCCTAGACCTGGTCATTACCAACATGGGAAATCAATGCTCCATACCTATGGTCACCCTCTCATTAGTCAGGTCTGACCATAAGCTAATCACCCTTAACATCCACATCCCACCCCAACCCCCCAGTAAAGAAACCACCATAAAAAACTTCTCCAAAGCCAACTTCATGCTACTCAAGTCAGAAGTGACAAACTTCATGACACCCATGCAGACGGGAACTGAAAGTTCAACTGCTGAATCCTACACTAAGGCACTGTACGAGCACATCCACTCGTGCATGAATCATGCCATCCCAAATAGAACCAAAATGCTCCCAATTTGGTGGTCCCCTGCCATAAACAAACTTTACAACAAAAGGAAGAAACTTTTGCAGAAAAGAGGAAAATCCCAGGATGCAAAAAACTCCCTTACTAGCCTCAGTAAGAAACTGAGATGCCTCATAAAATCCTCCAAAGCTAGTCACGAAAATAAAATTGCCAAAGATTCCAAAGACAACCACAAAGCATTCTATAACTATGTCAAGAATCTAAATGGCAATGCTCAGATCTGCTCTGAGCTAAAACAGAATGGCATTAAATATACTGATCCGAAGGATATTGCCAATATCCTGGCAGATCGATTCAGTGCCAACTTCATCCCCTCTCACCGCCTAAATTGCCCATCTCAATACCGGAAGATTGCCAAATTCCAGTAATAACGGCCACACAGGTACAAAACGCACTCTCTAAAGCCAAGAATACAGCATCCATGGGACCAGATGACATCCTGGACTGTGTACTACATGAACTACAATATGAACTGGCACCTCACCTAAGTGTCATGTTTAATTATAGCCTCACCTCAGGTTTCGTGCCCACTGAGTGGCGCAGAGCTACAGTTATCCCAATCCACAAGGGGGGATCCACCTTGGATCCCGGAAACTACTGTCCCATCAGTCTGACAAGCCTTATCTGCAAGGCCATGGAGCGTATTATTATGGAACTTATAAACAAAGACATTGGCAACCTTCAAACACTGGACCCCACCCAGTTTGGGTTTGTGAAGGGCCGATCTTGTCTCCTGAACTTGATTGACTTCTTTGAATCAGTCTCCAGAGCCATGGATAAGGGTAAGGTGGTCCACACAGCCTATCTAGACCTTGCCAAGGCCTTTGACACCATCCCCCACTCTGGAATCATAGATAAACTTAGTAAGTTGGGCATTAATCCCTATGCCACCCAAAGGGTTGCTAAATGGCTTACTGATAGAACCCACACTGTAAAAGTAGCCGACTCCAAATCCAGCTCCAGACAAGTGGAGTACCTCAGGGTTCAGTCCTCGGGCCGCTCTTGTTTGGCATCTACTTCTCTGAAGTACAGGTCAACACTAAGGGACTCTGGCTAACAAAGTTTGCAGATGACTGCAAACTGGGAGCCATTATTGAATCCCCAAATGATGTGGATACTCTACAAAAGGGCCTTACAGAAACAGATGCTTGGTGCCAGAGCCATGGGCTCAAGCTCAATGCCAAGAAATTAGAAGTTATGTACCTACCATAACGTTCCATGTTAGTTGTCTTCTCTCGCCTTCTTTCTTGCTGGATGGGTTCGGAGCTGATCCTCGGCTCCGCACTGCTAAGCTTGAGAACTTCTTTTACCAGCTCGAGGCAACCCTATATCCCATGATGCAAGGCGAGACTACCTCAGATCTCGTTTGATAGCCAAATACCCTGCTAAATAATACTATTCCCAAAGGAAGAGCAAAGACTAGCCTAGAAGAACTAGGCAAAAAAGTTCCCAAGATAGACTCTTTCTACTGAAAAACTCAACCTGAGAAAGAGAAGCCCTTCAAGATCTGTCCAGGCCAGGGGGAAGGAGGGAGGACAGAAAAAGGAGAAGACAACTAACATGGAGCTATGGTAGGTACATAACTTCTAAATGTTAAGTTGTCAATCTCGCCTTCATTCTTGCTGGATGGGACCGTCCCTAGCACCTGTATCCCGGTGGCTCAATGGAACAGACTCTTGAGTACTGTGGAACCAAAACTGGCTCTGTCCCTGGAGGCCAAATCTAATTTATAATGAGTGACAAAGGTATGAGGAGTGGCCCAAGTAGCTGCTGCACAAATGGTATCAATAGGTAGTCTATCCTGAAAGGCTGTAGAAGTGGATAGGCTCCTGGTTGAATGTGCTTTCGGTTTTGAGGTAGTTGCTTGCCTCTGAGCGAAGTACACATAAGAAATGGAGGAAGACAACCATCTGGATAAGGTCACTTTAGACACTGGGAAACCTTTCCTGTTTTCTGCATAGGAAACAAATAATTGATCCGATTTCCTGAATTGTTTAGTCCTATGCAAATAATATCTGAGCTGACGATGGACATCCAAAAAAATGAAGTTTTTGCTCAGCTCTGTCAGAATAATTAGGGAAAAAAACTGGTAGATCGATGGATTGATTAATGTTGGTCTGAGAAACAACCTTGGGCAGAAAAGATGGATTTGTTCTCAAGGGTACCCTGTCCTTGTGAAAAACTAAGTATGGGGAACGGATGCAGAGAGCTTGAAGTTCAGATACCCTCCTTGCTGAAGTGACAGCCAGTAAGAATATTGTTTTCCAGGTCAGCAACTTTAAGGAGCATGAAGCAGACGGTTCGAAAGGGGGTAAAATCAAGGATGCTAACATTAAATTCAGATCCCATTGTGGAGGAGGATGTTTTATTGGAGGCTTTAGGAGAAAAACTCCTCTCAGAAAAGCTTTGCATAGTCTATGCGACATAATGTTATGATCTTGCAAGCCAACATGATATTTAGAAATTGCCGCCAGTTGAACTTTAACTGTTGATGAAGAAGATCCTGACTGAAAAACTTCAGCCAGAAAATCTAAAATTGAATGCACAGGTGCCGTAAAAGGATCAATGTGCCTGGAGTTCGCCCATAGGGAAAAACGTTGCCACTTGCTAGCATAAAAGTACAGTTTTGTACCTACCATAAATGTAGATGTTCGAGGATTCCATTGCTGCAGTCCTGACTATTGGGTATAGTCCGCGTCCCAGTCGGCCCGAATACCAGAGTATAAGGCTGACGTCGGTCAGGGCGCATTAGACTGACGTCAGTACGTCAGGGTACTAATGCGCATGACCCACGCCATATCCTCAGTCTTTTCTTGCCCCAGATGTCAGAAGATCCTAAAAAGACAAGTCCCAAAAAACCTGCACCAAAAACATGTACAATATATACAACAATATATACAAAATATAAGCATGTAAACTCACCTACACAACCACCCCTAAATACAGAGGGAAGGAGGGAGTAAATTGGACTGCAGCAATGGAATCCTCGAACATCTACATTTATGGTAGGTACAAAACTGTACTATGTTCTTCGTCTTCCATTGCTGCAGTCCTGACTATTGGGTAGAATCCCAAAGCAGAGGTAAGGGAGGCTGGCAAATTATAAAGAAGTAGGAGCTGACAACATGCCTTGCAAAACAGCAGTGGCAAAACCAGCCCTAGACTTAGAGTAGATAGGAAGGTGATAATGCTTAGAGAAAGTATGCACTGAACTCCAAGTAGCTGCTTCCAAAATATCCTTAGTTGCCACCCCCCTTAGAAATGCTGTTGAAGTGGCAGTAGCCCTAGTGGAATGAGGCCTAATCCCAGCTGGAATCTCCTTGCCATGATGGGAATAACAAAATGCAATGCAAAAGCCAATCCACCTAGAAATAGTTTGTTTTGACACAGGCTTGCCCTGAGAACTCAAAGCAAAAGAAACAAACAACTGCTGAGACTGCCTAAAATCCTTAGTCCTGCTTAAATAATAACGCAATTGCCTGTGTACATCTAAAGTGTGCAAAATCTTTTCCCCTTTATTTTGAGGTTCTGCAAAAAACGTAGGCAAATGAATAGTTTGGTTTAAAGCCACACTAGAAACCACCTTAGGCATAAAAGAAGGATTAGTACGTAATGATACCCTATCCTTATGGAAAATCAAAAGGGCTCTACTGCCATAAGGGCCTGCAACTCAGACACCCTTCTTGCAGAAGTAATAGCCAGCAGAAAAGCAGTCTTCCATGACAAGTATTTCAATTCAGCAGTAGCTGCAGGCTCAAAGGTTGTAGAGTAAGTTTTTCCAACACAAAATTGAGATCCCAAGCAGGAGTAGGAGCTCGTGGGGTCTTATATTCTTTGCCCCTCTAAGAAACTGCTTGAACAAAGGATGCGAAAACAAAGGTGGGTCACAATCATAGTGAGCTGAAATTGCTGCAGCATGAATCTTTATGGAAGAGAAGGACAAACCTTTGTCCAACAATTCAGTAAGATATTGAAGAGCCACACTCAAATTAGGCTCAGAAATCTCCAAATGCCTTGCTGTACTCCAAAATAAAAATCTCTTCCATTTTTCTGCATACACTTTCCTTGTACTAGGTCTTCTAGCTTCCATAATCACATTTAAAACTTGTTGAGGAAGTTGAGACCTGCTGTGTTTCAACACAGAATATGCCAAGCTGTTAGATGAAGAGAGTGTAGCTTGACATTGAGCAGATGACCTTCCTTCTGAGATAACAGATGAGGAATCAGAGGTAAAGGCCATGGAGGCTTCTTTACCAGACTCCCAGTAGAGGGTACCAGTGTTGCCGAGGCCAATCTGGAGCTATCAAAATCATCCTTGGCCTGTCTTGTCTGACCTTTAACAGTACCTTTGGAAAAGAGGTAGAGGTGGAAAGGCATACACATGAAGGTTTTTCCAACTGAAAGACAGAGCATCCACTTTCCAAGCCGTGTGATGAAACCCCTTTGTGCAATACTTTGGCAGCTGATGGTTTAGTGGAGAAGCGAACAGATCTATGTCTGGAGTTCCCCATGACACTGTCAGTTTCTGAAATACATGAAGATCCAGTTTCCACTCGTGGGGATCCATGATTTGTCTGCTTAACACATCTGCTAAGGAGTTCTGTGCTCCTGGCAGAAACCTTGCCTGAAGAGTTAGTTGCAGGCTTAGCGCAGTCTCCCATAAAATCATTGCTTGCCTGCATAGAGGATAAGAATGTGTTCCCCTTGCTTGTTGATGTACCACATGACAGTTGTGTTGTCTGTTAGAATCAACACCTGCCCTGGAAGAAGTAACTCCTTGAAAGCCATTAATGCAAACTGGACTGCTAACATCTCTTTCATGTTGATATGTAGATGCTGTAGTCTGGCAGGCCACTTGTCTTGTATCCACTTTCCATTTAGATGAGCTCCCAAGCAATGTCCGAGGCATCTGTCGTCAAGATCTGACTTGCCTCTGGCCGGTCACAGAGAGTCCCTTGTTTAGGTGACATTCCTGAGCCCACCACAAGAATTCTTTTTGAAGGCAAGGTATTATTTGAATGACAGTGTCCAAATCCTGGCAGTGCTGTGTCCATACATTTTTGAGATACCATTGTAACTTCCTCATATGCAGTTTGGCATTGGGAAGCACCAGAATACAAGATGCCATGAACCCTAATGCTTGAAGGACTGTCCTTGCAGTCAGCACGGACTGAAGAGATAGTTGATGGAAGTAAAGTGACAGACTCTTTTGTTTGTCCGGGGTTAAAAGGCCATCTGGGCTGCTGTATTCAGTCTTACACCCAGAAAGCACATGTCTTGAGAGGGTACTAGACTGGACTTTATTTCGCTCACAGAATACCCTAGGCATCTTAGCACTGCGATAACATATTCCAGGTGCTGTAGAAGAACTTCCCTTTCTTGAGCCAGAATCAGGCAGTCGTCCAAGTAAGGATAGATTTGAATTCCTTGAAGCCTGAAGTAAGCTATCACTGGAGCCAGAACCTTTGTGAACACTCTGGGCAGTAGATAAGCCAAAGGGCAATGCAGAGAACTGATAATGAGAATTTCCAGTTCGAAACCTCAGATATTTCCTGCAACTTAGCCTTATAGGCACATGAAGGTAAGCTTCTTTGAGATCTAAAGTTACCATCCAGTGATTTTTGCCCAGCAGAGGTAAAAGCTGTTGTAACGTCAACATCTTGAACTTGGGAATGTCCAGATAAGTGTTGAGGATAGATAAATCCAAAATTGGTCTCCACGTGTTCCCTTCTTTGGTACAAGGAACAGGCGAGAATAAAATCCTAGGCCCCTTTCTGATACAGGGACTGGCTGGATGGCCCCTATGTGAAGTAACTGTAAAACTTGCTTGTGAGCCTCTTTTCTTTGTTGAGGAGGAACGTCTGGCATGCCTTTGAAAGGGGGCATTGTATGGAAATAAAACCTGTAACCGTGGTGAATGATATCCAACACCCATTTGTCTTGAGTAATTAAATCCCAGTTTTCTTTGAAAAGAGACAGTCTTCCTCCCAAAGGAGCTGCCAAACGTGAATCTGCTGGCAGCTGAAAAGACAGGTCATTGGGTCTGTTTACGAAAGGACTGACCCCTGCCCTCACCAGAAGTCTGAGCAGGTGAACTCCTGTTCTAGGCCTAAAAGAACCTTGAGCCCTGCCCCTACCACGTCTAGACCTACCCCTAGACTGAGAATCATAAGCAGGATATGTCCACCCCTTAGCAGGCCAATTTCTACTAAACTTCGGTGGCTGCACCTGCAAAAAATCTTTAACAGTTTGCATAGACTTAGCTTTGTCCTCCATTTTCTTTAAAACTGCTTCCACAGGCGAACCAAACAACACATCAGACTGTAAAGGAGCATCCAAAATCCTTGCCTTAACATGCTCAGCTAAATTCTGATCCTTCAACCAGGCATGCCTGCG
Source organism: Protopterus annectens (assembly GCF_019279795.1). Taxonomy (NCBI): domain Eukaryota; kingdom Metazoa; phylum Chordata; order Ceratodontiformes; family Protopteridae; genus Protopterus; species Protopterus annectens. Next base: position 189,383,036 of record NC_056745.1, on the reverse strand, counting down.
AAGAACAGAACTGGTAGCAGCCACCCTCGAGGAGGCCTGTACAGCATCAAAACCACATTGCAAAGAATGCTTACCCACTTGTTCAGACACATGAACCAAATCCAGCAACTCTTTACACTCAATACCTTCCGCCAAAGCATCCACCTTAGATTTCAATTGTGAAAGGAGATAATTCTGATATTTTAGCATGTGAAACTGACAATTCAAAGCTCTCATGGCTAGAGTGGAAGAAGTATACACTTTCTTTCCCCACCTATCCAAAGCCCTTGCCTCTTTATCAGTGGGAACAGGATTTTTAACCACAGAAGCCTTTACACCCTTAGGCCCTTGAGAAATAGTTTCTGGGTCCGCCCTAGGACTCTTAAACAAATATTTATGAGCTTCGGGCACCCTATAATACCTATCAGGCTTAACAGGAGCAGGAGGCAAAGAGTCAGGGTTCAGGGAAGCCTCTGCAAAACATCTTCCACCACATTCAACACAGGAGGAATAGCTAAAGGCCTATGCTGGGGTAAAACAAGAACTCCTAAGCCTTTTCCTGGAGTCAGAGTAATCCTGGCCTTCCCATTTAAAGTGCTCCCTCATGGAATGCAAAGTCTCTGAAAATGAGAAATCCTCAGGTGGAGAAGCTGTAGGGGTGGAATCATCCACATCAGAATCAGAATAAGTAGGATACTCCTGCATATCTTCCACAGAAGATTCTGAAGCCTCTGAACACTGTTCAAAACTATCAAACTTCGGTGCCACCCTAGGCCTCTTATCAGGCGGGGGCATAGAACCCCTACTCATAGTAATCAAATCTTCTGCCATTTTAAGCATATGTTTCTTAGGAACAGAACCCGAAATGCTAGGAGAAGCCCCCACTGAAGCTGAAGTAGGCCTACCTCTCAAAGAAGTTTTGGCAACAGAAGGAGAGGCCCTAACTACCTTGGGAAGAGAGGGAAGAACAGTCACCTGAGAAGCCCCCTCAGCCTGGCCTACCTCCTGAGAAGGCACATCCTGTAAGAGTAAAGGTTCTGCCTGGGACTCTATGGAAACTCCTGGCAAAACCTCCGGCTCCACTGAGCCTTCTAAAGAACCGACGTCCGGGACTGCCGGTTCCTCAACCCTAGGCTTCACTGTTTTATCCTTGCGCTTCTTGGAGAAGCGGGCCGGAGCATCCGACGGCATTTTATAATTGCAACGCTTCCCAAACACTAACCTGGCACAGTCTAACCTCCTCTTAATAGTGCGTTTGTTAAACCTAGCACAAGAGCGGCAACCAACAACGCCGTGCTCAGGCCCTAAACAAGGTATACACAAGGTATGATAATCCCTATGAGGTATCTGTTTCCCACAAGAAATACAGTTATTCACTTTTTCTGACATCCGTAAAATACTGAGGCAAGAAAAACCAAAATGTTCCCCAACGGGTACTTAGCCAACTCTGTTTCGGTCTGAAACTCCGGTTTCGGAAATATTTCAGTACGCCAACCTGCACTCGCAAAACTGCTTCTGCATCGGACCATGCGGCAAAAAAGACTGAGGATATGACGTCGGTCATGCGCATTAGTACCCTGACGTACTGACGTCAGTCTAATGCGCCCTAACCGACGTCAGCCTTATACTCTGGTATTCGGGCCGACTGGGACGCGGACTATACCCAATAGTCAGGACTGCAGCAATGGAAGACGAAGAACATCTGTTCTGGTGGACGACTTCAAGGAAGCTATTAAGATATCTCTGACTGGATCAGAGATCATAGGAAGCCTGGCTAGGGAAGGAAGTGGAGCAACCAAGCAGTGAGGTTGAGAGAACGAATGGCCCGGTGCTGCTGACCCGTTTGGTGGATCAGAAGATCCAGAACTGGGTCCAGATGCCAAGGCTGCACCAGGAGGTGACGATGTAGGGTCGGAAACCAAATTTGTCGAGGCCAATAAGGGGCAATGAGAATCAACTTGGCTCTCAAAACGGTAGCTTTCTGAATGACCTGTGGAATTAAGGGGAAAGGGGGAAATGCGTACAGAAGTCCCCGGGGCCAATCCTGGGTTAGAGAGTCTCTCAGGGGTTGGCCTGGTAGGGGAAAGAGCGTGAAGAAGTCCGGGCATTTGCTGTTTTGGAGCGTAGCAAAAAGGTCGCAACAAGGGGTGTCCCATTTCAGAAATATCTCGTCCACTACCGATTGATTGAGAGACCACTCGTGAGGCATGAGAATGGCTCTGCTCAGTCTGTCCGCTAAGAGGTTGGACCTGCCGGGGATGTACGTTGCTATCAGAAACCGATGAGAGGAGATTGCCCATTGCCAAAGTCTGAGAGCTTCTCGACACAAAGGATAGGACCTGGTCCCGCCCTGTTTGTTGATGTACCAGACTACAGACATGTTGTCCGTTTGAACTGCAATAGTCCCCGAGGGAAGAAAGTCGTTGAGGGCTTGCAACATTAAAAGCACCGCTCTCATCTCCAGGACATTTATGTGCAGATGGTATTCTGTGGGTTGCCAAGTCCCGTGGACCATCCTGCCCTGATAATGCCCCCCCACCCGATCAGAGAGGCATCCGTAGTGACTGTGGCAACCGGAGGAGGGGGAACAAATGGTCGGCCCCGATGAAGCAGAGGGGAAGATATCCACCAGGTTAGATGAGTCCTGCACGATTGTGTAACCAAGATTTCGTGCTTCATGGGTAGGTTCTGGTACGACCACTGAGTGAATAACATCCACTGCAGAAGACGCATGTGGAAGCGAGCTAATGGAAGAAGTACAATGGCCGCAGCCATAAGACCTAGAACCTTGAGAACCAATCTGGCTTTGACTTTGTTGCTCAGTAAAATAATCTGAACGTATTTTTGGATGTCCAGAATTCTCTGATTTGTTAGTCTGGCTAACATACTGACGGTGTTTAGTTCTGCGCCTATAAAGGTGATAGATTGGCAAGGCAGCAGAGAAGATTTTTCGAAATTCACAGATATTCCCAACTTTTTGCAAAGCTGCAGAGTGTAGTCTCTGCTCTAAAGAAGCTGATGCTTGGTGGTGGCGGAGAGGAGCCAGTCGTCCAAATAAGGAAACACCTGGAATCCTTGACGTCTCAGATGAGCCGTAACCACTGCCATGCATTTGGTAAACACTCTGGGGGCTGAAGTGAGGCCAAAGGGCAGGGCTCTGAATTGATAATGACTGGTCCCTAGCTGAAAGCGGAGAAACCTCCTGGAGCGCCTGTGTATCTTTATGTGATAGTACGCGTCCTGAAGGTCTATCGAGCATATCCAGTTGTCCTTGCCCAAAAAGGGCAGAATGGACTGAAGCGTGACCATCCGGAATTTTGCCTTCTTGACAAATCTGTTTAGATTGCTCAGGTCTAAAATTGGTCTCCAATCTCCCGTCCTTTTGGGGACCAAAAAGAATCTTGAGTAGACGCCGGATCCTACTTGGTCTGCTGGAACAGTCTGGACGGCTCTTTTTTCTAGGAGCTTTGAAACCTCCTGTTTGGCCAAATCCCTTTGACCGGGTGAGATGTCTGGAAGGGATTGGTGAGGTACGGGATACCTTTCGAAGGGGATTTTGTAACCCTCAGATATGATCGACTGTACCCACATGTCTTGTGAGAGGGAACGCCAGGCTACTGGGTACAGCGATATCCTTCCCCCGACTGCCTCCAAGGATGGACAGTCGGGCAACACCTCAGGGATGCTGAAAGGGTTTGTAAGGAAGAGGCTCCCTGCTACCCTGATTCTGGGGACCTCCCCTGCCTCTAGGGCGGCGTCTATTATTGTTACCCCCTCTGCCTCTGGGGGTAAACTGACCACGTGTGTCCGGCGCAACTCCTTGGGCTTTACGGAACCACATCTTTCCTCCTTTCTGACCCTTGGGATAGGGTCTAGAAGGAGTGGAAAAATGGACTCCTACGGCAGAAAGTGTTTTGCCGTCTTGCTCACACCTGGTCAAGGTTTCCTTCACCTGAGGTCCGAACAAAGCCGAACCGTCAAAGGGGGTATTGGTGAAGGACGCCTTAAAGGGGTCCGCGAAATTACAAAGCCACATCCAGGCCTGACGTCGAAGAGCCACTCCTGTGCCTGCGGCACTACTCGCTCCATCGGCCGCATAGGATATGAGCCGCATGGAGGAGTTGGTCAAAGAATTTAGGATTGCTAGCTGTGATGCAATCTTGTCTTGAGCCCCAGCAGCTGAAGGATCCTGAACCACTTCACCTAGTTCCTTGAGAATATCTCTCTGAAGTCTAGTGAAATGACAAAGGTAGTTCAGCGAACGCATAGCAAAAGTCGCTGAAGAAAACATACGCTTGCCATACCTATCCATGGTCCTAGAGTCTTTGTTAGGAGGATGGACAGGCACGGAAGGATCCGCAAGTTCCTTCTTGGTGGCCGCTGCCACCACCATAGCATCCACAGAGACGCCCTTAGAAAGAAACTGCTTGTCTGAAGGGGCCGTAATAAATTTGGATGGCCTCCTGGGGACAGGTTCCACAGAATCCAGGGCTGCCCACGTCTTCCGAGCCACTACCTGCATGAGTGGGTCGAAAGGTGGAGACACCCAGGAGGTGGAGGGTCGGGATCCAAAAGCCTCCAGGTATACAGACTCATCCTCGGAGGGGTCAATGGAAGGCCAGTTCCCCCTCTGTTTGAGGAGTTCCAGGATGTCTGAAAAGGAGACATCCTCAGAGGGGACCGAGGGAACCCTCCGACTCATCTAAGTCGGTATCTGATGTTGTAGACTCAGGGAGTCTGTGTGTTTCCTCTTACACGTCCTCGCTCGGGGTTCCCTCTAGGATCAGGAGAAACCTCGAAGAGGAAGTTATTCCCAATGGGGAAACCTGGGGCGATGGATCCCTGGGCCTGGGAGCAAGAGGCTGGCAAGAGACATCAACAGGCACCGAAGAGGGAGGAGCTAAAGGAATGGACCGTTGACCTGGCTCAGGGTCCAGGACACTCCTCATCACCTCAAAGGCTCCCTCCCAGGAGACCGGAATACTCCCTTCCAAGAAAGAGGCATTCCCGGCTCCACTGAGACAGAAGGCTTCGAGGCCGATGTCGGTGCCGAGCTTACCAAAGCCGAAGCCCCGAGAGGGAGAGGGGGTCGGACAAGGGTCCGATGCCACTAGCCCCCTCGGAGCCGACAAGGGAAACTCGACGACCGGATCCCTCCAAGGAAGGTCTCATGGAGGAGATCGGAGCCGAAGATGACGGAGCCGAAAGGGGGTGTATCGGCTCCGGCGCAGACACGGTCACTGTCCCGAGAAGCTCCGGCTCCAAACTCTGGTGGAGAGTCGGAGGAGGAATTTCAAGGGAAAGAGCAATAGCCGACGTCTGCTGAGACGGGCTATGGAGCATTTGGGCTAGTGCCTGTGACTTCAACAGCCTGCTTACCACCCTCTAAATCGTGGTCAGACAGCCTGGAAGATCTCGAAGATCGGCTCCGATGACTCCGTTCCGATAAAGAGGAGACCTCGGGCCGAGTGAATCGACTCCAAAGAAGGGGACCGAGATCTCTTCTTGGACGAAGCCATCGGAGCCGACGTCCTCTGGGTTCCAGATGGAGCCGAAGACTTCTCGGCTCCGATACTGGATAACACGTCGGCACCAGTCGGTGCCGACAAGGCAACTGTAGACTGTGTGTCGGAGCCGGTAGAAACCGACACTACCACATCAGAGGAAGAGAGATCGGCTCCAGCCGGAGCCGATCTCGACTCCGAAGGAGTCGGAGCCACCGGGGAAGACTTAACCACTGTAGCCTGAACCTTAGGTGGCTTGGAAGGTTTACCCGATGCAGTCTTTGTGGGTGAACCTTCTGGCTTTAATAAGCCACGGAGGATCAACTTGTTCCTCCTCTCCTGCAGGACTCTCTGGCTAAAAGAATGACATAAAGCACAGGAGTCCTGCAGGTGTAAAGGCCCCAGGCAGTAAACACAAGAAGTGTGACCATCTGTCAGAGACATCTTCTGACAGCACGAGTCACACTTCTTGAAGCCTGGGACCTTTCCTTCCCTAGACATAGTCTAAGAAACACACAAAAAAAACACACACACTGAACAAGGCACACAATTAATCCCAAAAACACACACACACTAACAGGGATTAAAGAACAGGGAGGCTAGGCCTAACTGAAAACTTTAACTTTTAAATTTTAAATTTTAAAGGGAATATAGGGTGGGCACTAGTATAGGATAAACACTATCTGAATGCTAACAAAATATATGAAGAAAAGGGAGGGAAACCCTTGACTATAAAACTCACCTGAGCTGGCAAAAAAGGAGACCTCTTCGCGAAGCGGCAAACGAGATCTGAGGTAGTCTCGCCTTGCATCATGGGATATAGGGTTGCCTCGAGCTGGTAAAAGGAGTTCTCAAGCTTAGCAAGTGCCGAGTCGGAGCCGAGGATCGGCTCCGAACCCATCCAGCAAGAATGAAGGCGAGATTGACAACTTAACATTGTATTGTTATCCCCTTTGGGAAAAAACATGTATCCATAAATTACCATATAGGTGGCAGTACACTAAACACAGAAAGTGTGATAAGAGACTTAGGGACACAGGTGGACAGTGGTCTCACCTTCGATAACCACATTGCCACAACAGTCAGGAAATCCTTCTATGTGGCACATCTCATCACGAAGGGCTTTTCATCCAGGAAAAAAGGAGGTCATTGCCCCACTGTACTCATCCCTCATTAGACCCATTATAGAATACAACGCCCCATTTGGTATGTACCTCTCAAGACATCTGCAACAACTGGAAAGACCTCAGAAATACCTCACTAAAAGAATCACAGGCCTAAAGCAGATGCCCTACGCTGACCGCCTTAAAAAACTCCAGCTATACTCTGCCGCATATCGTCTACTCAGAGGCGATCTCTGCTTAACATACAAGGCCATGTCAAACCCAGAGCTGTTGGACATGCTACACTTAAAGAAATCCCAATCCCTCAGAGCTACACGCTCCAGGGATCTAAACCTTGTCATCACAATAAACAAAACATGCTGGAGGGATAGGTTCCTGACCCAGAGACTCCCCAGACTCTGGAATAGATTGCCCATACATGTCAAGCAGAGTGCCTCTTTGGACCTCTTCAAGAGGAACCTTGACGATTGGATGGGAGAAAGGAAATTCACCCCAGGGATCACGTCAGTCGCCCTGCTAGACAGGGATCCAGGAAAGTAAATAATGTGGGAAGAAATAGCCAGGGAATTGTTATGGCTAGGCTTGTATAGGCCCTAGGGCTGATAGCCTAGTACCAACCTATGAACCTATGAACCCCATTTGTGGAAAATCTGCTCCGCAACTTTCTGATTCAGAGACCACTCGTGCATCAAGATTGCCCTGCTGAGCTTGTCGGCTATCACATTGGTTGTCCCCGGGATATGCGTTGCTACTAGAAAGCGTTGGGAAGATATCACCCACTGTCACACACGAACAGCCTCTCGACTTAGGGGGAAAGATCTCGTTCCTCCTTGCTTGTTTAAATACCATACCACTGACATATTGTCCGATTTCAGTGCTATCGTCCCTAGAGGAAGAAAGTCGTGAAGTGCTTGCAATGCTAGTAGCACTGCTCTCATCTCTAGGACATTGATATGCTGGTGAGCCTCATGATCTTGCCATGTGCCTTGGACAGTCCTGCCTAGACAATGCCCCCTCCCACCCTATCTGGGAGGCATCCGTGATCACAGTAGCAACGGGTTGGCGAGGAAGGAAAGGTGTTCCTGTCTTTAGTTGGCTAGTGGAACTAGAGTTTTGGTAGAAGCCATGGTCCCTAAAAGTTTCAGCACTGTCTTGGCCTTGACCCTTTGTTGAGGAAGTAATAGTACATCTGTCGTCTGAGATTCTGAAGTCTGTCTCCAGGGAAGATGAGCCATCATGGCAACTGTGTCTATTTCTGCGCCTATAAAAGTCACATATTGAGAGAGTGACAAGGCAGATTTTTCCCAATTTAAAGTAATTCCTAGCTGGGTGCAGAGCTGGATGGTTGAATCCCTGGCTTGTATAAGTAGGTGCCTGGTGGTAGCGGTTAGGAGCCAGTCATCCAGGTATGGAAACACTTGGAATCCAAGAGTCTCAAGTGAGCTATCACTACCACCAGGCATTTGGTGAACACTCTGGGGGCTGTGGTGAGACCAAAGGGCAGAGCACGAAATTTGTAATGACTGGCTTCCAGCCAGAAGCGTAGATGACTCCTCGATGCTCTGTCCATTTTGATGTGGTAGTATGCATCTTGGAGGTCTATGGAGCATATCCAATTGTCTTACCCTAACAGAGGGAGTATAGACTGCAGAGTTACCATTCAGAACTTGGACTTCTTCACCGATTCCTTTAATTTGCTGAGGTCCAAAATGGGCCTCCAGTCCCCTGTTCGTTTTGGCACTAAAAAGAATCTGGAGTAAGTTCTGAATCCTATCTGGTCTGCGGGGACAGTTTGGATAACTCTCTTTGTAAGCAACTTTTGAACTTCTATGGTTCCTTGATCCATCTGCATTATGGGAGATTGTAAAGTTGGGGAGGCCAGCAAAAACTCTCTGGACTGGCTCCAAGGTAATTTCTCAGTGGTCGGCTCCGAAAGACTTGGAGCCAACACCACAGTGTCAATATCGATAACCTCAACCGGCTCAGAGGACAGTGAAGCTGAAGAGGTAGAAGGCTTGTCCAATATCAATACTTTCTAAGGAGGTCCAGACAAAATAGTCTGTGCAGGAGAATGTCTCTTGGCCGACTTGACCTTCTCTTTCTTTGAAGGAGAAGACTTGGAGTGTGATGATGAAGAGCTGGCTAAATCCTCCTCAAAGGAAGGCTTAAGGAGACCTTTCAGGATTAGTTTGTTCTTCCTTTCTTGGAGAACTCGAGAGCTGAAGGAGTGACAGAAAGAACAAGTTTTCTGAAGATGAATGTTGCTGAGTCAGTAAACACAGTTACTATGCCCATCAGTTACTGACACTTTTTGGGAGCACTTAAGGCACTTTTTAAAACCCGAAGGTTTATGATCTTTGGACTCCTTAGACATGCTTAGTACAAACAAAACTCTATCAAAGACAGAAAGAGAGGACAAGGTCCTCTAACTTAAATGGGCCTCGCCCTGCAAGAAACACTGCACACAAGAAACACAACCGAGGACTAGGTCCTCTAACTTAAACGGGCCTAGCCCCGCTATAGATAAACTCACACACAGATGAGCAAAAAACAGAGGACTATGTCCTCTAACTTAAAACGGGCCTAGCCTTGTTGAGGAAACAACACCAGAAAAGTTTAATAAAGGACAAGGTCCTCCAACTTAAACGGACCTAGCTGTTAAGAAACAGGAAAGAAGCTAAATCAGAAAAGATACCACAAAATGTAAATTTAAACAACAGGCTTAAAAAGCCTAAAAGGATAGTAAACGACACTGCACACAAAAATACTATTCTATTGAAATACAATACTAGAAGAAAAAAGGTCCTAACAAACTCGGACCTACGTTAATAGAAAACTATCTCAAAAACTAGCACACAGAAGGGGGATACCACTTGGAGAACAAAAACAGGCCTAGAGACGGCCAACAAGTTCTCAACAATAACTACAGAAAATAGCAAAAGACACTATTTACAACCTACAATAACTATTACCTAAACTATGTACACTAAGCTATACTATATGCAAAAATATCAGTAAGAACAATAGTAGTAATGAAAAATATCCAACTTAGCCACGGCCAAGAAAGAAACACTTCTGAACTCGTAGACGTGGCAAACGAGAGCTGGGGATTCTTACAAGTGCACTATGGGATACCTACCTTGCCATGAGCCAACTGAGAGACTTTGAGCTTTGTAATCGGCAGAGTCGGAGCAGAGGATTAGCTCCGAACCCATATGTAAGAATGAAGGCGAGCTAGGACTGCAGAACATATGTAGTTCAAAGAGACAGAGAGAATAAGTTTTCCTAAGGCAAAGTTAAGATTCCAAGCAAAAGCCACCTGCTTCCTAGGTGGATGAATGTGGAGTATCCCTTTCCAAACTGCTTCACTTCAGCATAGAAGGAAAGGTTGAAACTAGGGCAGACAAGCAAAAATGGCTGAAATGTGAATCCAAACAGGTGAACAGGAAAGGTCAGATTTGAGCATGTCACACAGAGACTGGAGAACTAGAAGAACTTGAAAAGGCCCTGGTTCATACTGTGGCACCAACTTAAAAATCTCCTCCATTTAGCCAAATAGGATTTTATATTGGCAGGTTTTCTAGTCCCCTTTAATACCTGCTGCATGTCCACAGAAAAAGGTGCCTAAAATGTACTAAAATTCTATTATCCATGAAATCACTTGAAGTTGAAGGTTTGGGTGTATCAAACAACCTGTCTTGTTTGAGTAGGTCCATTCTGTGACAGTGGTAATTGTCCTTGGCCAGTTTCCAAAGAAAGGAGAAACTTTGTTGGTTTGCGTCAAAAAGGGGCACCATAATTATCCTTGGAAAGTCCTTCTGTAGCTTTAGAAGAACCTTGTTTATCAAAGGAAAGGGTGTACAGGCATACAGGAACATTCACTTTCAAGAGAATGAAAAGGCATCAGTTTTCTAGCTCTGAGCAACGAGTCCTGGAGCAGAATTTCTTTAACATTCTGTTGTGGCTGGAGGCAAACAGATCTGATTGAGGAGATCCCCACAGTTGGACCAATTTCTGCAAAGCCCCACCCCTGTCCCTGGTGCAGCTTGTATTTGTGGGATCTGTCCTGGTTCTGTTCCTGTTTAGTCTGTCTGCTATAATGTTACACTCTGATGGAATGCAAGTAGCCTGGAGGATCAGACTGAGCCAACTTGCTAATTCTCAGGCTAACACAGCTAGTCTGCAAAGGCAGTAAGTATCTGCCAACCCTCTTTCTGTTTATGTGCATTACTGTGGTATTGTCTATAATAAGTAGCAGAAGGTCAGGAGTCCAAAGATGGTTCAGGGATTTGAAAGCATTCATTAGAGTCATCATTTCTTTGACATTTGTGCACTTCAATTTGTCATGCTTTTTCTACAGGAACTGGACTTTCACCCCAATGGACACAGGTCTCCAAACAAAGTCAGAGGCATCCAGACTGACATGGGTTGGAAGAGAAAGGGGAGATTTTGTTTTGTCAGGATAGTACCAAAGTTGTCTGTGAACAAGCAAGCTATGAAGCATCTTTTCTCCCTTATTTTTTGGGTTCTAGAAATAAAAGAGGAAGATGTAAAGTTTGGCTTAAAGTAAACTCAAATATAACTTTTGGCATAAAAGGATTAGTTCTCAAGGAAACCCTATCTCTGCAAAAAAAGAGGCATGGCTGACCCACTATAAGAGCTTCTAACTCAGATATTACTCTTGTAGAGGTCAGAGAAGTCAGCAAAACTGTTTTACATGTTTAGAACCTCAAGCCAGTCAGATGAGCTGGTTCAAGTATTAGCTTCTCTCACACAAAATTAAGATTCCAAGGAGAAGCCACTAGTTTTCTTGGAGGCTTCTTATGTAGCACTCCTTTCAAAAACATTTTCAAATGAGACTGCACTGAAGGGGGGGGGGTACATAAACAGACATGCTGAAATGGCTGATAAATGAACCTTAACAGAGGAGTAAAACAGGCCATAGGTTAGTAACTCACACAGATGCAGCAAAACCACAAAATGGGTCCTGTTCTTTTTTGTTGGCACCAACTAGAAACCCTTTTCCATTTGTTTATATATGATTTTCTAGTAACAGGCTTTCTTGCTTCCAATAGTACCTGCTGCACGTCCTCAAAAAACAAGTGCCTAGAAGCTATTACGACCCTATCATCCAGGCAGGCAGTTGTAGTCGTTTGGGATCAGTAGGTATCAAATATTTCTGTTCTGTTAGTAAATCCAGTCTGTAAAGAAGCTTGTGGTAATTGTTTGTGGCCAATTCCAAAAGAAGGGAGAAGCACTGTTACCTGGACCAAAAATGAGTCACCACAATGATCTTTGGAGATTCCTTCCAACTTTTCAGAGGTACCTTGGATATCAGTGGAAAAGAAAAAGTGTTCATCTTGCAGGCCTTTTTGCATGGTGTCCTGAGACAGAGTTTTTACCAGTTGATTGTTTAGTGATGAGGCAAAAAGGTCTACCTGAGGAATTCCCCACAGATGGATCAAGCATTGGAAGATCCCCCCCGAACCAGTTTCTATTCATAAGGGTCTGCGCCTTTGTCCTGTTCAGCTGGCCTGTCACACAGTTTTGCTCTAATGAAATGTAAGATGCCTGGAGAGAGAGAGAAATTGTACTGTAAAGCTATATCCCATGCTAACATGGCTAGTCTGCAAAAGGTCCCCTCTCCCAGCTTATGTACCACATCACTGTGATACTGTCTGTAACTACTTGAACTGGTCCTGGGGACTACATAGGATTATAAGAGCTAGCATCCCTTTTAAGTTCATATGCTTCTATCTGTCTTTCTTCTCATACAGACCTTGCACTTCTATTCCACTTGGCACTGTTCCCCAAACAAAGTCTAATGCATCTGTAGTAACTGGGGAGAATCAGAGACCAGGACACATGGATATCCGAGGTCTCCACCAGGTGATTTCTCTCTTCACAGGTCCCAGAACTTGTATTTGTAAAGGCAATGAGTGTTAATGCTGGGACCAAAAAGACTTCAGCTACCACTGTATCTTTATCGTGTGGAGTTTTGCTAGCGGTATTATGAGAATTCTTGGATGCCCCCAGAGCCAGAATCCTGAGGAATTCCCTCGCTGGGACTGAAGTTTGAGTGGAAAACCCCTGGAACAGATCTAAATATAGATCTTTTACTCTGGAAAAGCTTTTTGCACTATACAATATAATTTGGCTAGTGGGATCATAAGAATAGTAGAAGTGATATATGCCAAAATTCCGAGTTATACCCTTCCTGTAGTTAATAGTCTGTGAAGAAACGGAACAAACTGCACCTGACAGAATGTTCCTCTTTCTAGAGAAAGATAAGCCATTATCTGAGTGTCTAGCAGGCAACCTAGGCAATGTTACTCGATGAGAAAGAATGAATACAAATTTCTCTCAACTGAGGTGAAAACTCAGGTTTTGAAACGGTTTCTTGAAAAAGAGGAAAGATTCTGGACAGTTTTGAATAGTGTCTACAAAAATAAATAAGTTATCCAAATATGGAAAAATGTAAATGCCTTGCAGTTTTAAAAGGCAATTACTGGTGCTAGGTACTTTATGAATACCCTTAGGGCTGGAGGATACAAAAAGGGTAAAGTAGTAACTGAAAATGTAAACCAGAAACTTAAAAAGTGTCTTAATTTGCTGTGAAAGGGAATAATGTGAAAGCACATTTTAAATAAAGAATCACCAAAAACTTAGAGGAGGAATCATATGAAAAAGAGACTTAAGGGTGAGCATTTTGAATTTTGGGACTTTTATGTGAAGATATAAGTTAGAAAAATTCAGAACAAGTCTACAAGTTCCCTTATTTTGGGCACTAGAAAATTTTGTGGAGAGAATCCTTTCTATTTTTGATCTTCTGGTATAAATTCTATTACACTTTGGGACAGCAAGTGGGAAGTGATTGGAGGAAAGAGGTAGTTTTTATTTTGAGCGTGAGGTGCAACCCTTAGGTCTGGAATAAAACAGTCCCACTACCACAAGTAAACTAATATTATGAATGACTTATAGTATTGTAATGACCTGGTTTCAAATGGAAAAGACTTGAGAAAGATTTTTTTGAAAGGTTTAGACATGGGCCATGATGGGGGGTTTGGGGTTAGAAGACAATCACAATCAGCTATTTTTCTAAGACTGAGGCTGAGTTTGAGCATCTGCTCCTTTTTTTTTTTTTTTTTTTTTCAAAAGTTGCCCTGTCACTGTTTATTGAAGTGTTTCTTTAATTTTTGTTGGGCATGTTTAAATGCCTTATAAAGGACCAGGACAGTAAGGGTAAGTCCTCTTATATTTAGGAATAGGGTACTGAAAAAATGTGTTTGACCAACTGGATCAGTTTCCCTCTCTCATTAAACATTTTCAAGACATCTGTTGATGAGTTAGCAAATAATAATTCTTTGTCAAGGAGAATATTAGGAATACGAGACTAGACATCCTTGAGGGTTCTGGGATCCTGGGATATTAGCCATGCTTATTTATGCATAAAGTCTGAACAAGCGATCAGTTTGGATTGTGAAAGCGCGCTAACTTCTCATTAAAATTTTGTTTGTTTTCTTCCTTCAGTCGTGGTTTGTTCGTTAGTTTATTTTTTCTTATTTATGTATAACTGACCCAGCTGCGGCAGCTCTTGATTGTGCATTCACAGTACTGTAGCAGCATTTCAGAAGGTTTAGTGATCTGTGTTACTGAATAAGTTACAAGGTAAGTAATAAAGATTTAATATCAGAAAAGGGTAACTCAGCAACTGAAAAATTCATACCAGAAAAAATTGCCAGAATGCGTGTGTGCCTGACAATGAACTTTTTTGAATTCTGTTTCTTCCTGTACCTATCAAAAACCCTGCCACTCGTTTGAGGATGCAGAATTTGTAGCAATATGAGAATTTGATTTATGAAATGACAGCCGAGTCCAGCCACAGGGTTATAGAAAATAAAGTTGTGGATCCTTGTAAAGTCTGTCTGGCTTTTCAGGTAAAGAAGCCTGAACATCAGGTGATGTACATGCAGCAATAAAGGCATACTTGAATGTATCAATGACAGGAGGTATGGCCAAAAGCTTAGGGGGTCCTAACCAACTGTAAAAGGTCATAATACCGTCATTGCACGTCAGATATCTCTTTTCTTTTTCTGCTAATTTGAAGAGATCTTTCATTCTGCACATGGTGTCAGAAAAATAAATTTCTTCCACTGGAGAATACAAAGAAATGTCTTCTTCAGATTTTGACTCTAAGGAGTAAGGGGATGACAGCTAAGGGGCATAATACAGCCCAACTTCCTCTATGCCAGACTGAGATTCACAATTTGAAGGACAGGGTGATCTCTTCCTTTTTGAATGGGTAGAAGTCGGTGAACAACACATTCCCTTCTAGATTCTTTAAAAGAAGGGGGTCATGGAGGAGAGAGATTTAGTTTGTGGACTCTTCTTTTTACGAACATCTAAAGAGAAACTCCAAGTAGACACTGACATATGGACTTCAACACAAGTGCCCAGTACGTCTTCTCTGACTAGTATTTCAGGAACAGCATCTGGCCTTTCCCAGAGCACTAAGTGCGGCTTCCCATCTCAATAATAAAGACACATCTGGTGTCCTGGTAGATGGCTATACTCCCAACCCTTAGCGGCATCCCAAGTAGCAGCACCAGAGAGGTTGAAAGGGAGAGAAGAATGGTACACGGCTCCAAAACACCAAAGTGGAGTCTTCTGTCGAGGACCAGGGAAGAGGGGGTGCAGTAGAAGCCACCCCAGGGACCTCTCTTACCATTTTCTTTTTCTTGGGAGCTCGATGGGGACATCTGAGGTATTGGCACCTGTGTGTATATTCTGTTTCAGAAGGGCATTAAACCATCTTGTTGTCTAGATATATATTAAGAGAACTGGGCTGACTTCTTATCATTTTAGGAGTAAAAGATAAATATTGTATTTATTATTATTTATGTATTTTACATATGGTTACTGGGAAAGTCCAACTGGATATGGGTCCTTTTTCAGCAGAGGCCCGGGGAGAAAAGCTCCACAAATAATTTATACACACACAATAACAGTATTCAATTTGAATTCATACAGTGTAGTACATTAATGACAAGTAGTATTATTTAACATATGATATAAAAGTATATAGTAGCACCAACAATTTAAAATATTAGTTACACCTAAAGCAGTAGCTGCTGTCATTAGGTACAGCAAGGGTAAGGTACAGGTAGGTATAGTTATAAGAGATGAGAAGAGAGAAGAGGTATGGGATAAAGGTGAGACTGATAAGTACAGAAAAATAAGGAGATAGAGTGAGAGAAAGGAGGGGGTGCTAGTATTAACCTGGACTGTAGTAGTTGCAGAGCCAAGTTCAACAAATGCAGTTTTAAGGACTTTTTAAATTAATGTATGGAGGCTATAGCTGTGATGAGAGGGGAGGTTTATTCCATTGTTTGGCTATTGCATTAGAGTAGAGGGATGAACCAGCAGCATTATTAGCTTTAGTTACTTTGAGGAGAAATTTGTTAGTGGAGTGGAGGTTTCTGGTACAGGAGTATGGAATCATCAGATCTAGTAATGATGGGGTTGTCTTGGGCTAATGAAGAATTTTATGTGACAGGGTAAGCTGATTATGTAGAAGTAGGTAAGGACGATCAAGCCAGTTGAGCTGTTTGAGAGCTAGACAATGGTGTGATCTGTAAGAACTGCTAGTAGCGAATTTGGCAATTTTGTTATAGCAGGCTTCTAGTTTGGCTAAATCAGATTTTCTAAGTCTGGTGAGGACTGGAGAAGCATATAGTAGTGCAGAGATGAGATGTGTGCTTGCAACAGTGGCCCTAGCAGTGTTTATTAATAACTGTTTAGTTCTATGTAGAATAGTTTTTTATGGACTTTCTTTATGGTGAGAGATATGGATATCGAATTTCATCTTACAGTCAAATCACAACCCCAAGAAGCTTTGTGTGTGTAACAGGAGAAATGATAGTTTTGTTATTGGATATGATGTTAAATGAAAGGACAGAATTGGTATGTTGTGTAGGTTGGAAGGTAAGTTTTGTTTTGTTTGGGTTGCGTATTAACTGGTGATCAGTAAGCCAAGATTCAACAGACAGAAAAGAAGCTTGAGTTTGCTGGCGTGGTTCCAGGAGGCACAAACTAATGTAGAGTCATCTGTGTACTGGATGACTGAGAAGTGGAGAGTAGAGTTGTTAAGGTTAATGGTAAATATAGTAAAAAAACAAATGTCCGAGAATGGATCCTTGTGATATCCCTACTATTACTGGGAGCAGAGGTGATAGCTCCTGGTACCATTTAACTGCATGCTGTCTCCATGTTAGGTACCTCTAAAACCATGCAATAGTGGATTAGCTAAGATTTAGTTCTGACAGAGCTTGTATAAGCATGTTATGATTAACCATATCAAAGGCCTTAGAAAGGTCTAGGAAGATGACTGAAATGTATTTACCAATATTTATATGCCCATTTACTATGTGAGTGAATGACAAGAGAGCAGTGGTTGTACTACGATAAGGCCTGAATCCATGTTGAGTGTTAGTGAGCAGTTTGTGTGTTGAGGTGTTCCATTGATTTTTATGTGAATACACCTTTCCAGTATTTTTGAGAGAAGAGATAATATAGCTATGGGGCAATAATTTGTTAGGTCTTTTGAATAGTCTCCTTTACATGGGAGACTTTCCAGAGGTCAGGGACCAGTTTTTTTGGAAATGGAGCAGTTGAAAAGGATGATTACTACATATGCTATTTCATCAGTGGCAATTTTTAAAATTCAGCTGGGAGTTAATCTGCAAGCCAGTGTGGTTGGTTTTAGCTTTTTGAGTAATTTGTTAATCAAGTTTACAGAGACAGGTTGAAAGGTAAAGCCGTTTTCATTAGTAAGGTATTTTATGTTTTTTACTGGGGATAGAGGATTTTTGAGAATTTGCTAGTGCAAGTATACATTCAGTAAAGAATTTGTTAAACTGGGTGGCAATTTTAGTTGTGGTGTCTGTAGTAGTAGGGGATGGAGCCTTAGATTTCCCTGGCTGAAGAACATTATTAATAGCTGTACCAAATTTCTAGGATTATTTAATGTTTCATTTGTATGCTGACAGTAGTTTATTTGGTCTGTTCTGATCAGTTTTTGGTTTTGTTTCTAAGCTCTAGGTATGTTTGTTTTGAGCTTGTTTTGGCTTTGTGCCAGTTGGACCAAGTTTTATCTCTTGCATAAAGCAGAGATCTGGTTTGTTTAGTCAATCAGGGTGCATAGTTAGACTTACTTCTAATGGTTCTAGGTGGGGCATGGGAGTTCAGTATGTTTAAGAATGCGGAGTTGAAATACCCAACAGCTTCATTAAGGCTGAGAAGTCTGATGTGATTCCAATTACAGGCTTTTAGTGCTGAGATGAAGTTAGATGGAATGAAATTCTTTCTGTTACATATTAACTGGAAGGTGATAGGTCTTTCTTGAGTAGGGCAGTGTCTAATTATATAGATAGGCAAGTGGTCACTCAGGTTATCAGGTAGGCAGTCAGACTGACTGCCTTATCTGGGATGGTTTGCTTGGCATTATCCAGTCTAGGACATCTGTTTGTTGATTTTCAGTTCTAGTAGGAGATTGGATTAGCCGAGTGAATCCATGGAGATTGATATGTGTAGTGGGTATAGCCGAGCTACATGTTGTCCAGTCAATGTTAAAGTCTCCTAGGATAATGGTTTCTTGAGGGAGTGTCTCTGATGCACAATGGAGTAAGTTTGGTGGCACCTAGGGGTGGAGTTGGTATGTCTAGTGTTGCAACATTTAGTTGGTTGTTTAAAAATACTGCAACACCTCCTCCCATTTTGTTTATTCAGTCTTTGCATAGTAAATAATAGCCAGGGGCAGTAATTTTGGTATTAGAGATGTCAGGTTTTAGCCATGTTTTAGTTAGAAGTACATCTGGTGAGATGGAAAGATTAGCATGGCAGTGTCATGGACTTTGTTTGATATACTTCTAATATTAATATTTAGATTTAGCAAATCAGCAGCATTTCTGGAGAGGTAAGGTAGATTTGTAGGGTATTTGTCTTGAGAACAGAAGGATTAGGAGGGCCAGGGTTTGGGTGTATATCTCTGCTGAGTGACAGCCTGGATGCAGTATGTACAATTAGTTTTATGATTTTGAAGTACTTATTGTATTCTAAAAATGGTCTGAGTGTTGGCATGGTGGGGTTTTTAATACAGTGTGGTCATCGGTTGCTATGTGAAAGAAGAGCTGGATGTATGCAGTGTGATAGTGAAGCAGATTTTGTAGTATGTGCAGAAGTTGTGATATGGTGAGGAGTTGATATTGGCTTGGTATGATGATAGGAGGTAATAAGTAAGAGTTGAGAGTGTGAGAATGTGAGACAGCAGCATGTTATCACTTTGTCATTTAGGCTAGATGAGTGAGATTACAGTTCAAGTCGACTATAGCTCACTACGAAGAATAAGTATTTGAGTAGCCTACAATGTGGTGAATAATGTATAGCTAGTGTTATGTTAAGCAGTTAATTTAAAGCTTGACAGTTTAGGTAGTGGTTAGAGAAGGGTGCAGAGTTGGATGAGGTTTGGGCGGGGGAGTTTATAATGTTTAATTGACAGAATACAACTATTGGCCCATGGATAGTGGCAAGTGTGGTGAAAAGGTTATAAATTTAAGGATAGTGGGGGTTGGTGAGAATAGGGGAGTGAAGTGAGCCAGAGCATAGTGAGGGCGAACAGAGCAGGGCTAGAGCAAGCTTTCAGTGTGCTCAAAAAAAACATCAATCATCCACCCAGAAATTAGCCAGAGAGATGGAGGAATGCTGTATCTGGTACAGTAAGTATGCCAGCTCTGCCAGGACTACCTTTACTCTTCAAACAAACATAGAACTCCAGATACAGTGACAGTCACTTTTAAATGAGTCACTACTTTAAGAAAATACACCAGCAGAAGAATTATGCTAGGGTACAACAAGTGGCTTTTGAAATGAATCGTGGCTATTAAACAAGCAAAATATATGGGATGGGGAGTGTATGGGCAGGTATGAAAATCGTGCCTATGAGAAGATATTGTGTGACACCCTTAAGCAAAACAAACAAGTGGTATAGGTTCATAGGCAGGTAGGTTCATAGGTAGGTAATAGGCTATCGGCCCAAAGGCATTTGTAAGCCTAGCTGGAATGTGTTGGCTTTCGCCGCCCCCTTAGATTAGTTCACTGTGCCTCTGCCCAGCAGAGCCACTGAAGTGATCCCTGGGGTAAACTTTCTGTTTCCCATCCACTCGTCAAGGTTTCTCTTGAAGAGCGTTAGTGAGAAGCTCTGCCTAATGCAGATTGGAATCTTGTTCCAGAGCGTGGGAAGTCTCTGGGACAGGAATCTATCCCTCCAGCATGTCCTATTTATTGTTGTGGTGTGGTTTAGATCCCTAGAGGGTGTGGCTCGAGGGGATATGGTTTTCTTTTGGTTAAGCATGTCCATCAATTCTGGGTTGGACGAGGCCTTGTATGTCAGGCAGAGATCACCTCTGAGTAGGCGGGTATGCAACCGAGTACAGCTGGAGTTTCTTCAGTAGAGTTGCATACGGCATCTATTTGAGGTCAGTGATCCTCTTGGTGAGGTACTTCTGTGGTCTTTCCAGCTGTACTTCTGTGGCCTTTCCAGCTGTTGCAGGTGTCTTGTAAGGTACATCCTAAATGGAGCTTTGTACTCTATGATGGGTCTGATGAGTGATGCGTAGAAGGGCACAATGACCTCTTTTGATATGGATGCAAACTTTTTTGTGATTAGGTGGGCCACATAGAAGGATTTTCTAACCACTTTGGCAATGTAATTAGCAAAGGAGAGATTACTATCTACTTGGGTCCCCAGTCCCTTATTACATCTTCTATAATTAGGGGGCTACCATCTATGTGGTAGCTTGTGAGTACTTTGTTTTTTTCCAAAGGGGATGACTATGCACTTTTTGGCATTTAGCTTGAGGCCATGGTTTTGACACCAGACATCTGTCTCAGTGAGACCCTTTTGGAGGATGTCTGTGTCAGCTGGAGAGTCAGTTATAGCCCCTAGTTTGCAGTCATCTGCGAACTTGGTCAGCCATAGTCCTCCTGTGCTTGCCTGTACCTTGGAGAAGTATATGCCGAACAGGAGGGGTCCTAGGACTGAGCCCTGGGGAACGCCAGTTGTAACCGGTTTAGAGTCAGACCTAGCTCCCGCTATGGGAATCTTTATATGGAATCTGCCATTAGCACAGACACTCTCCCTTCCACTTAGGCATAAGCAATAAAAAAATACAACTGTCTCACAAAAATGGAAAGAAAGTCCCCAAATGGGTACTTATTTTCTCAAAGGATCGAACAAGCGAAGCACTGAAGACAGAGCAAAGAAAGTATGACTGGTACCTTTCAACAGCAAGAAAGTTTGTAATTTTCACACTCGTATATCCACTTTCATGCCAGTACTCTCTCATGCTCCCACAAACAAGCAATGCACATGGAAGGCACCCAAAAGCTTTTGAATACTGGCCAGATGTCCAGTCTTTGGCAGGATACATCCCATATAGCTTAGGCTATTCCAACAGTGATCTAATGATAAACATCCTAAAATGTTTGTGTTCTACACTAACACTGTACCTGAGGTTCAGTGTTTGTGTCCTACACTGAACCTCAGGTAGCATCTCTAGTATCTGTGGATGGGGATATACACATATACATCTTTGGATCCAGAGTCACCAAATCTGCTTTCTGAACCTGGTTACCTTCAAACCAATGCTCAGCCTACACAAATCTAGGATGGGTCTCCAAAGACCACGTCTCTTCAATACAAGATATGGCTTAAGATAACCCTTTTCTAGCTGCTAAAAACAGAAACCTCTCTGTGGCTTCACACTGCAGGATCTGGTTCAGAACTGCTACATCACTTGTACTCAATGTCAGAAAGGAATAAAATACAGTTTTGTAAGCTAACTTACCACAACAGTAGATGTTTTAATAGCCTATGCTAAGTGGGATATATTCTGCCCAGAATATGACAACTGGCCAGCATCCAAAGCTTTAGAGTACCTTCCAATTGTGCCAACTATTTAAGGGCTTGAAGAGAACCATATAAAGTCAGTGGTTAGGCCACTAAACTTTTCAGAGCTTTCTTGCCTCAGTGTAAAGGAGGCTAGAGCTTGACTTTTAAGTAAATGCTACAAACATATGTAAATAAAAATATTCACACCCTGGCAACAAAAACAAAACAGAAAAAGGAGAATGGAGGGATAGCATCCCCACTGCAAAAGTAATAGATAGCAAACTCTCAGTTAACCAGAACTCAAGCAACTAGAACTCTCAAGCAACCAGAAAAAAAAAAAACTGAAGAAATGCAGTACAATTTTCAGGTGTTGCACTTTCTGCCCCCCCACCACCACCACAGAAACATACCTTACATTTTTAGAGTTTTAAAAAAGAAGATAGGAATAAATTCCCTCTCCCCAACCTAAGAACAAGTCAAACAAAACAAACAGTATATGGTACAGTATTAGTAAGACATATTTTTAACAGAAACTCTCAAGCAACCAGAAACTACAGTTATCCGGTATCTACCAATCCCCATGGGTTCTGGTTAACTGAGAGTTTACTGTATCTGAATATCTACTGTTAAGGGAAGCTAATTTACACAGCTGTATATATTTATTATTAGATCACTGTCACAGTAGCCTAAGCTATATAGGTAGATTTCAAGAGCTTAGAAAGAAAGGGAGGGGAAGAAGGGTTAAAGTCTATGAGCCGCTGGAGAACAGTCCTAGCAAAACCTGCTTTGCACCTGGAAAAAGTATCTAATTTGTACTGTTCTGCAAAAGTAAGTAAAGAGGTCCAAAGCTGCTAACTCTACAAAGCTACTACAGTTACCCCCACCCCCATCCAAAAAGCCACAGAATAAGAAAGCTCTGGAAGAATGTGTCCTGGCCTTGCTTGGAAGTGACTCGTCAGGGTTAGAATAGCAAAAATCAATAGCATGGGACAACCATTTGGAAAGTGTCCATTTTGACACAGATTGTCCTTTTTTCATACCTTCATAGGAAAACAATTGATCTAAATTCCTGAAGATTTTAGTCTTGTCTTTATAGTACCTGAGTTGCCTGTGCACATCCAGAATATTCAAAATCCTCTCTCTTATTTTTTTAATCTGGAAATTGCAAATAGATGAATAGCTTAACTAAAAATAAAATATGAAACTATTTTAAACATATATAAAATACTTGTTCTCAGAATGCCCCATTTCTTGTGAAAAATTAGAGAAGGCTGACTCTGTATAAAAGTTTGTAACTCGAGATACTCTTCCTGCAGAGGTCACAGCAATGAGTAAAACCATTTTCTATGTTAAGAACTTCAATTTATCCTGAAGAGCCTGTTTAAATGGAAAAAGTGTAAGTTTCCCTAGACAAAATCAAGATCTCAAGGAGCCTTACAGGTGGACAGATATGCAAAACCCATTTTCAAAAACTGTTTAGACTTGAGGCTGGGTAGAAAGGGGGATACAGGCAGACTTACAAAGATGGCAGAGAACTGAAAAATGATATGCGAGTAAGACAGGCCAGAGGATATCTCGGCAAAAATATTGAAAGCATTAATAAGTTCCTTAGCAAATTCTACTAGGAGTTTCCATGTCCTTAGAAACAGAAACAGGAGACT
Organism: Protopterus annectens; assembly: GCF_019279795.1. Classification (NCBI taxonomy): domain Eukaryota; kingdom Metazoa; phylum Chordata; order Ceratodontiformes; family Protopteridae; genus Protopterus; species Protopterus annectens. Next base: position 189,359,821 of record NC_056745.1, on the reverse strand, counting down.
GCAAGCTTTTCAATGAGCACATTTTCCCTGAAAACAGACCAAATCGCATTAGGCACAATGGTCCCAGCTTCCACCTGCCTCTCCTGGCCAAGTAAAGACCCTCCACCTGCCCCTTCCGCTGACACTGACTAAAGTGGCTCTTCCTTGCCCATCAAGGGCATCCCTACTGCTGCAGAGAATGTGGCTATCCCCCAATCTTTGGTGACAAAAAATGCTACCCCAAGAGAACAGGGCAGAAAAAGACTGGCGGGCTAAGCAGCAACAACAAGCAGCCACTGCAGTGTTACCCACCAGAAGCTGAAGTAGAATAGGAGCCAAACAAAAAAACACTGAGTACTGCAGTAGCTGCCAATTTCTTAATTCACTTCATCCTGGTGCCTCGGCCTCATAGGCCTTCAACGGAATAACTTGATACAATCCCAGCTGGCTTTTTATATTCCATCATCACATCACTTCATCTTTCATTTAATTAGATAATTAAATAATTTCCTTAAATAATTATGAAGCTTAGAACTTAAAGATGTACCCTCCAATATCATACACCATAAATACATTAATGAATGAATTTGTTACTTAACAACACACACAGAGCGACTAAAATCTACAAATGACATTCTCTTAACTCATTCCTTCTACTACACATTTTAACATATTTCCACATTCCCTTGTCATCATATGTCATTAACATTATGTTCAACTATGTCACAAAAAAAAACACAAGAGAAAACTTTGACCCTCCCCTGAAACTCTACTATAAAAAACTAATTTATAATATGATTGCTACTGACTTCTCATTTAATATAAACATTTTTCATATGAAATTTTACATAATTTTAAATCACTGTACATTCATTATTACTGATCTTACATCTCCAATATAAAATTAATTAATGCATCCAAAAAAACTGTTCGCCACTCCATCTAGCCTTCAGATCCAAACTATACTGTGAACAGCATTGACTAAATTAGCCACATATGTCCCCCAATCAATATTCAAACTGAGACCCCTGGGATATAAAGTGCCCAGATATACTATTAATTTAATTTCTAACTTGATCAACCTCCATTTAAATTCATCACCTCCCAACCAAAGTATGGCTTTCAAAGGGTTTTGCTAGCACACTAAAGAAAAAGCTATCTGTACTACCCCCCATGTGAGTCGCAAAAGTGTTGAGCCACTTGGCTATCCATCCTCTTATAATGCACCAAAATTCTCAGTTTCGCCTTCCTTTTAGTCTGTCCCACGTACCATTTACAAGGTGTGAATGTAAAGTAGAATAGGAGCCAGCCTGACACCTGAAAACTCCTTTGAAAGTTTTCTTTTTTTTTTCATTTTTCATGAAAGGGAAGGAACTTTGCTAAAACTGGTGATTGCACCATAGGTAAACTGAGGAACAGACATCAAAACTGGAGAACAGACTCTGGGCAATTCTGTAAATTGTAAGCCAGAGAAACAAAAGTTATGTACTTACCATAACAATAGATCCATATCATCTGATTTTTGTCAGATTCAAATGTGGGTTGTCGAATCAGACAGGATTTGACCTCGGCACCTATCCTGAAGCTTTTCAGTTCTAGGGCTCTGACTCCTCCCCTACCCACAATTTCCCGGTCTCCACCCTACTACCTAATATAGAATATTGCCCCTAATGAATAATACAAAAAGTATCAACAAAACCCTTACTCTAATAAAAAAGGGGTGTTATTCTGGCTAGTTTCTAAATGATATGGACTAGGCCATGCTATGGCTATACAGCACTGGCAGTGATGACTGCTTATTAATGTGCTATGCAAAGGTTGACCAGTCTTCGAAGTCTCATTAGTGACAATTTTGTCTGGAGGGCAGGTGGGAGGTATATTGAACCAGACAAACATCAAACAACATGAATCCATTGTTATGGTTAGTACAAAACCTTTGTATCCAATGTTTTTTTTTTAAATAAACATCTTTATTAAATTATCACGTATGACATAGGCAGTCTTACATTTACATAAACGAAAAACAGACACTGACATAACTTTAGTTGCAAACATTACACATCAGAGACAGAATTGAAACAACTGTAGTTGCAAACATTATACATCACTTATAACCTATCCAGTCATTTTCAGTTAAGTATTACATGAACTTTTGTATCCAGTGTTGACTATTTTTTTTCCAATTCAACTGTGGGACAGACTCCCAAGCATGCAGTCCCAGGTGGTATCATGAAAGGACATTCCTAAGAATGGTGGAGCCAAAGCATGAACAAGATCTTGATTGTTCATCCAGATTATAATGCTTTTTTGTACACGAAGGTAATGCAATCAAATAACCATTTAAACAAAGTAACTTCAGTGACCACTCTGGCCAATTTTTGTTTGGAGAATGCCACAAAGAGTTGATCAGACTTCTTGAAAGGCTTATTTCTGTGAAGATAGAACTTGAGTTGGCAATGGACACCCTGTAAACGAAGCATGTATTCACCTTTATTAGAAAATTGTGGAAAAAATACTGGTGGATTTACAGCCTGATTCGGATTAGCTTCGGATGCCATCTTAGGTAGGAGAGAAGCATTAATTGTCAGTGAAACCCTGTCCTTATGAAAAAACAGGTAAAGAGGTCAGCAAGCTGCTGTCGCAAATGGCTGCTGAGTCAATGCCTGCAACATAATAATAATGTCCCATGGAGGAGCAGGACCTCTGACTGTGGGCAGAAGAAAGAAAGTCCCTTTTAAAAAAGCTTTGGAAATGTTCAACAAGGCAATAAAGGAGTTGTTCCGGCCTATGTGAAAACTAGAGATGGTTGCCAGCTGTACCTTGGTAGTTGAGTGTGAAAGAGTTCTGATAAAAACTCTAAAATGGAAATAAGAGACACTGCAAGGGGATCTAGACCTTTGGATAATGCCAAAATAGAAAATATTTTCCATTTGCTGTGGTACACCTTGGTGTTGGGCATGTTTTTGAGAGACTGATGATATATGAACAATGGAGGGGGAAAGTCTGACATCTCTGGCTACAGTTTTTATTTGGAGGAACCAAGAGGTTAATTTCATGGTTTTCTGACTTAGGGGATTTAGTCTGGATGGGTGAGTCAAGAGATCTGGGTATGGATCCAGCTTCCAAGGAAGATGTACTAGAAGAGGCCACAGGAATGGAAACAATGTCTCCTGAGGTCAGTAATGACCAATGAGGATCCCCTTGGCTTTGTACATTCTTGCTTTTTGTATAAATTTGTTCATTACAGGCAATGGAGGGAAGACATAAAGGAGATCCCAGGGCTTGTGGACCAGAGCATCCCTCGATAACTGTCCCTGTGTAGGGATCTGGGCAAAGTAACTGCAGTATTTGTGGTTTAGATGACATGTAAAAAGATCAGGGAGGCTGGCCCCAGTAACTGAAGATCACTGTTGGATTGAGTGACCACTCCTGACGCATCAGAAAAGATCTGCTCAAATTTGTCTGCTAGAACACTGGATGACCACAAGATATGCAATGCTAAAAGAAAGAGGTGTAAAGACATTGCCCATTTCCAGATTCTTGTGGTTTTGCAGCATAAGGGATAAGAATGGGTTCCTTACTGTTTGTTGATGTGCCAGACTACCAACATGTCTGTCCATACTTGAATCACACCTCCGGGGAGACTGTTCTGAAAGGCCTGCAATGCTAGGATTGCACTCATCTCCAGAACACTAATTTGAAGATTCACTTCTATGTGTGACCATGTGAACTGAACAGTCTTCCCTTAACCCCCCCCCCCCCTCCCAGAAGGGACACTTCCATTGTCAACAACTGACACTGGGGACTGTATCCAGTGTTGACTATTTTTTTCCAATTCAACTGTGGGACAGACTCCCAAGCATGCAGTCCCAGGTGGTATCATGAAAGGACATTCCTAAGAATGGTGTTCCATTTATCACCAAATGCAATGTTATTCATCAAGATATATGCCATCTGTAGATCTGAGTTAGTTTTATTTTGGTGTGGAGTGGATAGATTCTTTGAGACCACTGCAATGTTAAAATCCATTGGAGGACCCTCAAAAAGTATCTGACAAGTGGGATAATGAAAACTATGAATGCCATAAGACCCAGTAGTTGAAGTACCGACCTTGCTAGAGGAGAATGGTGGCGATGAACTTGTGTTGCACTGAGACAACGAGAGAAAACTCTGGACATTGGAAGATGGCCAATCTGTAAAGCTAAGTCCAGGTGGTATTCGATAAATTCTATTTGCTGAGAAGGCATAAGCTGGCTCTTGGGGATGCTGACAGTGATCTCTAACTTCAGCAACAGTCAGAGAAACAGATCCTGGTACTGTGAGAATGTCAGTTGTAGCTGTGAGGAGCCAATTGTCGAGATATGGAAAAACATAGATTCCTAGTAATGTTAAAGTACTGCAGAATAGGGGCAAATCTAACAGAACAAGAAAAGGAGCAACTGCAGAGCGCTAAGCAAAAATAAATGATAACCTCAATAATATGCATCAGTTTAGAAAGATTGCGGTTAAGCAACTGTTTTTTGATAATGCCAGAGCACAAAAACATTTAGCGCGGCAAAAGACAGTAGAAAGGGTTGACGCCAAACTTGGGGAGCCTATAACAAGGAAGATAACAACAAATCCTGTATAGGTACAAAAAATATTTCAGAAATTTTGTGAAAGTCTGTATAAAGCAGAAAAATATGGAAATTAAGAAAAGGTACAAATCAAAATATTTACAGAAGAATTAAATACGGAATGCCAAAGTTCAAAGCAGATGAGGCTCAATTACTAATAATTAGGATAGGAGGATACAAGATAAAAATTGTGATATATAACCAAATCAACAGGAAAGTCCCCAGAAACAGATGGTATTCCTCCTGAGGAAGTTTGGAAGCTAGGAGGGGAAAAACTGATAAAGATCTGGAAGGTTTTGCTTAACAGTATTTTAAGAGGAGGAGTAGCACCAACTTCCAGAAACAAAGTTGTGGTGGCTGTAATACCTAAAGGTAAAAACACATCAGCTCCAGCTTCTTACAGGCTTATTCCAATTATAAACCATGATTATGAAGTGCTTAGATCTATAACAGCTAAAAGAATGGCAAAGGTGATGCCAAAATTGATTGATGTGGTTTTCTGGAGAGAAGGCAAATATTCAATAACATTAACTGAACATTGATGATCCAGACAGATGCTGAATGTAAGAAAATACCACTGTCGTTGGTGGGTCTTGATGCACAGACAGCATTTAACAGAGTAAGCTGGGTGTTTATGACCAGGGCAATGGAAGCATATGCATTCCCTGATAAAAATTATAAGGTTGATTAGTAGGATATATGAGGGCTCAGAGGCGAAAATTAAAGTGGGTGGGTTCCTCTCTGGTAATTTCTGTTTGAGCAGAGGAACCAGGCAGGGGTGCCCTCTTTCCACTGTTACTTGCACTATATTTAAAACCACTGGCAAAAAAAAAATAAGAGACACAAAAATTCAAGGATATAATTAGTATGGTAGTCAAGAAAAGCTGGCTCTATTTGCAGATATTATTTTATACCCAATCAAACCAGGAAAGGACATTTCAGTGTTATGGACCATCATGCAGTTTCAAATCTTTTTGGGATACAAAATTAATGAAGCTAAAACAAAGGCAGTAGGTGTAAATTATGTACCCACACACAAACTGATTCAGCAACATCCATACTTATGAGGACCTGCCTCAGTACAGACAAAATTGACTGAAGTGTGACCATCCTGAATTTTGCCTGCTTGACATACTGATTCAAATGACTCCGGTCTAAAATGGGCCTTAGGTCCCCTGTTTTCTTGGGTACTAAAAAGAACCGCAAGTAGACTCCGGATTCCATCTGGTCTACAGGGCCAGTTAGATGACTTTTGTCTAACAGCATGGAAATCTCTGCTGCTGCAAGTCCCCAATGACTACAATGACTGGGTAGGACATCAGGAACTCTTTTCCTTTTGACAGGGGAAAGGGAAAATGGTATAGAATAACCTCTGGAGATTATGTTTAGCACCCATGAATCTGTGGCTATGTTTTACCAGGCTTGTGGATGCAAAGATAAGCATCCCCAACTGTCCCTAGAGGCCAGCAGTTGGGCAACCCTTCAGGGGTGCTTGTAAGGGCTTTTCAGAGAATGGTTCATGACAACCCTGACTCTGTGGTCCACCCTTATCGCTGGGGTGATGTCCATTATTATTATTAATGCCTCTTCCTCTGCCATGAGGGGGTTTATCTCTAGCAGTCTACTGATAAGGACTCTGATTTCCTCAACCGCATTCTCTTTTCAGCTCACTGATTCCTAGAGTAGGATTTCTAGGGCATAGAGAAGTGGATGCCTACTGCCAAGATAGTCTTACCATCTTGCTGCCTCTTGGTGAGCATTTCTTTAACTTCTGGTCTGAATAGAGTGGACCCATCAAAAGGGGCATTAATGGAGGATGTCCTGAAGCTTTCCACAAAGTCACAGAGGCATAACCAGGCATGCTGACAAACAGCAATGTAGGTATCTGCAGTCCCAGCTGTACCATCAGCTGCATTCAATAGCTGTTGCATGGCTACATTTCATGAAGACTGGAAGATGGGCAGCTGGGAATCCACTATCTTCTGGACATCTGCTGACAATACCCCTAAGAGAGAGACTTGGAAAATTCATCAGTTCCAGAATTCCATTAAGTGGGACATCCTCAGTGAGGATTTTAGACAGCCTTTACCCTCACCCAAATACATGTCTTCCATGATAGACTCGGGAGAAGAGTCTAGGAGCTTCTATCTGCATGCTGGTTTTCTATGAACTGTCTGAGGGGGAATATCAGATAGTTTAGAATCAAACTGGGAGCCAATGCAGTTGGAAACCTGAAAAGCCTGTGGGACTGACTGCCCCTGTCTGACAGAAGGATGAAAAACAGCTGATCCAAGCTGGGGTTCAGACAGAGCTGACATTGAAAACAGCACCTTGTCCCTCAGCATTGACAGTATCCAATGGAAAGCCTCAAAGGCTGAAGAAACCACCAGCTCCATAGGCTTCCCCCTCCTGACCTCAGACAAAGTGGAAACCTCAGAACTGATGAATCTGGACCCAGAGACTGCTCTCAGCACCAAGCTATCCAGCACTGAATTCCAGAAGGGAGGAGATGGCTTCAACAACTTGGGGTCAACCTCACCCCCCAAGCATCAACACCAAAGATTCTGCTTTGAGACTCTTCTGGATCCAAACATGTTGGACCCAAAAGAAGGAAACCAGTTGGCATCGAAGTTACCTGGTGCTCAGGGGGAAGTCAAGCCTAATGACACTGGCGCCGACTGGTGAACCAGTACTGGAAAAGTGTGTAAAGGAGGGGTAGATGAACGAACACTTAGTACATCCCCAGGAGACAGTATCAAGAGAAACCCAAGCTCTATATGTGTCCTGAGAAATTTTCTCATCATTCTGTTGATGTACTGTTCGGTTAAACTCCACAAAGAACAGGAGGACATCACAACTGACAATGGTCTGGAGTAGCACTTCTCCTGAAGAATAGGAGAATGAAGTTTGGGTCTAACCAGTCTCAGTCAGAACCAGGGCTGTCAGAGATGTACAACTCTTAGAGACTGTTGGATACAATAGTCTTGGTACTTTTGGATGCAATTGTGACTGGGAAGGATCTGGAGACCTCTTACCAGACATTCTCAGATTCCCATTTCTCATTTAACTTCTTAGGTTTTTCTTTATCCTTGTCTGCATCTGGTTTCTCCCTAGTTTTCTTGTTCTTGGTTCTGGGAGAAGTGCAAGAACAACAAGTAAGGATGGCAGACCCTGTCTGGGGACGAAGGAGCCCCTTAACCAGTTTTTCACATCGAGTCTGTAAAGCTTGAGTACTAAAGATGTGCAGGCTTGATAAGAAGCACCCAAATGAGCTGTCCATAAACAATATACAAGTAGAGAGTGTGGGTCCTTGAGGGAGCAATTTATGCCCAAACTCCATGCACTTTTTAAATCCTTGACTGTTGGCTACTAGAAAAAGATAAAACACATGCACATAACTAACTGACTAAACTTATCAATGTAAGTTATTATACGCTAAATACAACTATCTTAAACACTTCTATAATCTATAAGACACTTAACTGTGACCTAGAAAAAATAGTTACTTTCTAAACAACCTTAACTAGAAAAATGCACCTAAGCTACCGAAGAAAATTCTAACAGTTTTGTAATAAACTTGAAAGACTAAAACAACTCTTGGTAAGGGTGGAGTTGGAGAAAAAGTGACACAAAGAATATGCAATAAAGGAGTCCCCAGACACACAAATGAACACTTCAGTTGGCAAATGATATCGGAGGTAGTAGGGTGGAGACCAGGGAATTGTGGGTAGGGAAGGAGTCAGAACCCTGGAACCAAAAAGCTTCATGATCAGTGTCAAGGCTGGATCCAGTCAGATCAGCCAACCCACAGATGAATCGGATGAAAATAGACAACACTGGATCGAGTAGTTCTAAGGTAAGCAAACCACTGACAGTCTCCTACTAGCATAGTATCCTGGCCCAAACGCACAAAAGATTTACAATCTATATAAAATTTCTGTCAAAAAAAAACTTTTCCATCACAGAAAGTTCACACAAGCACTTGCATACCAACTCTCACTGAAATGCAATGACAGTCCAAACACATTTCCGAGCTGAACACAATTATTTTCACAGAAAAAACACAATTTTTTCCTCATACAATAAAAGTTAGTGGAAGGCGTTCCTTCCCCAAAGGGACTTATCTGTCCAACTCTTGAAAATCACTTGTAAAACAACAAGGTCTGGCAAAGAAGTGCTCTTTGGCGGCAAAAGATTTCTGAAGCTTTTTGTGCTCCAGCTATCTGTTTTATGCAACAATGCTCAAGCTCTTGATATCTGGAGTGCACTGAAGTGCCTTTAGCTTTTAGAAGGTGGACATCTGCAGTGGGGCACAACCCTTATAGCTTAAGCTGCTGCAACAGTGATCTATGTTTGAACATCCAAAGTCATCTGGTCCTTAGGGTCCTGGTTTTTAGTCTGGCACCAATTGGAAATCTCCTTCACTTACTCACTTATGATTTTCTATTAGTAGGTTTCTTAGCCTCCTTTAATACCTGCTGTATATCCTCAGAGAACAGGTACCTAAAACACATCACCCAGGTGGCGTGTATCAAATAACGCCTTCCTTATATGAGTAACTATAAGTTGTGAAGAAACTTGTGGTAATTCTCCTTGGCCATTTCCAGAAGAATGAAGGAACGAGTTGACTGGACCAAAAGAAAGTCACAACAATTACCTACGGGGAGTCCATCTGAATATTTAGAATGACCATGGATATCAATGTAAAGACATCCAGTACATTCTTGTCCATGGAAATGAGAAGGTATCTGTCTTCTAGGCTTGTCTGAAAAGAATCCTCATGGAATATTTTTTATCTGTCTGTTGGGAATGGAGTTAAACAGGTCTATATCAGGAATCCCACACAGCTAGACCACTTCCTGGAAGACTCCAGGTTCAGCTGCCATTCATGACGGTCTGTTGTGGTCATGCTCAGGTTGTCTACAATAATGCTTTGCTCTGACAGAAAGTAGGTAGCCTGAACAGAAATATTGTACTGAATTGCTAGTACTCAAGAGTACTATACCTAGCCCACAAAGGGGTTACGATCTGGTTACATACCTCTCAACTCTACAGATTTTCGCAGAATGTCCAGATTTTTGCCTCAGATATTTGGTCCACTTTTCATAAAATCGTGTTTTTCTGGAAAAGTATTGGAAAGTCATTGAAAATTAAAGTGGGAAAATAATGGACAGACTTTTGAGTTTCAGACTTCATCCTCTTCGGAATATTCATGCCAACGCAGCACCTGCTATGCTATCAACTTGATAAGTTTTTAAGAGCAATATTTAAAAATGTCCCTATTTTTGTGCACACCCCCCCCCCATAATTTACAGCTTTGTCCAGATTTCTTGCTCTAACAGGTTGAGCGGTACATCTGTTTACCCCCTGTATGGTTAAGTACTACATCGCTGTGATGTTCTCTGTGCTTACTAACAGAGGTCCTGAAGTCCAAAGATGGTTTAGAAATTTGAGAACAGTTATTACTGCTATAATTTCTTTGACATTAATGTGTTTAGGAATGTTCTGTTTGCTCCACAGGCCCTGAAATTTCACTCACTTAGAAACAGTTCCCCATAAAAAGTCTGAATCATTTGTGGTAAAGAGTGAGTAGGAACTGGAAGGGAGACCCAGGCTGAGAGAGAAAGTACAGTTGTGTACCTACCATAAATGTAGGTGTTCGAGTGTATTCACTGTTGCAGTCATTACTCTTGGGTTATCTTGCTGGCAGGCTACACTCAGTCTGCCAGAATTCCAAAGTCTAGGTCTGGTGTCGGTTGCTGTCGCCTCTTCCCTGACATCAGTGCTCCAGGGGTATAAAAGATGTGGCCGACGTCATTTTCTTCAGTTTTTCTTGCCCCAGATGTCAAGTGCCCCCAAACTGGAAGGCTGAAAAATATGCCAATAAAAATGCATGCACAAAAATAACATTACCTTCATCTACAAGCAAATACACCAAATAGGTTGTATAGGATAGAGAAGTGCAGATAAGTCCCAGCAAAGAAAAGGGGGATGGAGGGTGGGTAACCTGGACTAAAACAGTGAATACACTCGAACATCTACATTTATGGTAGGTACACAACTGTATTATGTTCATTGTGTTTCACTGTTGCAGTCATTACTCTTGGGTTGAATCCCAAAGCAGAGGATGGGTGGCTGGGCTAAATACGATTAGGAGAGGCTATGAGACCCTGCAGGACTGCAGTGGCAAAGCCTGTCCTGGACTTAAGAGTAAAGAGGTAAGTGGTAGTGCTTTGTGAAGGTGTGCACTGAACTCCAGGTTGCAGCCTCTAAGATATCTTTGGTTGGTACTCTTCTGAGGAAGGCTACTGAAGTGGCTGCTGCTCTGGCGGAAAGAGGCCTAATGCCCTTAGGCACTGATTTGCCATGTTAAGAATAGCAGAAATGGATATAATGGCCTATCCATTTAGAAACAGTCTGTTTTGAGATGGCCTTTCCTTGTGATCCTGCAGCATATGACACTAAAAGTTGCTCAGTCTTTCTGAAAGCTTTAGTTCTGCCCAAGTAGAAGCATAGCTGCCTGTACATGTCCAAAGAATGCAGAATTTTCTCACCCTTGTTCTGTGGATTTGGATAAAAGGTAGGCAAGTGAATGGTTTGGTTGAGGGCCACACTGGACACCACCTTAGGCATAAATGTAGGGTTTGTCCACAGAGAAACCCTGTCTGGATGAAAAATTATGAAAGGTTCCACAGCCATGAGTGCTTGTAACTCCGAGACTCGCCTTACAGCGGTTATTGCTAGGAGCAGAGCTGTTTTCCAGGATAAGAATTTTATATCTGCTGTTGATGCTGGCTCGAAAGGAGGCAGTGTGAATTTTCCCAAAACATAATTGAGGTCCCAGGCCGGAATTGGTGCTCTCCTTGGAGGCCTAATGTTTTTTGCCCAACTGAGGTACTGCCTTATTAAAGGATGAGAAAAGATAGGTGGTTCCGCATTGTAATGGGCTGAAATGGCAGAGGCATGAATCTTAATTGATGAGAAAGGAAGGCCTTTGTTCAGCATCTCAGTTAGGTATTGTAAAATCTGAGGGATATTTGGTACACACGTGTCAATGCCTTGTTCCTGGTTCCAAGCACAGAATCTCTTCCATTTCTCTGCATAAGATTTTCTGGTACTGGGCCTCCTGGCCTCCAAGACAAAACATCCATATAACAGCTTTTGAAAGAGGAGTGTTCTGAATGGCTACATTATCCACCATGCTGCCAGTTTAAGGTCTGTAGTTGGCTGTGCAGGATCTGATTGTTTTGTTGGGTCAGCAAGTGAGACGTGAGGCAATATCCATGCTGGACCTTGAGACAAGCTCAGGTACCAGTGTTGGCGTGGCCAGTCTGGTGCAATCAGTATCATTTCTGGCTTCTCTTGTCTGACCTTTAGGAGTACCCTGGGAAGGAGAGGCAGTGGAGGAAAGGCATATACTGTTAGATTTTTCCAGCTGAAGGACAGGGCGTCCACTTTCCATGCTTGCTTGTGATAAATCCTTGTGAAAAATCTCTGCAATTGGCAGTTGTGAGAGGAGGCAAATAGATCTATGTCTGGGCATCCCCATTTCCTTATTATCATGCTGAAGACTTGTGGATACAGTTTCCATTCATGGGGATCCATGAGGTTTCTGCTTAGTTCATCCGCCAGAGTATTTGTTTTTCCTGGCAGGAATTGTGCTTGCAGGTGAACTTAAAAAGCCAATGCTGTGTCCCATAAGGTCATTGCTTGTCTGCAGAGGGAGTAGGAATGTGTACCTCCCTGCTTGTTTATGTACCACATGACCGTAGTGTTGTCTGTCTTTATCAGTAACTGTCCTGGATGAAGCAGGTCCTTGAAAGCTGTCAGGACATTTTGAACAGCTAGCATCTCTTTTTGATTGATGTGAAGATACATCTGGTTCGCAGGCCATGTGCTCTGAATACATTTTCCTGCCATATGGGCCCCCAAGCATAATCTGATGCATCCGTTGTCAGTGTCTGTCTGGCTGTGGGTAGACTGAATGGCAGACCCTTGTTGTGGTGACAGGCTTCTGCCCACCATTGAAACTCCTGTTGCAGGCAGGGAATGAGTGTAATTACTGTCTCCAGGCTGTGACAATGCTGAGCCCAAACACTTTTTAGATACCATTGTAGTTTCCCCATATGCAGTCTGGCATATGGAATTAGTAGAATGCAGGATGCCATGAAACCCAAGGCCTGCAGGATTTTTCTGGCAGATAACTGGGTCTTTATTGCCATGTTTTCAAAGAAAGAAGTCAGTTGCCTTTGTTTGTCTGGCGTGAGATAAGCCATCTGGGGAGTCGTATTTAAGCTTGCACCCAGGAATATTATCTCTCGAGAGGGCACTAGTTTTGATTTCTTTGTGTTTACTGTGTACCCTAGGCCAATTAGTAGTCTTTTTACAAACACCAGATGCTTTAGAAGGATGTCTTTGTTCTCTGCTTGAATTAGGCAGTCGCCCAAGTAGGGATATATTTGAATTCCTTTTTGTCTGCAAAACGCAATTACTGGTTCCAGGCATTTTGTGAAGACCCTGGGCGCAGTTGATAAGCCAAAGGGCAGTGCAGAGAACTGGTAATGCATTGAGTCAGCTATGAATCTGAGGTATCTTCTGCAAGATTGTCTGATTGGGAATTGCAGGTATGCCTCTTTTAGGTCCAAAGTTACGAGCCAAGCCTTCTTGCCCAGCATGGGCAGTAGCTGCTGTAGAGTCAACATCTTGAATTTTGGAACTTCCAGAAACGTATTTTGTATAGACAGGTCCAGTACTGGTCTCCAGGTTTTGTCCTTTCTGGGTACTAGGAAAAGTCTGGAGTAAAATCCTTGTCCCTGCTCTTGTTGTGGTACTAGCTGAATGGCCCTCATATGCATGAGGGCTGTAATTTGTTTTTGTGCCTCTGCCCACTGATTGTGTGGCAGGTCTGGCATACCTTTTGACCTTGGTAAAGTGTGAAAATGGAACCTGTAGCCTTGGGACACTATGTTCAGGACCCATTTGTCTTGGGTAACCTTTTGCCAATTTGATGAAAAAAGTGCTTGTTTTCCCCTAAGGGGGCTGCCAAAAGAAAAGTGCTTGGATCTGGTAGAGGAAAGTCATTGGGACTGTTTCCTGTAAGGCTGTGATTTGTCTTCTCTGCTTTTGGAGGTAGGAGCACCCCATTGTTTAGGCCTGTATGAGCCTTGGGGCTGAGATCTGCCTCTGGGACGCCTGTATCTGCCCCTTTGTGGCCTGTCCGACACTGGAAAGGACCAATTTTTAGAAGGCCAGTTCCTGCTGAACCTCGGTGGCTGTACCTGTAAGAAATCCTTGACTGTCTGCATGGATTTTGCTTTATCTTCCATTTTTTTCCAACACCTCTTCTGCTTTAGTACCAAACAAAGTATCATGCTGTAATGGTGCATCTAATAATTTTGCTTTAACATGATCAGGCAGATTCTGTTCCTTTAACCAAGCATGCCTTCTAATAACAGAACCTGTAACAGCAGCCCTGCAAGAGGCCTCTAGTGAATCATAACCACATTGCAAAGTATGCTTTCCCACTTGTTCAGCTGCATGCAATAAATCCTGCAATTCCTTGTTCTCTGAACATTCAGTATTTGTCAACAATTTCTGTTTAAGCAGTGACATTAAATATTGCTGATATTTAAGCATATGAAACTGACAATTTAAAGCCCTTACAGCCAGGGTAGCAGAAGTGTAGACTTTTTTCCCCCCATCTGTCTAGAGCCCTAGAATCCCTATCGGAGGGGACAGGGTTTTTTGCAGTTGAAGCTTTGACCCCTTTGGGACCCTGAGATATAGTTTCTGGGTCAGCAGCGGGGTTGTTATATAGGAATTTATGAGAATCCGGGACCCTGTAGTATCTGTCTGGCTTAGCAGATGCAGGGGGTAAAGAGTCAGGGGACAGGCCAGACTCTGAAAATACATCATCTGCAATGTCTAGAACAGGTGGAATTGCAAGGTGCCTGTGCTGAGGAAGTAGCAGAAAGTCTCTGAGCCTTTTCTTAGATTCAGAATAATCTTGGCTCTCCCAGTGGAAATGCTCCCTCATGGTATGCAGGGTTTCCCCAAAAGAATAATCCTCAGGAGGAGAGGCTGAAGGAATGGATTCTTCAGCATCAGAATCCTCATAGGGAAGCATGGAGTAATCCTGTTCAGAAGAGGAATTAGAGGAAATAGAAACCTGATCAGAAGAATCATACTCTGTCTCTTGCCTAAGCCTCTTATCAGGAGGGGGACGGGAGCCCCTGATCAAAGTAATTAGGTCTTCGGCAATTTTGAGCATCTGTTTTTTAGGCATGGAAGTCTGAGAATGAGAATGCTGTACTTGTTTTTTTGTCTTTAGAGCTGCTTTAGTCTTTGTCTCTGAAGCTGAAGATGGCTTAATATATAGTTGTGTAGGTCTGAAGACACCCTCAGAAGCCGATGCCTGCTCAGTGGCTCCAGACCCATCTGAGGGAAAGATTTCCGAGTGTCCAATACCTCGAGTATCCAGAGGCCCAATCGGCTCCACGTGGAAAAATGCAAAATCGAACTGACGCTTAATAGTACGTTGGTTAAATCTAGCACAAAACCGACAGCTAGCAATGTTGTGATCAGGGCCTAGGCAAGGAATACAGTAAGAGTGAAAATCCTTATGAGGTATTTGCTTCTCACAAGAAATACAATTGTTAACTTTTTCTGACATCTGTCTGGAGCAAGAAAAAAGTTTCCCCAATGGGGTACTTAGCTTTAATGAAGACTTCGGTTCTGAAATTCGGATTTGAATATCTCTGGAGTCGGCCGACCGGCACTTGCGAACTGCTTTTGCTTCGGGCACCGCGCGGTAAGAAAGACTGAAGAAAATGGCGTTGGCTGCATCTTTTATACCCCTGGGGCAGGGAAGAGGTGACAGCAACCGACGCCGGACCAAGACTTTGGAATTCTGGCCGACTGAGAGTAGCCTGCCAGCAGGATAACCCAAGAGTAACGACTGCAACAGTGAAACACGATGAACATCTGGTCTACCCACCAAAGTAACTCCCTTTTGACAAATCTTAATACTGGGATCTGAAAATAAAATGATTGCTGATGCTGGGTCCAAAAACAATTGTGGCAATCAGAATTGTACAAGTCATAAAAACCCAGAATCCTGAGATATCCCTTGGCTGAGGACAAAGACTGAAGAGGAAATCCTAAACTGTTCTTTTTAAAGGTCTACTTTGTCTTGAAGAAAAGCCCTCATGAGGGATGTATCCATAAGGCATCTCAGAAACATTATCCTGTGAGAAGGAATGACAGATTTCTGTAAGTTTACCTGGAACCCTGGAC
Source organism: Protopterus annectens (assembly GCF_019279795.1). Taxonomy (NCBI): domain Eukaryota; kingdom Metazoa; phylum Chordata; order Ceratodontiformes; family Protopteridae; genus Protopterus; species Protopterus annectens. The sequence goes on along the minus strand of NC_056745.1, from coordinate 189,343,931 downwards.
AGAGAAGGTGGTACTTTACTAAGGCCATGGATTGCTAATATATTAACAAAATACTCTACAAATAAAAAATTGTCTAAATATGGAAAAATGTGAATGCCTTGCAAACTGAAATGAGTTATTACTAAGGCCAGACACTTTGAAAACATCAGATATTTCAAGGGGTAATGAGAATTACAAATGTAAGGAAGGCATAGAAAAATCTTAAAAGATGCCTGAAGTATTTGAGAACTGGAATGTGATAAGCATCTTTTAAATCTAAAGAAAAAAAAAAACCTTAGATGTGGAATGAGAGGTAATAGAGACTGAAGGGAAAGAATCTTGAGCTTTGGGATTTCGATGTGAAAGTATAGAAAATAAATGTCTGGGACTTGTCTCAAAGTTCCTTCTTTCATTTGTACCAGAAAGATCCCTGAATAAAATCTCTTACCTGTTTGTTCTGGGGTTCTTTGACTCCAGGACTGAAGGACACAGAGGAGTTTGGTTTGAGGGATGAGGAGGAACCCCTTGAAGAGGAGGAAAATACTTCCACTGTCAAATTTATCTGTCAGAACCCCACTTGCTGAAATTATCTAGTGCAATTGAGAAAAATGAAGACCTACACTTTGTTAAAGATTTAATGGGTTGCTAGGATGAGAAGGAGAAAAAACTTGAAGAGGAAAATAGTCATTCTACCTTTTTGGACTGCCCATTATGGGATGCTGTCTTCCCCCATTCTCCTTTTTTGAGCCTCCTTGCCATTTCTTTTTGAAATTTTGCTTGACTGTATATTTCTGAGATTATTTGTTCTGTTTCCTATGGCAGGTTCCTGAACTGGAAAGAAATATTCAATCAAACTTTGGAAAAGATGATTGAAAAATGTGTGACCCCCTCCCCCGAATTAACACCCCCTTTCATCAAATATTTTAAAAGACCTCAACAGAAGACGGCAAAACAGCTTTTAAATTTTGTCAATGTAAATCGAGCAAACATTTTCATTACTCATCCAGCAGAATCTTCTCTGAATACAGCATCAGCAGTCAAAAGAATATTTCTGAATGTTTCCTTACCTGAGAAACACAAGCTATTAAGGAATTCAGATATGCTTTAACTTTCTCATATTTTCAAAAGTAAGCAAATATTCTAACATATATGAGCCTGGCATTTCAAAATTCTGAAGCCTAAGCAGAAGGGGAACATACTTTCTGCCCAAATCTATCAAACGCTTTCCCATCCTTGCTAGAAGGGACAAGGTCAGCATTTACAAGGTATTCAGCAAAAGATGGTTTTGTCAATGGAATAATTGCAGGGGTTGTTTTGGATTTAGAAAATACATATTTTGTGGATCTGAGAGACCTTATATAATCTAATCAGATTTTTTTTAGAGGCAGGAGGGCTGTCAGAACAACATTTTCTAAGGCTAATAGAACAGTAGGAACAGCTGCAGGCTGAGAAAAATCCAGCTATATTAAGTCATAATACTTTTGCTGGGATATTGGAATTTCACTTTGCTCCATTAAAATATTTTTTCATTCTTGCTATTGTTTCAGAAAAATGTAACTTTTCTGGGAAGGAATTTTCTCAGAATCAGATTCTCATTCCTGTGGTGTATATACTGGAGAAATACCATTCCAGTACAATTTCTGTCCTTCTGACAGAGAACTAGTATCTGATGGAGGGAAGTATTTTTCATTTAAATGTCAGGGAGGAATCAGCATTTAAAACCCAGACAAACTTCCCTATCCATCATACATGAAACAGCAGGAGACATGTCTACTTTCAGTTTTCCTTTCCTGCGGGACACCCTAGAAAAAGACCTACCTAAACATGGGGCTCATCCCAGGAAATCATGCAATTAAGGTCAGTTTTGTGGTAGAGCATCATCAGCTCCCTCTTCAGACACCAATAAGAGCAGCTCTCACTTGCATGAAAAGGACAACCCAACAGCTACAAAGGATATATAAATCATTTATTTGGAGTTAAAAGCATTTTCTAGAGTCTCCTTGCTCCTTTATCTGTTTAAAACTTACATTTAGTGGCTATAGCTAGTAGCTGTAATAGTTTCCCACCCCCTTCCTGTTGTTGTCTTGTTCTTATACTTGGTGGCTTTGCAGTTGCCCGCCCATACTGTGTGTTTGTTCTGTGTCACTCTTCCCAGTCTAGTGTCATTAGTTCGTTCTACCTAAGAGAGAGAGAACATTTATGAGACCCAACCCACTTGGATTCTTAACCTTGAATTACCTTCTGTTCCAGCTTTCTCCTCTTCCACTTTGGTAAAAAAAAAATTCTAAGCTCATTTCCCCCCTTTCCTGTAACGAGTCTAGTCCACATACAGATTTGCTGTGTCCAGGACTGTTTGTAAGCTCCCGAGCCCCCCCAGCCTTTCTGTGTTGGAGGGAAGCCTTCTAGCTTATCAGTGGGACTGGTAAGCACTAGGTAACCTATCTACCACATAAGGAGTGGTTTCTGGCACAGAAATTGTATTTAGTGGCCGTTTGGGCAGTTTTTCCATCTATCTCAACTTTCTGATTTAAAAGCCTGCATTTGCACCCGTTTCCCCCATTCCTGTAACTAGTTTACTCCAGATACAGATGTGCTGTATCCAGGACTGTTTGTAAGCTCCCGAGCCCCCAAGCCTTTCTGTGTTGGAGGAAAGCCTTCTAGTTTATCAGTGGGAATGGTACGCTCTAGGTAACCTATCTACCACATAAGGAGTGGTTTCTGGTACAGAAATTGTATTTATTGGCCATTTGGGCAGTTTCTTCATCTCTCAACTTCCTGATTTAAAGGCCCGCATTTGCACCTGTTTCTCCCCTTTCCTGTAACTAGTTTAGTCCAGATACAGATTTGCTGTATCCAGGACTGCTTGTAAGCTTCTCAGCACCCCCCCCAAGCCTTGGAGGGAAGCCTTCTAGCTCATCAGTGGGAGTGTTAAGCACTAGGTTACCTTATCTACCACATAAGGAGTGGTTTCTGGTGCAGAAATTCTATTTATTGGCCATTTGGGCAGTTTCTTCATCTCTCTCAACTTCCTGATTTAAAAGCCTGCATTTGCACCCGTTTCCCCCCTTTCCTGTAACTAGTCTACTCCAGATACAGATTTGCAGTATCCAGGACTGTTTGTAAGCTCCCCCCCACAAGCCTTTCTGTGTTGGAGGGAAGTCTTCCAGCTTATCAGTGGGAGTGGTAAACATTAGGTAATCAATCTACCACATAACAAGTGGTTTCTGGTGCAGAAAAAATAAGTTATGTTCTCACCATAACGTTCCATGTTTGTAGTCCATCTCACCCTTCATTCTTTACATATGGGATCGGAGCCGATCCTTGGCTCCGACTTGGCCTATTTACAAGCTGGAAGACTTCTGGTTGGCTCATGGCTAGGGAGGTATCCCATGGTGCATCAGTACAATCCCCAGATCTTGTTTGCTGCTGACTAGAAAAAATAATAACATACAGAAAGAAGCCAATACTAAAAGGTCTCCATAAATAATGAAATATTTTTTTTGCCTCCAGGCACTTCCAGGATGGGGGTAGGAGGGCGGGTTCGTAAGAATGAAGGGTGAGATGGACTACAAACATGGAACATTATGGTGAGTACATAACTTCTTTATGTTCTGTAGTCCTATCTCACCTTCATTCTTTACATATGGGACAGTGTCCCTAGTGCCTTACTCTCGGGTGGCTCAAGGAAAAATACTCCTAAGTACCGTGGAACCAAACGATGCTCTACCCTTGGAGGTTAAATCCAATTTGTATTGAGTAAAAAAAAGTGTGAGGGGTAGCCCACATAGCTGCTGCACAAATATTATCAAGTGGGACCCTGGGCTTGAAAGGCTGCAGAGGTAGACTGAGATCTGGTAGAATGAGCCTTGATTTTAAAGGGTAAAGGTTTACCCTCAGAATTGTAAACATAAGCTATAAAGCTAGAAATCCAGTTAGAGAGAGTCACTTTGGAAACTGGTAAGTCCAACCTGGATTCGGAAAAGGAAATGAATAATTGATCTGATTTTCTGATGTCTTTAGTCCAGGTGCAAATAAAAACGCAATTGTCTATGGACATACAGCTGGTGAAACCTGTATTCAGCTGTGTTGGAGTGATTTGGAAAGAAAACCGGAAATTCTATGGACTGATTCAAAGTGGCATGGGAGCAGACCTTGGAGGCAAAGGAGGGATTAGTACGAAGGGACACCCTGTCTTTGTGAAAAATCAGATAAGGTGGTTTAACAGACAATGCTTGCAATTCTAACACCAGTCTGGCAGATGTGATAGCCACCAAAAACAACGTCTTCCAAGACAAAACTTTCAGAGAGGATGAATGAGAAGGCTCAAAGGGCGGAGATGTTAATTAGATAACACAAAATTTAAATACTATGAGGCCACAGGTTCTTGAACAGGTGGTCTTAAGTGGCACCTTTAAGGAAGGTTTTGCACAGTTTATGAGACATCAAGTTAGAATATTGGAAACCTAGATGAAAATTTGAAATCGCTGCCAACTGAATTCTGATAAGTGGCAGCTGCAGATCCTTGGTGAAAAAATTCAGAAAGAAATTCCAAAACCATTGGAATGGAGCCAGTGTAGGGGTCAACATCTATTTTTCTCAGCCCAAAGAGAGAATCTTTTCCATTTACTGGAATATAGTCTCCTAGTGGAAGGTTTATGAGAAGACGGTAAGGATACGAGTCACGGAAGGCGAGAAGTCGTGAAGCCTGACTAGGGATGAAACTGGAGCAGCCACGCTGTCAAATTGAGGGTGTGTAAGGAGGGGTGAAGCGAACCTGACATGTGAGTCAACAGGTCTGGAACTGGGTCCAGAATCCAAGGATCGTCCAGGAGAAGACGCCCGAGGAAGGGGAACCAAACCTGACGAGGCCAGTAAGGAGCAATGAGGATCAGTTTGCTTCCCAGCCATTTCGCTTTCTGAATAACCTTGGGAATGACAGGAAAGGGAGGGAAAGCATGCAGGAGACCCAGGGGCCAATTGTGAACAAGTGCATCTATGGGTGACTCCCCCGGAGGGGGGATGAGGGAAAAGTAGCTGCTGCATTTGACATTGATTGAGCTGGCAAAGATTGCAGCAAGGCTGTCCCCACCTGCGGAAAATCTGTTCTGCTGTTTCCTGTTTCAGAGACCACTCCTGAGGAATCAGGATCGCCTGGCTGAGCATGTCGGCTATCACGTTGGGCGTCCCTGGAATGTGCGCTGCCACCAGAAAACACTGGGAAGATATCGCCCATTTCCAAACTCGCATGGCCTCTCAGAGTGGGTAAGATCTGGTTCCTTCCTGTTTGTTGATATACCATACTACCGACATGCTGTCTGACTGTATTGCAATAGTCCGCAGAGGAAGAAGGTCATTAATTGCTTGCAACACCAGAAGCACTGCCCTCATCTCTAGAACGTTGATATGCAGGTGAGCCTCATGATCTTGCCATGTGCCTTGGACAGTCTATGTCCAAGTATTATCTAGTCTATAGGCCTAGATAATGCCCCCCACCCTATCTGTGAGGGATCCATGGTCACAGTGGCAATGGGTTGGTGAGGGACAAATGAAGTGCCCGTGGTCAGTTGATTGGGTAATGTCCATCAAAGGAGGTCCTTCTTGCAAGATTCTGTCAGCAGAATGTGATGGGATAATGGAAAGTGTTGAAAGGACCATTGGGACGACAGAAGCCACTGAAGAATTCTCATGTGTAACCTGGCTAGTGGCACTAATAACATGGTGGAAGCCATGGTCCCAAGGAGCTGCAGAATAATCTTGGCTTTGACCGTTCGTAAGGGGAGAAGACGGTGAATTTGAAGAACCAGGTTCTGTGCCCTTTCGTCAGGAAGACGAGCCACCATGTTTACTGTGTCTATCTCTGCGCCTATAAAAATCACAGACTGAGAGGGCAATAAGGCAGATTTTTCCCAATTTAGATTCCCAGCTGGGCACAAAGCTGAATAGTAGTGTCCCTGCTCTGAAGGAGTAGATGCTTGGTGGGAGCAGTCAGGAGCCAGTCATCCAAATACGGAAACACCTGGAATCCTCGATGTCTCAGGTGACCTGTCACTACTGCCATACATTTGGTGAACACCCTGGGGGCTGTGGTGAGACCAAAGGGCAGGGCACAGAACTGGTAGTGATTGGCTCCCAGCTGGAAGCGTAGATGACTCCTTGATGCCCTGTCCATTTTTATGTGGTAGTAGGCGTCTTGGAGATCTATTGAGCACATCCACTTGTCTTTCCCTAACAATGGGAGTATAGACTGCAGTGTTACCATCCAGAACTTGTCCTTCTTTATTGATTCGTACAATCTGCTGAGGTCCTGAATGGGCCTCCAGTCCCCTGCACGTTTTGGCACTAAAAAGAATCTGGAGTAAGTTCTGGATCCTATTTGGTCTGCTGGGATGGTTTGGATGACTCTTTTTGACAGCAACTTGTTGACCTCCACAGCTGCCTGATCCCTGTGACGGCGGAACATCTGGGATCTTATTGGGAACAAAAGGTGGAAGAGAAAAGGGTATGACATAACCTCTGGTAATAATTCTTTGTACCCACTTGTCTTGAGTGATACTTAGCCAGGCTTCTGGATACAAAGAAATGCGACTCCCGACCAGCCCCAGAGAAGCACAGTCGGGCCCCACATCAGGAGCGCTGGTAAGGCCGGCCCTGAAAGGAATCGAGACCTCCCTGGTTTTGCGGACCACGCCTGCCTCTAGGGTGACGTCTACCATTTCCTCCTCCTCCTCCTCTGAAGGAGGAATCACCCTGTGCCTCCTGACAAAACCTCTGGGACTTCTTGAACCACATTTTACCACCCCTTTGACCCTTAGGATATCGTCCAGAGGGAACAGTAAAATGTACTTCCAAGGCAGAGAGTGTTTTTCCTTCTTGCTCGCACCAGGTGAGAGTGTTCTTTACCTTGTATCCAAACAATGAGGAACTGTTGAAGGGGGCGTGGGTAAAGGTAACAAACAGTTCCGCAAAGTTACACAAACGCATCCAGGAATGATACCTCAGGGAAATTCCTGAACCTGCTGCTCTACTCGCTCCATCGGCCACATATGAAATAAGCCGCATGGAAGAGTTAATGGTAAGAGTTCAAGGTGGACAACTGGGCAGAAACCTTGTCAGGGACTCACTCAGTACACATACCTTGTAAAGAGTCTCCTAACACTTTAAGGAGATCTCTCTGAAGCCTCGTAAAGTAAGTAAGGTAATTCAGCAATCTAAGGGTAAATGCCGCTGAAGAAAAGATACACTTCCCGTATCTGTCCATCGTTCCAGACTCCTTATTCGGCAGATGAACAGAAGTCGTCTCAGCTAGCTCCTTCTTAGTGGCCGCCGCCACCACCATGGCATCTACAGGCACACCTTTAGATAAAAAGTCTTTTCCTGGAGGGGGAGAAAGGAACTTGTTCAGTCTCATGGGGACTGGCTCCATGGTATCAGGAGTATCCCACACCTTTTGACTAACTAAATCCATCAGTTCGTCAAAGTGTGGAGACACCCAAGAGGCAGAAGGCTGAGACCTGAAAGCCTTCAGGTACACAGACTCCTCATCAGAAGGGGTGACAGTTGGCCAGCCGCACCTCTGTTTAAGGATCTCCAGAATGTCTACAAACGAGACATCATCAGAGGACGACTTAGGGGACCCTTCCGACTCCTCGAGGTCAGTGTCAGATGTCAAAGACTCATCCTGGGAGTCGACATGCTTCCTCTTACAAGTCCTCTTCCATGAGGGCTCCTCAGAAGGACATTCCAGGGAGGTCTCGGAAGAGTGGGGGCCACCAGCCGGTGGCTCCTGAGGCTAGGGGTCTCTGCTGCCGCTGGAGGGAGTAGGAGCCGAGACAGAAGTAGGTGCTATGGGGGAAGAGTGCCGGTACCTCTGGTAGGAGCAGACTATCAGGACAGCACACTCCTTATAATCTCAAATGCCGACCTCTCTGGCTCTGAGGACCTCCCCAGCTCTGAGGAGACAGAGAATGCCGTCGGCACCAAAGCCATCAGCTCTGAGATAGACGCAAGGTCCAAACTCACCCTAGCCAACACGCCAAGAGGAAGACTCTGAACCAAGCATCCCTGTCGGGGCAGACCAGAGGGCTTTGGCCCCTGGACACTACGGACAGCACCGAAAGTGTCTGAGCAGAACTTGGCTCCGAAACAGCCAAAAGGGGAGCAGGAGCCGAAGGTTCCACAAGTGGTACCAAGCACTCTGGCTCCAAAAGACCAGCATGGCTCGGAGGAGGAATGAACCAGAGGGTTGAACGGGCTCGAGTGGCTCCGGAGCTGACTGGGTCGGAGCCAACAACAATTTAGGCAAACCAGACTACTTCAAAAGTCTCAGCACTAACCTTCTCCACATCTTCTTCCGATAAACTACTGGCAGACATGGATGACATAGTAGGAGATCGAGCTCTCGGAGGTACAGGAGACTTCAATAACAAGGAGGCCGGTAGAGGGTCCAAAGACCGACTCCGAGAAACAGTCTCAATAGTCTCAGTGGTAGGCTCCGAAATACTTGGAACCGACCCTGCAATAACAATACCGCTGTCAAGATGGCTGTGAAGTCTGTGGAGCCGATGCAACAGTGGATTTGTCTGTTTTTGAAACTAAGACGTGGCTCCAAGACACCAGCCAGTTCCGGGGAGGGCCTCTTAGAAGATTTTGACTTTCCCTTGGTAGATTTAGATGATGATGAGGAACTAGACAAATCTTCCTCGAAGGAAGGTTTAAGAAGTTTTTTTAGGATGAGCTTGTTCTTCCTTTCCTGCAACACCCTAGGACTAAATGCATGACAAAATAAACAGGTCTCCTGTAAATGGATGACCCCTAAACAGTAAACGCAGTTACTGTGACCATCTGTTATAGACATTTTTTTTTGAGCACTTAATACATTTCTTAAAGCCGGATAGCTTATGATCCTTACTCTCTTTAGACATTCTGCGGTATAGGACACACGCACACAGAGAAAGGAAAGGAGGAGGACTAGGTCCTCTAATTTAGACGGGCCTAGCCCTGCAGGAAGGGAAAGACACCACGAGGACTAGGTCCTCTAAGTTAAATGGGCCTAGCCCGGGCAAGGAAGAGATAGGGTCTTCTAACTGGAACAGACCAAAAAAGTTAGAGAAAGTTAGAAAGTATCACCCATGCAACAGAAACACAGTAATGAGCGGGAATTCACAAATTCAGGCTTATGTCAAGCACAAATAGAACATAGTTCTGTTAACAATATTAGCAATCCAACGATGCTAACAACAAGCTAATTAATTAGGCTAAATAACAAGCGGAAAACCGCCAAAAACTATCAACACACATAGAATAATAGTGCGCAAAAGGCGCCTACGCTAATCCAATCTAGAAAAAACAGTACATGAGATACCAACGAAGTAAGAAAAGGCCAAAGGCCAAAAATTGCACCAAATGGCACAAGTAAAAGCTAACAACTAATACCTACAACAACAACTATGCTAACTGATTACCATAAGCAGTAACAGTTTTAACTATATTAAACTATTTTAAACTAAACAGCCAAGAAATTTTAATAAAAGTGGAAATAAATGCAATCACTTAGCCAGAGCCAAAGAGAAGCACAACCAAATGCGTCGACTCATCAAACGAGATCTGGGGATTGTACTGGTGCACCATGGGATACCTACCTAGCCACAAGCCAACCAGAAGTCTCCCAGCTTGCAAATAGGCCAAGTCGAAGCAGAGGATCGGCTCCGATCCCATATGTAAAGAATGAAGGTGAGATAGGACTACAGAACAGTTGTAGTTATTGGTCGTTTCAGCAGTTTTTCCATCTCTCAACTTTCTGATTTAAAAGCCCACATTTGCACTTGTTTCCCCCGTTTCCTGTAACTAGTCTAGTCCAGATAGAGATCTGCTGTATCCAGGACTGCTTGTAAGCTTCTCATCTCCCCAAGCCTTTCTGTGTTGGAGGGAAGCCTTCTAGCTTATCAGTGGAAGTGGTAAGCACTAGGTAGCCTATCTACCACAAAATGAGTGGTTTCTGGCCCAGATTTGTAGTTTATTGGCCTCTTAGACAGTTTCTTCCATCTCTTTCAATGTTCTGGCTTAAAAGCCTGTGTTGGCGCTTGTTTCCCCCCTTTCCTGTGACTAGTCTAGTCCAGATACTGATTTGTTGTGTCCAAGACTGTAACCTTCTGAGCCCCCCAAGCCTTTCTGTGTTGGAGGGAAGCCTTCTAGCTTATCAGTGGGAGTGGTAGCACTAGGTAGCCTATCTACCCCAAGAGGAGTGTTTCCTGGCCCAGAAATTTTAGTTTATTGGCCGTTTGAACAGCTATTCCATCTCTCTCAACTTTCCGGTTTAAAAGCCCGCTTTTGCTCGTTTCCCGCCTTTCCTGCAACTAGTCTAGTCCAGATACAGACTTGCTGTATCCAGGACTGTTTGAAATATTCTCAGCAGTGCCAGAGTCTGCTCTTCAATTTCTCCCTTAGATCTACTAGTTCTCTCCTTTCCTGCACTTATACTAGCTTATTAGTTTAGCACTTTACCAGACTTCTTATAGCAATTATTGTAGCACACAAGTGCTACCAGCACTAAACGTTCTACAAGGAAACAGATCTAGTATTTATCAATGTCCACCCCTCCAGGCATGTCTAAGGGTCACGTCCCTGTGCTTTCTCCTATTAACCCGGTGAACTTGGACATCCTGAGGCAATGCAGCAACTGCCTCATGTACACCAACAACCCCCTCCTCTTACCTTCCAACACTAAGACTTGCGAGAGATGCACTTATATATCCAAATTGGAAGCCATGCACTCTCCAGCCAAGACCGGAATAGCTGGTCAAGAGGAGAAGGTCAACACTTGCACTACACCACATGGAACACAGACCTCCGGGACACACACCAGCACTGCTTTCACATAAAAACACAAACCACACACCCACCTTCAAAGAGGCTTTCAATAAAAATCTACCCAAGCAGCAGGGATCGCCATGGCAAAAACGCACTCGACCACAACACAACACTAATCACGAGACACATAACTCTCCTAAACAGTGTGCCATTCAACCAAAGCCCCTAAGGCAAAACAGCATACCTAACACACTAGTCACAGATGACTCGACAGTGAGGCACACTGATGTCCCTCTCACTAGGTTGAATAAGAAGAAAGTAACAATCAGCTGCCTGTCAGGTGCCAGGATCCAACACATAATGCACGCACTCAGGTTGCTCAACAACAGGTACAAATATGACTCTGTCATTGCACATGTGGGTGTGAATGACCAGAGACATTCCTCCCTGAACTACATGAAGAGACATGGAGGAGCTCTCTGATTATATAGCCCAGGGAGTATGACCCTAGCCCTGAGCAGCATACTACCATCACCCAGAATGATACCACAGTACGAGCAGAAAATGATCGATTTCAACAATTGCCTAAGTTTCTGGTGTCACTCTAAGGAGATCCAGTATCTGTCTACCTGGGATAACATGACTGACAGACCTCGATGCTTTCCCAGAGATGGCCTGCATTTGTCACCCCTGTGCTTTCAGATACTGGCCAAGGCTCTTGCCACCCCTACAGTGCCTTTTTTAGGCAGTGTTCTAAAGACAAAATTACCACCATAACAGCTACAAACAAATGCAATCTGAGGGTCATGTTGCTCAACGCTACAAGTCTAAATCTCAAAATGCACTCACTTGAGGCACTCCTTAAAATGGAGAACATCAACATTTGTACTGTAACAGAGACCTGGTTCAAGGCAGCAGAAAGCACCCCTGCACTACCAGGCTATAACTCATTCCATACCTTTCTGCACCAGAACTTGTACTGAAGCTCCAAAGGCGGTGGTGTTTCCATATTCCTAAAGGATGCATACACCTCCAGACTGGTAGCCCAACATAATGCATCAGAGATACTTCAAGTGCAGCTAATATTGGGTAAGACAGCGATTCAGGTCGTAGCCTGCTACAGGTCCCCAACCATGTCCCAAGATTCACAATCCATGTTCCTAAGCACCCTGGAGAATATTAGGGTCCAACCGAACACACTCTTACTAGGCAACTTCAACTACCCCTCCGTTATCTGGGTAAACTACTCATGTACCAATACACTTGCCCAACGTTTCCTGGAGTTCATTAATTCCAATGCCCTGGACCAGCTCATTCTTAACCCCACTAGAGGTAGCAACATCCCTGACCTGGTCATTACTAACATGGGCGACCGTTGCTCTACACCAATAGTCAGCTCCTCCCTGGTTAGAGCTGATCACAAACTAATCAACTTGGAAATCCACATTCCTCCCTCACACCCCCAGCAAAGACAACCACCATGAAAAACTTCTCCAAAGCTAACTTTGGGATCCTAAAAACAGAGGTGGGTAACTTCATGGCACCCATGCAAATGGAGAACAGTTGCATGACCACATAATTATACACCAATGTACTGTACGAACATGTACACAAATGCATGGATCTCGCCATTCCCAAGAGAACCAAGACACTCTCCACCAAAAAAAGGAAGCCAATCTGGTGGACCCTGCCATAAACAAACTCTACAACAGAAGGAGGAAACTGATGCGGAATAAGGTGAAGTCCCAAGACTGGAAAAACTCCCTTATCTACTGCAACAAAAAGTTAAGATCCTTCATCAAATCCTGTAAAGCTAGGTATGAACACAGAATTGCAGCAGACAGTAAAGACAACCACAAGGCCTTCTATAGTTATGCAAAGAATCTCCACGGCAATACCCAGATTTGCTCTGACCTACTGCACAATGGTACCTCCTATACCAAGCCAACAGATATTGCCAATATACTGGCCGACAGATTTAGTGCCAACTTTACCCCCCCCCCCCCAAGGACCAATCACAACACCAGTAGATTGCCAGGCATGCAGTATTACTGCTGCACAGGTTAAAACAGCACTGTCCAAGGCCAAGAATACAGCTTCTATGGGACCTGACAATATCTCTGGTTGTGTTCTACATGAACTACAGAGTGAACTGGCACCTCACCTGTGTGCCCTGTTCAATCACAGCCGCATCTCAGACTTTGTCCCTGCTGAATGGCGCACTGCTACAGTCATCCCTCTCAACAAAGGAGGAGCGACTACAGACCCTAGGAACTATTGCCCCATTAGCCTGACGAGTCTGATATGCAAAGCTATGGAAAGCATCATCATGGACCTAATAAACAAGGATACAGGGAATTTCCAAAGTCTGGATCCCACACAGTTTGGTTTTATGAAGTGTACATCATGCCTGCTCAATCTGGTCGATTTCTTTGAGTCAGTCACCAGAGCTGTGGATGAAGGTAAGGTGGTTCATACAGCCTACCTTGATCTGACCAAGGCCTCTGATACCATTTCCCCACTCAGGAATCATAGAAAAACTCACTAAGCTTGGCATCAACCCCTATATCACTAGGTGGGTTGTAAACTGGCTCAGTGATAGAACTCACAGTGTAAAAGTATCTGATTCCAAGTCAGTCTGCTGATTAGTCACTAGTGGAGTCCCACAGGGTTCGGTCCTGGGTCCTCTCCTGTGTGGTATCTACTTCTCTGAAGTCCAGGCCAACACAAAGGGACTCTGGCTGACAAAGTTTGCAGAAGATTGCAAGTTGGGAGCTATTATTAATTCCCCAAGTGATGTTGACATCCTACAGAATGGCCTCACTGTGACCAACAACTGGTGTCAGAACCATGGCCTTAAGCTCAATGCCAAAAAATGTGTCGTCATCCCCTTTGGGAAAAACCCGGTTCCCATGAATTACCACATTGATGGTTGTCCACTGAACACAGATGGTGTTAGAGATCTGTGAAAAAAGGGTGACAGCAACCTCTCTTTTGATCACCGCACTGCCACTGTGGTCAGAAAGACCTTCTATTTGGCACATCTCATTACTAAGGGTTTTGCATCCAGGAAGAAAGAGGTCATGGTCCCCCTCTAATCCTCCTTCATTAGGCCAATCATAGAGTACAATGCCCCATTTGGCATGTACCTCACTGAACACCTCCAACTGGAAAGGCCGCAAAAGTAACTCACAGTAGATCCTAGGCCTTAAACACTTGCCCTATATGGACAGACTCAAAAAACTCCAACTATTCTCTGTCTCATATCGCCTACTTAGAGGTGATCTCTGCTTGACTTACAAAGCCATGTCTGACCCAGCTCCGTTAGAAATGCTACATCTAAGGAAATCCCAATCCCTCCACACCACATGCTCCAGACCTCAACCTCATCACCACAATTAACAGAACATGTTGGAGGGACAGGTTCATAACCCAGAGACTGCCCATGCTATGGAAAGTACAGTTTTGTACCTACCATAAATGTAGATGTTCGAGTGTTCACCCTGCTGCAGTCATCCCACTTGGGTTATCCTGTCGTCAGGCAGTCCCGCAGTCGGACGGATTTCCAAAGTCTTGGTCCGACGTCGGTTGCTGTCGCCTCATCCCTGACGTCAGTGCGCCAGGGGTACATATATTGCAACAGACGCCATTTTCTTCAGTTTTTCTTGCCCCAGATGTCAGGTGCCCCCAAAAAGGTGATCCAAATTTGTACCAAATGGTGTGAACACTGTACTAACACAAAATCCCTTCAGCTATAAGCAAATACATCAGTAAGGCATAGCAGAGATTTAGCCAGTAGATCAGAGGGGTTGGAGGGAGGGTAACCTGGACTGCAGCAGGGTGAACACTCGAACATCTACATTTATGGTAGGTACAAAACTGTACTATGTTCATCGTGTTACCTTGCTGCAGTCATCACACTTGGGTTGAGTCCCAAAGCTAAGGTAGGGTGGAGGTATTATAGAGGGTTAGTGGAGGCAATGAGGCCCTGCAGAACTGCAGTGGCGAAGGTAAGTGATGGTGTTTGGTGAAGGTGTGTACAGAACTCCAAGTTGCAGCTTCTAAAATTTCCTTGGTAGGAACCCCCCTGAGAAAGGCTGTAGAGGTAGCTGTTGCCCTGGTAGAGTGGGATCTAATGGTAGGAGGAACTGGTTTTCCATGATGGGTATAACAGAACCGTATGCAATGGCCTATCCATTTAGAAATGGTTTGCTTGGATATGGCCCTCCCTTGAGAAGCTGTAGCATAGGATACAAAGAGCTGGTCAGTTTTTCTGAAAGCCTTAATTTTATCCAAGTAGTAACGAAGCTGCCTGTGAATGTCCAAGGAATGCAGGAGTCTCTCACCTTTGTTCTGTGGATTGGGGAAGAAAGTGGGTAGGTGGATGGTTTGATTTAAAGCTACACTGGAAACCACCTTAGGCATGAAGGAAGGATTAGTTCATAGAGAAACTCTGTCTTGATGAAAAATGAGGAAAGGTTCCACTGCCATAAGTGCCTGTAATTCTGAGACTCTCCTAACAGAAGTTATTGCCAGGAGCAGGGCAGTCTTCCAAGATAGGAACTGAAGGTCTGCAGAGAAAGCTGATTCAAAGGGAGGTAGTGTTAGTTTTTCCAGAACAAAGTTGAGGTCCCATGTTGGTGTAGGAGCTCTTCTAGGTGGTCTAATGTTTTTTGCCCCTCTGAGGAACTGCCTTAGAAGAGGATTTGAAAATAAAGGTGGATTCGTGTCATAGTGAGCTGAAATAGCTGAAGCATGGATTTTAATTGAGGAGAAGGAAAGTCCTTTGTGCAACATCTCAGCTAAATACTGCAGAATGTGAGGCATATGAGGCTGAGCTGTGTCTTGGCCTTTAGCTTGGTTCCAAGCAGAAAACCTTTTCCATTTGTCCGAGTAAGCCTTCCTGGTGCTTGGCCTCCTGGCTTCCAGAATAACATCCAGTACTGCTTGTGAAAGAGGGGCTGGTTGGATGCTTAATTAATTTGCCATGCAGCCAGGTTTAAGGTTTTGAGCTGGCTGTGTAGAATCTGTTTGTTTTGCTGCGTGAGCAAATGAGGTATTTGAGGCAATATCCATTGTGGGCTGTGAGCCATATTCTTCAATAGCGGGTACCAGTGCTGGCGTGGCCAGTCTGGGGCTATGAGAATCAGTCGAGGTTTCTCCTTTTTGACCTTCAAAAGAACCTTTGTGAGGAGAGGTAATGGAGGAAAGGCAAATGCTGTCAGGTTTTTCCAACTGAAGGAGACAGCGTCCACTTTCCAAGCTTGTTGGTGGAATGTCCTTGTACAAAATTTTGTCAGTTGGTAGTTTTAAGGACTGGCAAACAGGTCTATATTTGGAAGGCCCCATTTTTGAGTTATCATTGTAAATATTTGTGAGTCTAGTTTCCACTCGTGGGGATCTTTGAAGTTTCTTGCTTAGGTCGTCTGCCAATGTGTTTTTCTGTCCTGGCAGGAATTGAGCTTGTAACTGGACTTGGTAGGCCAGAGCTGTGTTCCATAAGATTATTGCTTGCCTGCAAAGAGGGTAGGAATGTATGCCCCCTTGTTTGTTTATGTACCACATTACTGTGGTGTTGTCCATCTTTATTGCAAGTTGTCCTGGCTGTAGTAGAACCTTGAAGGCTGTCAGAGCTTTCTGTACAGCTAGCATCTCTTTTTGCTTTATGTGCAGTTTTCTTTGTTCTGCAGTCCATAGGCCTTGAATGCATTGCCCTGCCATGTGTGCCCCCTAGGCACAGTCTGAAGCATCTGTTGTGATAGTTTGCCTGGTTGGGGGCAAGGTGAAAGGCTGACCCTTGTTGAGGTGACATGCCTGTGCCTACCATAGAAATTCCTGTTGAAGGCAGGGAATGAGAGATATCACTGTGTCCAATCTGTGGCTGTGTTGAGACCATACGCTTTTTAGGTACCACTGTAATTTCCTCATATGCAGTTTTGCTAATGGTATTATCAGAATGCAAGATATGCCATGAAACCCAAAGCCTGCAGAATTTTCTTGCAGTTAATTGGGTCTTTGTTGCCATTGTCTTGAAATATTGAGTCAGTTGTAGTTGCTGGTCTGGTGTAAGATAAGCCTTCTGGGCCGTTGTGTCCAAGCTGGCACCCAGGAATGTCATTTTTTGTGAGGGTACTAGTTTTGACTTCTTTTCGTTTACTGTGTACCCCAGACAATTTAGTAGATGCTTCACAAAAGCCAGATGATGTAAGAGAATGTCTTTTCTTTCTGTTAGGATGAGGCAGTTGTCCAGGTATGGATATATTTGAATTCCTCTTTGTCTGCAGTATGCAATTACTGGTGCCAGGCATTTTGTGAAAACTCTGGGCGCAGTAGATAAGCCAAAGGGCAGTGCAGAGAATTGATAATGGGTTGAGCCTGCAATGAAACGGAGGTATCTTCTGCAACTTTGTCTGATAGGGACATGCAGGTATGCCTCCTTGAGATCCAACGTTACCAGCCATGCTTCCTTGCCCAACATGGGAAGTAGCTGCTGTAGTGTTAGCATCTTGAATTTGGGAACTTGTAATTAAGTGTTTAGAATTGAAAGGTCCAGAATTTGTCTCCAAGCATTGTCCTTTCTGGGTACTAGAAAGAGCCTCGAGTAAAATCCTTGGCCTTGCTCTTGAGTTGGTACCCGTTGAATGGCTCTTGTGGCCATGAGAGCTGTAATTTGTTTTTGAGCCTCTGCCCTTTGATTTTGTGGCAGGTTTGGCATTCCTCTTTTTATTGGCAAGGTGTAAAAGTGGAATCTGTATCCTTGTAAAATTATGTCTAGGACCCATTTGTCCTTTGTGACCATGTGCCAGTTGTCTGCAAATAGTGCTAGTTTTCCCCCCAAGGGGGCTGACAAAAGAGCTTTGTTTGGCCAGCTGAGGTGCAAGTCATTGAGTTTGCCTTCTGGTGGGTTGAGACCTGTCTTCTCCTCCCTTCTGGGTTGGAGTACCCCATTAGCGAGGTTTATACTGGGCTTGTGGTTGTCCTCTGCCCCTTGGGTGCCTGTATTTACCCCTCTGAGGTCTGTCAGTGGCTGGAAAGGACCATTTTTTTGTTGGCCAGTTTCTGCTGAAGCAAGGGGGTTGTACTTGTAGGAAATCTTTGACTGTCTGCATTGATTTCGCCTTATCTTCCATTTTCTTTAAAACTTCTTCTGCTTTAACTCCAAAAAGAACATCCTGCTGTAAGGGAGCATCTAGTAGTTTTGCTTTAACATGATCCGGCAGACTTTGTTCCTTTAACCAGGCATGCCTACGTATAACTGATCCAGTGACAGCTGCTCTGCAGGAGGCCTCAAACCCACATTGTAAGGTATGTTTGCCCACCTGCTCGGTGGCATGCAACAAATCCTGTACTTCTTTCAATTCAGATTGTTGAGGGAGGGAGGTTATCTTTTGTTTTAACTGAGAGATCAGAAATTGCTGATACGTAAGCATATGAAATTGACAATTTAGTGCTCTCATAGCTAAAGTGGCTGAGGTGTAAACCTTTTTCCCCCCACCTGTCTAGTGCTCTTGAATCCCTTTCAGAAGGTACTGGATTTTTAGCCATGGAAGCCTTCGCCCCCTTGGGACCCTGGTAGATAGTCTCTGGGTCAGCTACTGGGCTTTTGTAAAGGAATTTGTGGGAATCAGGTACTCTGTAGTATCTGTCAGGCTTGGCCGGAGCAGGAGGTAGAGAGTCGGGGTAGAAACTGGATTCTAAATAGACATCATCCACAATGTCCAAAACAGGAGGGATGGCTAGAGGTCTGTGTTGGGGGAGTAAAAGAAACTCTCTGAGCCTTTTCTTGGAATCAGAGTAATCCTGACCTTCCCAGTGAAAATGTTCCCTCATAGTGTGTAAAGTTTCCCCAAAAGAGTAGTCTTCAGGAGGGGAAGCTGGGGGAATAGAGTCCTCAGCATCAGAATCTTCATAAGGAGAGAAGGAATAGTCTTGGTCCTCAGAGGAATCCGAAGAAACAGACAGTTGCTCAGAGGAAGCAGAATCTTCCTCTTGTCTAGGCCTTTTGTCAGGAGGAGGCTGAGAACCCCTGATAAGAGAAATCAAATCTTCAGCCATTTTGAGCATCTGTTTCTTAGGCATAGGGCCTTGAACAGGAGACTGAAGTGTAGTCTTTTTGATTTAGAAGGAGTCTTCGACTTAGAAAATGTTTTGACTGTAAGAGTCGTCGGTCTGAAAATGCCTTCAGAAACCGATGGTGTTTCAGAAGCACAGACGTCCTTGGAAGGTAAATCGACGGAAGGGCCTGAAGTAAAAGGCTGCATCGGCCTAGTACATTCCGTCAAAATATCCGTAGCGGTCTCGGGTTCCAGAACTGCGGTAGTCAGGGGCTGCATTGGAGCCTCAATGATAGCCGGAGAACCGGAGACCGGATCAACCGAGGCCTCGGAATCGGGTTTAGGCCTGGGCTGTCGGTCCTTGTCCCTGCGCTTTTTGTGCACGCCGGTAATTGGTAGCTCCGACGGCATGTTATAGTTAAATTTTCTACCAAAATAGTGTTGTGCGAAATCAAATCGTCTTTTAATAGTACGCTTATTAAATCTAGCACAAAAACGACAAGAAGTGACGTCATGATCAGGGCCTAGGCAAGATATGCAATAAGAATGAAAATCCTTATGAGGTATTTGCTTCCCACAAGAAATACAATTGTTAACTTTTTCTGACATCGGTCTGAGGCAAGAAAAGTTTCCCCAACAGGGTACTTAGCTTTATAGAAGACTTCGGTCTGAAATTCGAATTCGACAATCTCAGGAGTCGGCCGACAGGCACTTGCGAACTGCTTCTGCTTCGGGCACCTTGCGGCAAGAAAGACTGAAGAAAATGGCGTCGGTTGCAATATATGTACCCCTGGCGCACTGACGTCAGGGATGAGGCGACAGCAACAGACGTCGGACCAAGACTTTGGAAATCCGGCCGACTGCGGGACCGCCTGACGACAGGATAACCCAAGTGTGATGACTGCAGCAGGGTAACACGATGAACATCAGACTTCCCATACATGTCAAGCAGAGCACCTCGCTGACCCTCTTCAAGAGAAATCTTGATGAGTGGATGGGAAACAGAAAATTCACCCCGGGGATCACTCCTCTGGCTCTACTCGTCAAAGGCACTGGGAACCAAGGTCGGGTGGCAGTATGCCATAGTAATCCTATGGCTAGGTATGTAAAGGTCCCAGGGCCATTAGCCTAGTACACACCTATGAAACCAAGATGCTTTCAAGTAGGAAAGCATCTCTCTACCAAGAAGTAAGACAAGGTTGGTAGTGGAAGGAAAGAAGGACGGGGGAAGGGATACATTAAGTGTACTCAGTATTATCCAATGTAAACCTGTAAGGGAAGATACACATCTTCTCTCCCCTACGTTTTGCCAGCCCCTGCCACCTCTCCAGACTTTTTTTCAAAAACCCTTTGTTTAAACTGGTCAACTTTGACTGTTATAAAAGGGCCACTGCTTCATAAAGGCCTGCCTAGTGTACCTCAAGACAGGTGGGTGAATGAATTGTTTGATTCTACTGTAGTCTTCTTGCAGACATCATTTTTTTCTTTTCTTGAGGCTAAGCTCTGCCCTTATCCCCTGATTTTTTAGGATTAATCAGCCTCAGAAGGCAGAAGCCCTTTAATGACAAGTTTGTTTCTTCTACCCAAGAGGGCTTTTAGACCAAAGGACTGACAAAGATTGCATTCTATGGATAAATGATTCACCCCCCCACCAAACCAACTACACATGTCACGGGCATCCTAAGGGGGGAGTCTTGTGACCACATCTCTGTCATTTCTTATAACTTTTTGCCTTCTCCCCATTTAGGGATACGCACAATACACACCTATAGGAGAAAGAAACAAAGAAAAAAATCAAAGACTGTTACAGTAGCAAGAGCCACCTGTCGAAATCTCTAAATATTATATACACACACACACATATATATATATATATGGGAACACTTCACATAATCGAGTTATTAAAATCTCGATTTGCATATGGTCGAATCCATATGATCGAGATTTTAATAAATCGAATGTAGTGTTCAAATAACACTATTTCTGAATACATTACGTGCAAGAGGCAAGTATTGTTGCATGCCTTGTGTGTATTAATGTATTTTTGTTCAGTGGTGTTGGCAGGAAGTAAAGAAATCTCCTTTTGCTTCCGATACAGCCAAGACGGAGATTTCCATCTCCCACTGTAGCACGATCTTGCAGTTGGTATATTTAAGTAGGGGGGTGTGGGGGCACAGGGGCTAAGTACCCCTGCAAAAGCAGTTGTGTTTTTTGTTTTCGTGGTTTCCTTCAGAAGTTCGAAGCTCAACTCGAGCTTTGGATCGTTATTTGTAGTTCGAGATTTCGGAAGTTCGATCTTCTGAAGTGAATCCATATATATATATATATATATATATATATATATATATATATATATATATATATATATATATATATATATACACATGTTTACCATCAAAATTTCGAACCGTACTCCGTCGACTGTACTATCGTCGAACACGGAAGTTTGAAAAAGTACAGTTTTGTACCTACCATAAATGTAGATGTCTGATAGATATTCAACTGCAGTCATAACATATGGGTTGTCCTGCCTCAGGCAGCCCTCGGTCGGCTGAATTCCAAAGTCTGGGTCCGGCGTCGGCTGGTGTCGCCTCCTCTCCGACGTCACAACGGCTGGAGTATAAAGGCATCGGCCAACGCCATCTTCTTCAGTGTTTCTTGCCCCAGATGTCAGGTGCCCATTTAGGAAGGCTAAATTTGGTAAATGGATAAAAATAATCCCAAGCATGCACAACAGTAATAAACAGATACACCATAGGAGATACCCCCAGCTGAAGGGAAGAGGGGTAGGGACCCAAAAAGAAGGATACAGAGGGGTAGGAGGGTGGGAAAATCCGACTGCAGTTGCATATCTATCGGACATCTACATTTATGGTAGGTACAAAACTGTACTATGTCCTTCAAGAATGCAACTGCAGTCATAACATATGGGTTGAATACCATAGCCAAGCTGGGGATGGATGGAACTATGATAAGGATGGTGTAGCTATAATCCCCTGCAGGACTGCCGAAGCAAAGCCTGCTCGGGATCTGGAGTATAATGGCAGGTGGTAGTGCTTGGTAAATGTATGCACGGAGCTCCATGTAGCAGCCTCTAAAATGTCCTTTGTTGCCACTCCTCTTAGGAGAGCTGTGGAAGTGGCTATAGCTCTGGTGGAGTGTGGCCTAATATTGGCTGGCACACCTTTTCCATGAAAAGAATAGCAAAATCTGATGCAATGTCCAATCCATTTTGAAATTGTTTGTTTGGAGATTGCCTTTCCTTGTACTCGAGCAGCATAGGCTACAAACAGCTGGTCAGACTTTCTGGTGGCCTTAGTTCTGTCCAAGTAGTAGCGTAGTTGTCTGTGTATGTCCAAAGTATGCAGTAGTTTTTCCCCTATTTTGAGGATTGGGGAAGAATGTAGGCAGATGAATAGCTTGATTTAGAGACACCCTGGAAATAACTTTTGGCATGAATGTAGGATTGGTTCTTAGGGAGACTCTGTCTTGATGAAAAATGAGGAAGGGGGCACTGCCATGAGTGCCTGTATCTCCGAAACTCTTCTTGCAGAAGTGACTGCCAATAAGAAGGCCGTCTTCCATGAAAGAAATTGCATTTCTGAGGATGCTGCTAGCTCAAAGGGAGGAAGAGTTAGTTTTTCCAACACGTAGTTGAGGTCCCATGCAGGTACTGGCTGTTTTCTGGGAGGTTTGATATTCTTTATCCCTCTTAAAAACTGTCTTAGCAGAGGATGCGAAAACACTGGAGGGTCACAGTTGTATTTTGCTGAGATGATCTTTATTGAGGAGTATGAAAGTCCAGTATGAAATAGTTCTGCCAAGTATTCCAATATCTGAGGAATACTCAGTAGTTCTGTGTCCTGACCCTTTTTGGCATTCCAGATGCTGAATCTCTTCCACTTGGCTGAATAGGTTATTCTGGTGGAAGGTCTGCGTGCTTCCAGCAAGATCTCTTTAACAGATTTGGAAAGAGAGTTAGGTGTTGAAGTCATGGAAGTCTCCAGGCTGTCAGATGCAATGTTTTCAGGTCTTGATGTACAGTCCTGTAATTGTGTTGCGTTAGGAGCAGGGGCCATAGGGTCAGAGGCCATGGTTTGGTCCGAGTTATGGTCAATAGCAGTGGGTACCAGTGTTGCCTTGGCCAGTCTGGAGCTATCAAGATGCCTGTTGGTTGTTCTGCTTTTATTTTCAGTATCACCTTGGTCAGCAGAGGCAGAGGAGGGAATGCATAAATTTTTAGAGAATTCCAGCTGAAGGAGACCGCATCCGTTTTCCAAGCTAGAGGGTGGTGAGTCCTTGTGCAGAACTTTTCCAGGTGATGATTTAAGTGGGAAGCAAAAAGATCTACGTCCGGTATTCCCCATGTCCTTGTCAGTTGAGAGAAAATGTGAGGGTGCAACATCCATTCGTGTGGATCCATGAAATTTCTGCTCAGACTGTCCGCCAGTACATTGTCCTTGCCTGGTACAAACTGGGATTGTAAGTGTATGTTCAGGCTCAGGGATTTTTCCCAGAGAAGCATTGTTAATCTGCAGAGGGGATAAGAATGAGTGCCTCCCTGCTTGTTTATGTACCACATGACAGTGGTGTTGTCTGTCCTTATTAGCAGATGTCCTTCTTGTAGTGATTTTTCGAAAGTCTCGATGGCATGTATCACTGCCAACATCTCCTTTTGGTTTATGTGCAGATGTCTTTCCTTTGGCGTCCATAGACCTTGAATGCATCTGCCCTCCATGTGCGCCTCCCATCCATGGTCTGAGGCGTCTGTTGTGATCATTTGGCCTGCTTGAGGTCTGTTGAAAGACATGCCTTTGTTTAGTTGACTGGCTTGAGCCCACCATAAGAATTCCTTCTGCAGGCATGGAATAAGTGGGATTATGTCCTCTAGGCTGTTGCTGTGTTGAGACCATAAGTTTTTTAAATACCATTGCAGCTTTCTCATATGAAGTCTTGCCAAAGGTATCAGAAGAATACAAGATGCCATGAAACCTAGGGCCTGCAGGATTTTCCTTGCAGTCAGCTGGGAAAGCTTTGCTAGGCCTTTGAAGTACTCTGGTAAATGCTGCTGTTTGATTCTACTGTAGTCTTCTTGCAGACATCATTTTTTTTCTTTTCTTGAGGCTAAGCTCTGCCCTTATCCCCTGATTTTTTAGGATTATCAGCCTCAGGAGGCAGAAGCCCTTTAATGACAAGTTTGTTTCTTCTACCCAAGAGGGCTTTTAGACCAAAGGACTGACAAAGATTGCATTCTATGGATAAATGATTCACCCCCCCCCACCACCACCACCACCACCACCACCACCACCAAACCAACTACACAAGTCACGGGCATCCTAAGGGGGGAGTCTTGTGACCACATCTCTGTCATTTCTTATAACGTTTTGCCTTCTCCCCATTTAGGGATACGCACAATACACACCTATAGGAGAAAGAAACAAAGAAAAAAATCAAAGACTGTTACAGTAGCAAGAGCCACCTGTCGAAATCTCTAAATATTATACACACACACATATATATATATATATATATATATATATATATATATAGGTTTACCATCAAAATTTCGAACCATACTCCGTCGACTGTACTATCGTCGAACACAGAAGTTCGAAAAAGCACAGTTTTGTACCTACCATAAATGTAGATGTCTGATAGATATGCAACTGCAGTCATAACATATGGGTTGTCCTGCCTCAGGCAGCCCTCGGTCGGCAATTCAAAGTCTGGGTCCGGCGGCTGGTGTCTCCTCCTCTCCGGCGTCACGGCTGGAGTATAAAGGCAGCGACGCCATCTTCTTCAGTGTTTCTTGCACCAGATGTCAGGTGCCCACTTAGGAAGGCTAAATTTGGTAAATGGATAAAAAATAATCCCAAGCATGCACAACAGTAATAAACAGATACACCATAGGAGATACCCCAGCTGAAGGGAAGGGTAGGGACCCAAAAAGAAGGATACAGAGGGGTAGGAAGGTGGGAAAATCCGACTGCAGTTGCATATCTATCGGACATCTACATTTATGGTAGGTACAAAACTGTACTATGTCCTTCAAGAATGCAACTGCAGTCATAACATATGGGTTGAATACCATAGCCAAGCTGGGGGTGGATGGAACTATGATAAGGATGGTATAGCTATAATCCCCTGCAGGACTGCCGAAGCAAAGCCTGCTCGGGATCTGGAGTATAATGGCAGGTGGTAGTGCTTGGTAAATGTATGCACGGAGCTCCATGTAGCAGCCTCTAAAATGTCCTTTGTTGCCACTCCTCTTAGGAGAGCTGTGGAAGTGGCTATAGCTCTGGTGGAGTGTGGCCTAATATTGGCTGGCACACCTTTTCCATGAAAAGAATAGCAAAATCTGATGCAATGTCCAATCCATTTTGAAATTGTTTGTTTGGAGATTGCCTTTCCTTGTACTCGAGCAGCATAGGCTACAAACAGCTGGTCAGACTTTCTGGTGGCCTTAGTTCTGTCCAAGTAGTAGCGTAGTTGTCTGTGTATGTCCAAAGTATGCAGTAGTTTTTCCCCCCTATTTTGAGGATTGGGGAAGAATGTAGGCAGATGAATTGCTTGATTTAGAGACACCCTGGAAATAACTTTTGGCATGAATGCAGGATTGGTTCTTAGGGAGACTCTGTCTTGATGAAAAATGAGGAAGGGGGACACTGCCATGAGTGCCTGTATCTCCGAAACTCTTCTTGCAGAAGTGACTGCCAATAAGAAGGCTGTCTTCCATGAAAGAAATTGCATTTCTGAGGATGCTGCTGGCTCAAAGGGAGGAAGAGTTAGTTTTTCCAACACATAGTTGAGGTCCCATGCAGGTACTGGCTGTTTTCTGGGAGGTTTGATATTCTTCATCCCTCTTAAAAACTGTCTTAGCAAAGGATGCGAAAACACTGGAGGGTTACAGTTGTATTTTGCTGAGATTGCTGAGGCATGAATCTTTATTGAGGAGTATGAAAGTCCAGTATGAAATAGTTCTGCCAAGTATTCCAATATCTGAGGAATACTCAGTAGTTCTGTGTCCTGACCCTTTTTGGCATTCCAGATGCTGAATCTCTTCCACTTGGCTGAATAGGTTATTCTGGTGGAAAGTCTGCGTGCTTCCAGCAAGATCTCTTGAACAGATTTGGAAAGAGAGTTAGGTGTTGAAGTCATGGAAGTCTCCAGGCTGTCAGATGCAATGTTTTCAGGTCTTGATGTACAGACCTGTAATTGTGTTGCGTTAAGAGCAGGGGCCATAGGGTCAGAGGCCATGGTTTGCTCCGAGTTATGGTCAAATAGCAGTGGGTACCAGTGTTGCCTCGGCCAGTCTGGAGCTATCAAGATGCCTGTTGGTTGTTCTGCTTTTATTTTCAGTATCACCTTGGTCAGCAGAGGCAGAGGAGGGAATGCATAAATTTTTAGAGAATTCCAGCTGAAGGAGAGAGCATCCGTTTTCCAAGCTAGAGGGTGGCGAGTTCTTTTGCAGAACTTTTCCAGGTGATGATTTAAGTGGGAAGCAAAAAGATCTACGTCCGGTATTCCCCATGTCCTTGTCAGTTGAGAGAAAATGTGAGGGTGCAACATCCATTCGTGTGGATCCATGAAATTTCTGCTCAGATTGTCCGCCAGTACATTGTCCTTGCCTGGTACAAACTGGGATTGTAAGTGTATGTTCAGGCTCAGGGATTTTTCCCAGAGAAGCATTGTTAGTCTGCAGAGGGGATAAGAATGAGTGCCTCCCTGCTTGTTTATGTACCACATGACAGTGGTGTTGTCTGTCCTTATTAGCAGATGTCCTTCTTGTAGTGATTTTTCGAAAGTCTCGATGGCATGCATCACTGCCAACATCTCCTTTTGGTTTATGTGCATATGTCTTTCCTTTGGCGTCCATAGACCTTGAATGCATCTGCCCTCCATGTGCGCCTCCCATCCATGGTCTGAGGCGTCTGTTGTGATCATTTGGCCTGCTTGAGGTCTGTTGAAAGACATGCCTTTGTTTAGTTGACTGGCTTGAGCCCACCATAGGAATTCCTTCTGCAGGCATGGAATAAGTGGGATTATGTCCTCTAGGCTGTTGCTGTGTTGAGACCATAAGTTTTTTAAATACCATTGCAGCTTTCTCATATGAAGTCTTGCCAAAGGTATCAGAAGAATACAAGATGCCATGAAACCCAGGGCCTGCAGGATTTTCCTTGCAGTCAGCTGGGAAAGCTTTGCTAGGCCTTTGAAGTACTCTGGTAAATGCTGCTGTTTTTCCTCTGTGAGGTAGGCCATTTGTGTTTCCGTGTCCAGTTTGGCTCCTAGGAATGCAATCTGTTGGGATGGTAGTAATTTTGACTTCTGAATGTTGACTGTGTATCCCAAGGCCTGCAGTAGATGCATGACATAGTCCAAATTCCCTTTTAAGGTTTGTTTGTTGTCTGCTTGTATGAGGCAGTCGTCCAAGTAGGGGTATATTTGAATCCCCTGCTGTCTGCAGTGTGCCACTACTGATGCCAGGCATTTCGTGAACACTCTGGGCACAGTAGACAAGCCAAACGGCAATGCTGAGAATTGATAATGCTCTGTTCCTGCAAGAAATCTGAGGTATCTTCTGCAGCTTTATCTGATTGGGACATGCAGGTATGCCTCCTTGAGGTCCACAGTGACCAGCCAAGACCCCTTGCCCAGCATGGGAAGAAGTTGCTGCAACGTCAGCATTTTGAACTTTGGCACAATGAGGAAAGTGTTTAGATTTGACAAGTCCAGTATGGGTCTCCATTTGTTTTCTTTTCTTGGAACAAGGAACAGTTTGAATAAAATCCCTGGCCTTGCTCCTGAGGAGGAACCCTTTCTATTGCTTTTATACTTAAAAGCTTGGAAACTTGAGAGAGTGCCTCTGCCCTTTGATGATGTGGCAGGTTTGGCATGCCTTGTCTTATTGGTAATGTGTGGAAGTGGAATCTGTAGCCTTTGTCTATCAAATCCAGAATCCAATTGTCTTTGGTTAAGATATGCCAGTTTTGTGAGAATAAGGCTAATTTTCCGCCCAAAGGTGCTTCTCTTTGAACCTTTGTAGGCGGTACGAAAGTGAAGTCATTGTGATTGTCCCTGTGGTGCAGCTGAACTGTCTGCGCCACTTCTTTGATTTGGAGGTTGCCATTGGCGTCCCCAGTAAGATCCTCGGTATTGCCCTCTACCCCTGGCTCGTCTGCTTTTTCCCCTTTGAAACTTGTCTGAGCAGGGGAAGGACCAATTCTTTGAGGGCCAGTTTCTGCTGAATCTGGGTGGCTGAACCTGAAGGAAATCCTTGACTGTCTGTACTGACTTTGCTTTTTCCTCTATGGATTTCAATACATCTTGTGCAGTAGCACCAAAAAGCTTTTGTTTCTCCAAAGGTGCATCCAGTAACTTTACTTTAACATGGTCAGGCATGTCTACGTATTACAGCCCCAGTCATAGCTGCCCTACATGAAGCTTCCAGTGCATCATAACCACACTGCAGAAAATGGTTATTAACCTGCTGAGTGTTATGTATATGATCCTGCAGTGCCTTTTTATCAATAGGCTCAGAAGAGGCTACCTTTTTCTGTAAATCATCCAAGAGAAAATCCTGGTACTGAAACATGTGAAAAAGGCAGTTAAGAGACCTCATGGCTAGGGTAGTAGAGGTATATACTTTTTTACCCCATCTCTCCAGGGACCTTGCTTCTCTGTCAGCTGGCAGTGGGTTTTTGGCAGAGGAGGAAGCCACTCCCTTGGGGCCCTGTGAAATAGTTGCTAGATCCACTGAGTGGGCCTTAAACAGTGCTTGTGAGTGTCAGGGACCCTATAATATCTGTCCGGCTTGACAGGAGCAGGAGGAAGAGAGTCAGGGTTGGCAATGGAGTCAGAGAAAACATCATCCTAAACATCCATAACTGGAGGGATAGCCAAAGGTCTGTGCTGGGGGAGCTTGAGGAAAGTACGTAGCCTTTTCCTGGAGTCAGAGAATTCCTGACCCTGCCATTGAAAATGTTCCCTCATGGAATGCAAAACTTCCCCAAATGAGAAATCCTCTGGAGGGGAGGCAGAGGGAATATATTCCTCAGCATCAGAGTCCTCATAGGCCTGGAAGGGTTCTTCTTGAGTGTCAGAGTGCTCAGAATCCCCAGAGGCTTCACCCGAGGAGAGGTCGTCCGCCTGCTCAGATCTAGGCCTTTTCTCTGCAGGTGGCTGAGACCCCCTGATAAGGGAAATAAGATCTGCAGCCAGAGACATGATCTGCTTATCAGAAGAAGGGGCCTGGGCAGGTTTAGGATGGGCCTTGGCCTGACTGGCGGCCTTAGCACGTGCAAAGGCCTTGATGGACATGGAAACAGGAGGCCTAGCAGCCCCAAGTGCAGGCATTACCTTGTCCACAGGAATGGTGTCTGGTAGATCCAGAACTTCGGTTTCCGGAGGAAAATCAACAACCGGCACTGGAGAGATCTCCGGCACTGGAGAGATCTCCGACACCGAAGGTCGTGTTAGCGCTGTGTCGTCGGCCTGGAGCGATAGATTTACCACTTCCGAAGGAGCCGGAGCGCTAGCAGAGGGTTTAGGAGAAACATCGGTAGCGGACGCGGGCCGAGGATGCCGGTCCCGGTCCTTGCGTTTTAGCAGATTGGGTTGTCGGTTGTTCCGGCGGCATGATATCATAAAAGATTCACCGAAGAGTCCTCGGCGAATTCTGCCCGGCGCCTGAGAGTGCGCTTATTAAAGCAGGCACAGGCAGCACAGGCGAGCGTCGTGGTCTGGGCCCAGGCAGGGAAGGCAGAGAATGGAAGTCCTTATGAGGTATTTGTTTACCACAAGACAAACAATTATTAACTTTCTCAATTTGTTCTGACATCGGCTGAGGCAAGAATAAATGTTCCCCAACGAGGTACTTGGCTTTTAGATGACTTCGGTACTGAAAACACAGGAGCTGACCGACCGGCACTTGCGAACTGCTTCTGCTTCGGCGCAGCGGCAAGAAAGACTGAAGAAGATGGCGTCGGCCGATGCCTTTATACTCCAGCCATTGTGATGTCGGAGAGGAGGCAACACCAGCCGACGCCGGACTCAGACTTTGGAATTCGGCCGACCGAGGGCTGCCTGAGGCAGGACAACCCATATGTTATGACTGCAGTTGCATTCTTGAAGGACATCGGTAATATCGATGTCAAAAAAACAATCTAGGAACGGGTTTTAACATGGGTCGAGGTAGGTGCTCAGTATTATTCCGAACTACAAACATCTCCCCTACCTCGACCCATGTTAAAACCCATTCCTAGATTGTTTTTTTGACATCGATATTACCGTTTTCGAACTTCTGTGTTCGACGATAGTACAGTCGACGGAGTACGGTTCAAAATTTTGATATTAAACCTATAAATATATATATAGATATATATATATATATATATATATATATATATATATATATAGAGGTCTACTTTCATTCACTGAAAACTCATTTCACTGAATTTCAAACCACAGCAAATCGCTGAAAGCTCAAATCACTGAAAACTCATTTTTACTGAATCACATTTCACTGAATGTAAGTAGTGTTGGGCAAATAAAATGTATATGCCCTTTTCCCCACTGTAGCATGATCCCGGAGTTAGTATACAGACGTAAGGGGGGGTGTGGGTGGCATAGCTCCCCACCTACTTTTGGTTTTATATCGTTAGCTTTCAGTGAAATGAGATTCATAAATATGATAGCTAAGTATAAGCTACAATACCAAGAAAGCACAGTTGTGTACACTTACCATAAATGTAGATGTTCGAGTGTATTCACTGTTGCAGTCATTATATTTGGGTAATCTGCTGGCAGGTTGCCCTCAGTCGGCCTGAATATCAAAGTCTTGGGTCCTGCATCGGTTGCTGTCTCCTCTTCCATGAAGTCAGGTCGTCAGGGGTATAAAACATGCAGCCGATGCCATTTTCTTCAGTTTTTCTTGCCCCAGATGTCAGGTGCCCCCCAAATGAGGAGCAGAAATGCATACACACACATATATAAATATATAAAAATAGTAATTGTATAAATGCACTTTTAAAGAAACAAACTTTACCTTCAACGAAAAAGCAAATACACCCCAAAGGCTTTTAAATATAGTGAAGGAAAGAAAAGGTATATAAATTATATAAATCCACTTTTAGCAACATAAACTTTACCTTCATCTAAAAGCAAATACACCACAAAGGCTTTAGAATGCAGTGAAGGAAAGAGAATTTCTAGAAAAAAGGGGGATGGCAGGTGGGTAACCCGGACTGCAACAGTGAATACACTCTAACATCTACATTTATGGTAAGTGTACACAACTTTTAGTTATGTACTTACCATAACTTCGGATGTATGGGATCCATCTCGCCTACATTCATGACAGATGGGTTCGGAGCCGATCCATCGGCTCCGACTCGGCAACTTATACACTAGCACGAAGTCTCTCATTGGCTGGGCTACTCCCTATCCCAGGATGCACTACACCTGCTTCCCCAGATCTTGTTTGTTCGCTTTCATACACCCATGTAAACACAGAAAACACTACTAGTCACTATAACCAACTAAAGTTCTTCAAGAAAGAGCGCC
The DNA here is from genome assembly GCF_019279795.1 of Protopterus annectens. NCBI lineage: Eukaryota > Metazoa > Chordata > Ceratodontiformes > Protopteridae > Protopterus > Protopterus annectens. The sequence goes on along the minus strand of NC_056745.1, from coordinate 189,312,531 downwards.
AAGAAAAAGTGACTACAGCTCCTCTAAATCCAAATGGAAGGGGGAAGGAGGGTGGGTACTTATGAATGTAGGCGAGATGGATCTCATACATCCGAAGTTATGGTAAGTACATAACTAAAAGATGTAATGGGATCCTATCGCCTACATTCATGACAGATGGACAGCGTCCTAGCACCTACATCCCGGGTGGCTCATTGGAACACACTCCTGAGAACTGTGGAACCAAAGGAAGCTCTGCCTTGAGAAACCACATCCAATTTGTAATGAGAAATAAAAGTGTGGAGAAGTCCAGGTTGCAGCACAAATATCATCTATTGATAACTTGGGTGAAAAGCTACGAAGTAGCCATTGCCCTGGTAGAATGAGCCTTGACTGGAAAGGGAAGGTCTTTATTAGCCTGTGAATAAATAAAAATGATACAATCTTTAATCCATTTAGATATGGAGGCTTTTGTTACTGGTTGACCCAATTTGTTCGCTGCAAAGAAACAAACAACTGATTTGATTTCGCGTTTGGCGGTTCTATTCAAATAAAACCGTAGTTGTCTATGTACGTCCAATTGATGCAAAGTATATTCTGCGTTATTGGAGAATTCTGGGAAAAAGACAGGGAGTTCTATAGTTTGTTGCATACAGAAAGAGGAGGCCACCTTTGGTATAAATGCAGGGTTTAATTTCAATGAAACTCTATGCTTGTGAAAAATCAAATAGGGAGGATCAGAACAAAGAGCTTGAAGTTCTGAAACTCGCCTAGCAGATGTTATGGCTACTAAAAGGCCGTTTTCCAAGACAGAAATTTGAAATCACAAGTAGCAGCTGGTTCGAAGGACGGGCAGTTAGGGCAGCAAGAACCATATTCAAATCCCAAGGGGAACAGGCTGAGATAAAGGAGGCCTAAGGAGCCAAGCCCCTTTAAGGAAAGCCTTACAAAGTTTGTGAGACATCAATGAAGGTTCAAAAGAAGCATGAAAATTAGAGATGGCTGCTAGCTGAACCTTAATGGTAGAAACTGAAGAGCCCGACTGAAAAGGAGGCCAGAAAATTCAGAACCTCCGATACTGGTGCAGTGAGAGGATCTATACCCTGTTCTTGAGCCCAGAAGGCAAACCTTTTCCATTTACTGGAATAAAGTTTGATGGTGGAAGGTTTATGAGAAGAAGACAGTATGTGGACCACGTCCGGCGAAAGAGCATTGTCTCGGACTAAGGATGGAAGTGGAGTAACCATGCTCCCAACTTCAAGGACCTGAGAGGCGGATGGCCGTCCTGACTGGTGAGTCAACAGGTCTGGCACGGATCCAGAAACCATGGACCTTCTATCGCATGCCTCTGTAGGAAGGGAAACCAAACTTGGCGCCAGTGCGGGCAATCAAAATCATCTCGCTCTCCAAGTAAATGGCCTTCTGTATCACCCTCGGTAGGAGAGCGGAGGAAGGCGTAGAAGACCGGGGCCAAATGTGAGTCAGAGCGTCCCTGGGAATCTGTCCCTGAGAAGGAAACAGTGTGAAGAACTCTCTGCATTTCGCATTGTGAGGGCTGGCAAACAGGTCGCAGCAAGGAAGACCCCATCTGTCGAAGATTTTGCAGCTATACTCTGTTTGAGGACCACTCGTGGGGTAAAAGAATGGTCCTGCTTAATCTGTCCAATCACATTGGACTTCGGTATGCGTTGCCATTAAGCGGTTGGTAGCTACCAGTGCCAAAGTCTCATGGCTTCTCTGCATAGTGGGTAAGACCTGGTTCCACCTTGCTTGTTTATGTACCACACCACCGACATGTTGTCGGATAGGATAATGTCGGGCCCTGTGGGAGGCGTGATGGAGAGCTTGGAGTACCAATAGTACGCTCTCATCTCCAGGACATTGATATGCAAATGCGTTTCTTGGATCTGCCATGTGCCTTGGACCGACCTGTCCAGGTAATGACCCCCACCCTACCTGGGAGGCGTCCGTAGTCACAGTGGCAATGGGCGTTGAGGTATAAAGGGTGCCCCTGGTGAGATTTGATTGGAGAAGCCACCAATGAAGATCTCGGCAACTTTCCGTGATTATGATTAAGTGGTTCAAGGAAGTTCCTGATAGGACCATTGAACCGACAGTAGCCATTGTAAAATTCGCATGTGAAGTCTGGCCAAGGGAACTAAAAGTAATTGACGCCATCGAGCCCAACAGTTGTAGGATCCGATGGGCGGAGCTCTTTGTAGGGGAGACAGGATTTGACTTGATCTTGTAAGACCTGAATTCTTGCTGCCGGTAAATGGCGCATTCTTTTTGTGTCTAAGTCTGCGCCTATGAAAGTAATACGCTGAGATGGCTGTAGTACAGATTTTTGCAAATTGAGCGTGATCCCCAAGAAACGGCCCAAGGTGAGCGTGGCTCTGAGTGCTTGGAGTAGTAGATGCTGGAGGTGGCAGTAAGGAGCCAGTCGTCTAGATAAGGAAACACCTGGAATCCCAGACTTCTCAGGTGAGCAGTTACCACTGCCAGACATTTGGTGAACACTCTGGGGGCTGTGGTGAGACCAAAGGGCAGTGCTCGGAATTGAAAATGACTGGCTCCGAGGGGGCGTAAATGTCTCCTGGACTCTTGAGCTATGGGAATGTGATAGTAAGCGTCCTGGAGATCTATGGAGCACATCCATGCATTTTTTTTCAGCAACGGAAGAATAGATTGAAGAGTGACCATTGAATTTGGACTTCTTCTGAAGCGATTCAATGAACTGAGGTCCAAAATGGGCCTGAAGTCCCATGTCTTTTTTGGTACCAAAAGTAACTTTGAATAAGTTCCTGATCCGATCTGGTCGATGGGGACAGGCTGGATGGCTCTTTTTTCTAGCAGCTTTGAAATCTCTAATGCTGCCTGATCCCGCTGACTGGGTGGTACGTCCGGGATTTCCCTTAAAGAAAGGGGGGGTTTGTTGAAGGGTATGATATATCCTCCGGTAATGCGAAGCACCCACCAATCGCTTGTTATGGATTCCCAAGCTTGTGGGTGCGCCGCAAAGCGACCTCCGACTGGCTCCGGAGTTGCACAGTCGGGCAACAACTCAGGAATGCTGGTTGTATGAAGAACCATGAAAGGAATTGCGGTCTCCAGAGTTACGGGGGCCTCTGCCACCTCTGGGGCGTCTTCCAAATCCCCTGCCTCTGGAGGGGGAATCGCTGGGTGGAGTAGAGAAAGACTTTTGGGATTTTTTAAACCACATTTTCCCTCCTCTTCCAGCCTTGGGATAAGGCCTGGAAGGAGCGGAAAAATGGGCCCCAACGGCAGTCAAAGTCTTGCCCTCCTGCTCGCACCGAGTTAGTGTGTCCTTCACCTTGGGTCCAAACAAAGATGACCCATCAAAGGGGGCGTCAGCGAAGGAAGACTTGAAGGCCTCCGTGAACGAACACAAGCGTAACCAGGCTTGCCTCCTGAGGGCAACGCCTGTTCCCTGCTCTACTCGCCCCTTGGCCGCATCTGAAATGAGCCTCATGGACGAGTTAACGATAGAAAAAAGGGTAGTCATCTGTGCGCCAACAGTCGGGGCCAGCGCCTCAGGTAGATTACCAACAATAGAGTCATTTAGCTCTTTGAGAAGATCCCTTTGGAGCCTCGTAAAATGACATAAATAGTTCAGCGACCGTGAAGGTAAAGGCCGCTGAGGACAGGGTACGCTTCCCGTACCTATCCATACTCCTAGAATCCTTATTAGGAGGATGAATAGGCGTCGAAGCCCCTGCCACGTCCTGCTGTGTGGCAGAAGCCACCACCAAAGCATCTACAGGCACACCCTTTGTGAGAAATTCCTTCTGGGGGGGGGCTGACAAAAATTTATTGGGCCTCGAGGCACCGGTTCCACAGAATCAGGGTGTTCCCACACCCTTGAGAAACCAAATCAAGGAGTTCATCAAGGCGGAGACACCCAGGAGGCGGAAGGCTGGGCCCCAAAGGCCTTGAGGAAGACTGACTCCTCAGCTGAAGGGGTTTTGGCTTGCCAGTCACCTCTGCCTCAGAATCTCCAAGATATCTGAGAAGGAGATATCATCCGAAGATGATTTGGGGACCCTTCTGCGTCATCGAGGTCAGTAGCCGATGTAATAGACTCATCTTGGGAGTCTCGTGCTTCCTCTTACACAATTTCTTCTGTGGGGGTTCGTCCGAAGCAGTTTGGACGGACCACCCGGAAGAAGGAACCCCGATGGGGGTATCCTCAGGCCCTGGGGCCCGCTGCGGGGCTGCAACACAACAGAGGCACCAGTCTCCAAATCTAGGGACGGTGAGGTAGAATCTTGTTGAACCGGCAAAGGCATGGCCAGCGCTCCTCATGGCCTCAAAGGCGGACCTCCAGAATCCAAGGAGGTCACTGGTCTAGAGGCCACGATGGCACTAGAATTCCAGCAGCCGATGCTCGAGAGGAAGACTAGGCACCGAAGCACCTAATCCCAAAGTATTCCCCTCGGGCCCGGCTGAAGAGGTCGCAGTACCAAACCCTGAACCGGAGGACAGGGTAGGAAGCATAGTTGGAGCCGAAGGCCTGTAAGGGGTCTCTGCTCCGACCGTATGGCTCCACATTGCTCCACCACCACCGGCTCCAACGGCTCCGAAGAGGTTGGAGGAGGAATCAAATGTGTTGGAGGGATCGGCTCAAGCAAACTGTGCTGGGCCGAGACCATTTTAGTAAACACTGGAGATTGGAAAGCCTCTGTAAAACCCTATCCAGGTCCGAATCTGACCGTCTCGAGGATTTAGAGGAGGTAGACACTCGAGAAGACTTTCCTCTCGGCTCCGAGAGAGGGACTGGCTCAAAGCGGCTCCAATACTGTCGGCGCCGACTCCACCACAGCATGGACCACCATCGGCACCGAAGGAGCCTTCTTGAGCCGAGGGGAAGAGTCTGAGCTGCACACTTCCACCGGCTCGAAGCCATTGGAACCGATGGAGGTGATTCACCTCGATACTCCAACTTGCGGCTCGAAGGCAATGGAGCAAGCAGGAGGTACCGAGGCAGACCCGCCGACCCTCGGCCCTGAAGTCAGTGGAGCCGAGGAAGAAGAGGTCAATTTAGTCTTTTAGAAGTCGGCTCCGGCGGACTTGTCGGTGCCGGCGATCTTTTCTTTGGAAGCAACTGGAGGATTTAAGGCTTCCTCAAACGAAGGTTTTATAAGCCCTTTCAAAATCAACTTGTTCTTGCGTTCTTGAAGAACTCTAGCAGAGAAAGCATGACATACGCTACAAGTCTCTTGTAGATGTTTCGGCCCCAAACAATAAACGCAGACTGAATGACTGTCTGTGATTGACATTTTATAACTGCACCGAGTGCATTTTTTAAAACCTGACTTGTGTTCCTTGGACATAGTACAGGCCCTAAACAAGTATGACTTTACCACAATTAGTAAGCACTATCACAAAATTGCGCCAACTGACAAGCGCGAGACACACTGGCGCGAGTAAGAAAAAAATTTTACCTCACAACAAACAGACAAAACAAGTCCAACGGCCCAAAGCCCTCAAATTTAAACGGGCTTGGCCCGAAAACAATTAACCACAAAAGGTAATAAAAGTTAAATAGCACACAAAGGTAGGGCAAAGGCCCTCTAACTTAAACGGGCCTTGCCCAACTGAAAAATTGAAGTACCAGAAGACACTCAAACACTCAAAAGTAGCAAATAGTAACAAGGAATAACTGTTAAAACAGCTGTTTGGTTAATATATGACAAAAAAAAAAAAAAACCCCAAGGTCAAAGACCAATAAAGGTAAAAGAACCACTTAGCTCCAGCCAAGTCGAGACCACGTCCAGCTTGTAAAGCGGCAAACGAGATCTGGGGAAGCAGGTGTAGTGCATCCTGGGATAGGGAGTAGCCCAGCCAATGAGAGACTTCGTGCTAGTGTATAAGTTGCCGAGTCGGAGCCGATGGATCGGCTCAGAACCCATCTGTCATGAATGTAGGCGAGATAGGATCCCATTACATCTGTACTATGTTCTTCGTGTTTCACTGTTGCCGTCATTACATTTGGGTAGAATCCCAAAGCTATGGATGGGAGGACGGCACTAAATAGCATTAGGAGTGGCTATAAGGCCCTGCAGAACTACAGTGGCAAAGCCTGCCTTGGACTTAGAGAAAAGAGGCAAATGATAACCCTTTGTAAAAGTATGAACAGAGCTCCAAGTAGCAGCTTCTAGAATGTCATTGGTTGGAACTCCCCTGAGAAAGGCTGCGGAGGTAAAGGCGGCCCTGGTGGAATGTGACCTGATTCCCTTGGGCATCCTAATGCAAGTAGCAGAAATGAATGCAGTGGCTTATCCACTTAGAAATAGTCTGCTTTGATACAGCCTTCCCCTCTGATCCTGCAGGAAATGCCACCAGTAGTTGCTCAGACTTTCTTAGAGATATGGTCCTGTTTAAGTAGAATCTTAGTTGTCTGTATACGTCCAATGAATGCAGAATCCTCTCCCCCTTGTTCTGCGGATTTGGGTAAAATGTTGGCAGGTGAATAGTTTGGTTAAGAGCCACACTGGATACCACCTTAGGCATAAAAGGATTGGTCCTGACGGACACCCTGTCCGGGTAGAATGTAATAAAAGGCTCCACAGCCACAAGGGCCTGTAGTTCTGAAACCCTTCTTGCTGAAGTGATTGCTAAAAGAAAAGCTGTTTAACAAGATAAAAACTTTATATCAGCAGTAGCTTCTGGTTCAAAAGGAGGCAGGGTGAGTTTTTCCAGCACAAAATTGAGGTCCCATGCAGGAGTTGGTGATCTTCTGGGAGGCCTTACATTTTTGGCCCCTCTAAGATACTGTTTTAGAAGAGGATGAGAAAAGATGGGAGGCTCCCCGTTGTAATGAGCCGAAATGGCAGAGGCATGGATTTTTACTGAAGAAAAAGATAGGACCTTGTCAAGCATCTCAGTCAAATATTGCAAAATCTGAGGAATATTTGGTTTGGCTGTGTCCGTTCTTTGTGCTTGGTTCCAAGCACAGAATCTCTTCCATTTATCAGCATAAGATTTTCTAGTACTTGGCCTGTCTTCCAAAATGACATCCATCACAGATTTACTGAGAGGTGTTGTTTGAATAATTACGTGATCAGCCATGATGCCAGGTTCAGAGTCTGGAACCGAGTGTGCAGAATTTGACTGTTCTGCTGAGACAGTAGATGAGGTATTTGAGGCAAGTACCAAGGAGGGAGTTGAGACATATTCCTTAGAATTGGATACCAGTGCTCGCATGGCCAGTCAGGGGCAATTAGGATCATCTTCGGTTTTTCCTGTCTGACCTTTAGTAATACCTTCGGGAGAAGAGGCAGAGGAGGAAAGGCGTAGACTGATAGGTTTTTCCAACTGAAGGATAGGACATCCACTTTCCATGCTTGTCTGTGGTAAGTCCTTGTGCAGAATTTGTCCAGTTGATAATTTTGGGGAGAGGCAAACAGATCTATGTCTGGGCTCCCCCATTTCTGTGTTACCATGCTGAAGATTTGTGGATCCAGTTTCCACTCGTGACGATCCATAAGATTTCTGCTTAGGTCATCTGCCACAGTATTTTGTTTTCCTGGCAGGAATTGTGCTTGCAGATGTACTTGGCAAGGCAAGGCTGTGTCCCACAATGCCATGGCTAGTCTGCAAAAGGGGTAGGAATGTGTACCCCCCCCTGCTTGTTTATATACCACATAACCGTGATGTTGTCCGTCTATCAGTAGTAGTCCTGGATGAAGTAAGTCCTTGAAGGCTGTCAGGGCATTCTGAACAGCTCACATCTCTTTCTGGTTGATATGCAGATGCATTTGATTTGGATTCCATATGCCCTGAATGCATCTCCCCGCCAGGTGGGCCCCCCAAACATAGTCTGATGCATCTGTAGTTAGGGTTTGGGTGGCAGGGGGTAGAGTGAAAGATCCTGTTGTAGGCAGGGGATAAGAGGAATCATTGCTTCCAGACTGTGACAATGTTGACTCCATAAACTTTTTAGATACCATTGAAGTTTCCTCATATGCAGTCTTGCATATGGAATTAGTAGAATGCAGGATGCCACGAACCCCAAAGCCTGCAGAATTTGTCTTGCAGATAACTGGGTTTTTGTTGCCATCTGTTTGAAGTATACAGTCAGTTGCCTTTCTTTGTCTGGTGTAAGGTAAGCCATCTGGGCAGTTGTATTCAAGCTTGCACCCAGGAATGTAATTTTTTGAGAAGGTACCAGTTGTGATTTCTTTTCGTTTATTGTGTACCCTAGAAGCCTTTTTACAAACGCCAGATGTTGAAGAATGTTCTTGTTTTCTGCTTGAATGAGACAGTCGTCCAAGTAAGGATAGATTTATATGCTTCTTTGTCTGCAAAATGCAATTTCTGGTGCCAGGTACTTTGTAAAGACCCTGGGTGCAGTGGATAAGCCAAAGGGCAGTGCAGAGAATTGGTAATGCATAAAATCTGCCTTGAAGCGGAGGTATCTTCTGTACGATTCCCTTATTGGGATATGCAGGTATGCCTCAAGTCTAGAGTCACTAACCAAACGCTCTTGCCCAGCATGGGTAGTAACTGTTGTAAAGTCAGCATTTTGAATTTTGGAATGTCCAAGAACGTGTTCAAAATCGATAAGTCCAGTATTGGATGCCAGGCATTGTCTTTTCTGGGTACCAAGAACAGTCTTGAATAAAAACCTTGTCCTTTTTCCTGTTCTGGTACTGGTTGAATAACCCCCATATCCATGAGGGATGTAACTTGTTTCTGAGCTTCTGCCCATTGATTTTGTGGCAGATCTGGCCAACCGTTTGTAATTGGCAAAGTATGGAAACGAAATCTGTAACCCTGGGATACTATGTTTAATGCCCACTTGTCCTGGGTAATTGACTGCCAATTTTCAGCATGAAGTGCTAATTTTCCCCACAAGGGGGCTGCCAAAAGATAAGTGCTTGGTGATGGTAGAAGGAAGTCATTGAGACTGCTTATTGTACGGTTGCGCTTTGTATCCTCCAGATTTGGAGGTGGAGGCACCCCATTGCTTTAACCTGTAAGAACCCTGTGATTGGAATCTAGAGCCTTTTGAGCTCCTGGATTTGTCTTGTGAGGCTCTGTTGGACACAGGAAAGGACCAAATTTTAGTAGGCCAGTGTCTACTGAATCTGGGTGGCTGCACTTGTAAGAAATCTTTTACAGTTTGCATAGATTTAGCTTTGTCTTCCATTTTCTTTAAAACCTCTTCTGCCTTATTACCAAACAGTGTATCATGCTGTAAAGGTGCATCTAACAATTTAGCTTTAACATGATCAGGCAGATTTTGCTCCTTGAGCCATGCATGCCTTCTAATCACCGATCCAGTAACTGCAGCCCTGCAAGTGGTCACCAAAGAATCAAAACCACATTGCAAAGTATGCTTTCCAACCTGTTCTGCTGCATGCAATAATTCCTGTAATTCTTTATTTTCCACACAATCAGAAATCAACATAATTTTCTGTTTCAACAAGCCCATAACATGCTGTTGATATTTAAGTATATGAAACTGGCAGTTTAAGGCCCTAATTGCTAAGGTTGCAGACGTATAAACCTTCTTTCCCCATCAGAGGGGGTAGGATTTTTGGCTGTAGAGGCCTTTACACCCTTGGGACCCTGTGAGATAGTCTCAAGATCAGCAGCAGGATCAGCAGCAGGATTTTTGAATAAAAATTTGTGGGAGTCAGGAACCCTGTTAATATCTGTCTGGCTTACTAGGAGCCGGAGGTAGGGAATCAGGAGCCATGCTTGATTCTGAAAAATGTCATCAACATCTAATACAGGAGGTATAGCCAAAGGCCTATGCTGAGGAAGCAGAAGGAAATCCCTAAGCCTCTTTTTGATTCAGAGAAATCCTGACTCTCCCAATGAAAATGTTCCCTTAAAGTATGCAAGGTTTCTCCAAAGTAATAGTCATCAGGAGGAGATGCAGATGGGATGGATTCTTCTGCATCTGAATCCTCATAGGGTGGTATAGAAAATTCCTGATCAGAAGAGGAATCAGAAGAAATGGAAACCTGATCTGAAGATTCATACTCAGTGTCTTGCCTAGGCTTCTTAGCAGGGAGGGTTGGGAACCCCTGATCAAGGTAATTAAGCCCTCAGACATTTTGATAATCTGTTTTTTAGGCATAGGGGCCTGAGCACGTGGCTCGTGCGTTGTTTTTTTTAGACTTAGAAGCTGTTTTTGTTTTTGCTTTTGAAGCTGGCGTCTGTTTTATATAGAAATATTGAGGCCTGAAAACACCCTCAGAAGCCGGTGCCTGCTCAGCAGATCCGGACCCATCTGAGGGAGAGAAATCCACGGGTTCAATACTCTTGAGCATCGTGTGGCATACCAGACTCCGCATGGGTCTTGGTAGAGGCCTGCGACTCAAAAGTAGCAGGTATCAGGGGCTGCAAAAGCGCCTCATTGAGTACCGGCGAACCAGCGACTGGCTTAGGAGAAGCTTTGTCGTTGGTTTTAGACCTCGACGGTCTGTCTCTTTTTCTTTGTGTTTTTTGTGAACTCCAGTAGTCGGATTGCTATCCAACGACATTTCAGGGTAATTAAATCTGGATCAAAAATATTTTGAAGCAAAAATATACAGACACTTAATAGTGCGTTGGTTAAATCTAGCACAAAACTGACAGCAAGGCACGTTATGATCTGGGCCTAGGCAAGAAATACAGTACAAATGAAAATCCTTATGAGGTATTTGCTTCCCACAAGTAATGCAATTATTAACTTTTACTGACATCGGTAAGGAGCAAGAAAATGTTTCCCCAACGGGGTACTTAGCTTTAATTGAAGACTGGTTTTGAAACTCGATTGCGAAAATTTCAAGTGTCGGCTGACCGGCACTTGCGAACTGCTTCGGGCACCATGCGGCAAGAAAGACTGAGGAAAATGGTGTCGGCTGCATGTTTTATACCCCTGACGACCTGACGTCATGGAAGAGGAGACAGCAACCCACGCAGGACCCAAGACTTTGATATTAAGGCCGACTGAGGGCAACCTGCCAGCAGATTACCCAAATGTTATGACTGCAACAGTGAAACACGAAGAACATCCAGCAGTGGAAAAGTGGAAAGCTCTAAATATTGTATGTATGTATATATATATATATATATATATATATATATATATATATACACACACACACACACACACACACTTTTCAACTTTAACTGCAACTTCCCTGTATTTTATTTTTTTTACTTTAACGGTAGCAGTTGGACAAAGCCCGCATAAAGGAAGAAAAATGGGAGCTCTTAAGTACATAACTACACAAAAAAAGGAAGAACATTGTCTAAATATACGTAAATATAGCCACGTTTCAGATAAGCTAGAAAAAAAGACTATCATTATGACAAAAAATTAAAGGAGGGACACTTAACCTGCAGGATCATGTCCAAGTGCTGTGGCAGCAAATGAAATTTGAAGGCACTTCACACACAAAAGAGATTATGGGAGGCAAGCATTTATAGGAGCTTGAAATTGGAGTACCAGTTTTGCCGGCTCAGATGTGACAAGCTCCTTGAAGATCCGTCAGTCAGACCGGATGGACAGCATGAATAGGATAATACATTTTTTACTTTCCACTGTTATTCTTCTAATATAATTCTGATAACATCATTATTTGTATTTTTTCTCTGTATATTGGTTCTGTCAACCACCCTTAAATACAATCTCTCTCGGTATTGTGGTTTTGACAACCACTTTTCACTGTAATGCTATTTTATTCTTGGTCTTGATTCTGGGGGTAGCTGCAAAAGGCCAGTGAGTCAGTCCACCAAATAACCAATAAATAAATAAAATTACAGATAAAGGAGTGTTACCAAAACTTTTATGACTAATACCTGTCATGTTTGTAAGCATCAGTGAAAGCATTTATGAAGTCAGCCCAAGTAAATGCAAAGACGAAGTTTGGCATTTGTCAAACCATATGACATCATTGACATTTTACTCCTTTTACATTGTCTAACCTCAGTTTTCCAATGAAGCTCTGGCCTTCTCGTGATAAATCAGTGGGATCTGTTGAAATTAAGTAGTTTGAGGTTTTACTCTTCTTTCTCTTGCGTCCAGCTAGTAAAAATATCTGTATACAAACACAAAACATGAAATGAAAATCCTTAAACTCCTTACAGGTATAATTACATTGTAAATGCTACTTCCAAACGCATACTAAACTTACTCAAATCCAGCCAGTGATAATTTATGAATTAAACAGCAGTTTTTCAGTTTAATAACATCTAAAATATTCACAGAATGCAAAACAGATACCAGTTCAGGAAATGCTCAACCATTTCCACAGTAGATTTACAAAATTCAGGACTTAATGTTATAAGGTTATAATGTTATTCTGTTCAAGGCTGAATACAGAAGCTTCAGCAACACCCACGTCAGATAAAAGAGAGGAACTTTCAGTATGGTTGTGTTAGTGCGAACAGCTAAAAATAGACCTCTGGCCTGGGAATTGCGAAAAAAAGAAAAAAAAACAGCTGGTAAATTACCATCAACCAATACTAGAAAGTGGTATTTGCTGCACTTATGACATATAGATCATCACAAAGAAAAAAATTAAACTGATCAAATCCAAGTGGATACAGTACAGGAAAAATGAACAGACAATGGAAGAATCAGAAGAGAACTAAAACTCCCCTACAGAAAAGATTGACAAAATGAATGCAAAAGATAATACATTCAGATGAAACAAATTAAATATATTCTGCCATAGCCAGTATTAGGCACCCGTGAAACCCATGACTGAGGGCAGCCCCCGATTACCACCCCATGAACGAGGGCCTCCATCCAGCAGCCGTGGGTTGCTCTGTCTGTTACTTCCTCAGCTTTGCACCTCATGGACGTCCACACGGTTCTTTGACATCACTGCTCAACTACAAAATTGTTTTGTTTTTTTTGTGTGTGCGTGATTCATCTGTAAGTTGCACTTAATCAGGTCCACTTCAGTGAAGCAAGGGATTTGACTGGTTGCAGCAGCCAGGAAACTAAGTTGCCTTTTTTTTTTTTGTTAAACAATGAAGTGATGAAGCAAGGACCTGACTGGTCCTTGCAAAGCACTTCCTATATCAACTGCCTTTAAAAAGGCACATGTGGCTAATCGGGATTAATTTTCTTGATTTTTTTCAGCGGAGTTTTCCTTCTAGCGTATAGGCAGCAGATCGAACAAGGTTTGGATTACCATTGTGAGGACAGAGAATGGATAAAAGGTGGATTCGAGCCTTACAAGTGGTTGTGGTTGTTGGACAGCAATGTTTTCAACTGTCCTTCTAAGGGCAATTTCTAAAAAGGTCTGGAAAACTGTCAGGGCAATTAAAAAGGACTGCACAGGTCTGCAGGGAAAGCAAGCAGAACAGATCAGTCTTCAGTCGTGAAGAGGGAGCAGAGAATTGGAAGCAGCCTTCTGTTAACAACATAAAAAATAAGTTATGTACTCACCATAATATTCTGTGTGTGTTGTCCATCTAGCCTTCATTCTGTACTGGTTGCGTTCAGAACCAATCCTCAGTTCCGACTGGGCCTTATACAAAAGCTCAAGGTCTTCCACTAGCTCGTGGCTGAAACCCTATCCCATCATGCCCTAGGAAAACTCCCCAAATCTTGTTTGCTGATCTAACAATAGGTACCAATGAAACTATGGAATACCTTATAGAGCAATGAAGAAGGTCAAGGAGCATTAATCACCAACTGTACCCGCTCAGTCCTCCAGGAGCCAGAGGCTGGGGGAAGGAGGGTGGGATGTAAGAATGAAGGCGAGATGGACAACACACATGGAACGTTATGGTGAGTACATAACTTCTTTATGTGATGTTGTCCTATCTTGCCTTCATTCTGTACTGGTTGGGACAGCGTCCCTATTACCATCTTTCTTGGGTAGCTCAAGGGAGAATGCTCTTCAGAACAGTGGACCCAAAAGAAGTCCTGTTCCTGGAGGCCAAATCCACTTTGTAATAAGTGATATAGGTATGAGGCCTTGCCCATGTTGCTGCAGTACAAATTGTATCAACTGGCAGGCTCACCCGAAAGGCAGAAGATGTTGCTATGGCTCTTATAGAATGACCCTTTACTTTTTTGTGAAGCTCTGAGATTTGTAGGTAAAAGTAAAGCAATCTGATAGCCATTTTGAAAGTGTAACTTTAGTAACAGGAGCACCTTTCTTGTGGTCCGAAAATGATGCCAATAACTGGTCAGACTTTATGTAGGTCTTTGTCCTAAGTAGAAACGTAATTGTATATGTACATCTGAGTTGGTGTAGCATACATTCTGCCTTGTTGCCATAGTTGGGGAAAAAAATGGTAGGTCTATGGATTGGTTCAGATTAGATTCTGAGCAAACTATGGGTAAAAAGGATGGGCTGGTTCATAGTAATACTCTATGGAAAAGCATGTAGGGGGGCTTTATTGATTATGCTTGTAGCTCTGAAACTCTTCTAGCCGAAGTGATGGCTATAAAAAGAATGGTCTTCCATGTCAAGAACTTTAAAATTACAGGATGATGCAGGGTCAAAAGGGGGAGAATCAAACAGTGTAAGACAAAGTTCAGGTCCCGTGGTGGCGGAGGAGCTTTTATGGGTGGTCTTAAGATAGTGCCCTTAAGAAACGTCTTACAAAGTCTGTAAGGCATCACGTTTGGCCTGAAATCACCTATATGGAAATTCAAAATCGCTGCTAACTGAACTCGAATAGTGGCTGCAGCTGCACCTTCATTAAAAAGCTTTGCCAAGAACTTAAGAATGGAAGCTATAGGTGCAGAGAAGGGATCAATTTGGTTATTTAAGGCCCAAGAAGAAAATCCATTCCATTTGCTCGTATATGATTTCCTCATTCAAGCCCTATGAGATAAGATCAAGATATGTTTCACTGATGGGGAAAGGTTAAGAAGCCTGGCTATGTTTGGAATCGGAGCAGCCAAGCTGTCAATGTGAAGGTTTGAAGGGAGGGGTGGAGCATTCCTGATGCAAGAGTCAGAAGGTCTGGAACTGGGTCCAGAATCCATGGCTCCTTCTGTAGATGAGGCCAAAGAAAAGGGAACCAGATTTGACAAGGCCAATATGGGGCAATGAGTATCAAGTTCCTTCCCAAAGACCTGGCTTTCTAAAGAACCTTTGGTATCAACAGGAAGGGAGGAAGGCATAGAGGAGACCCGAGACACACTCATGCAAAAGTGCTTTCCTTGATGACTCCCCCCCAGAGGGGGGATTAGTGCAAAGTAACTTCTGCATTTGGCATTCATACAGGTGGCAAAAAGATCACAGCAAGGCTGGCCCCATTTGCAGAAAATCATCTCTGCTACTTCCTGTTTTAGGGACCACCTGTGAGGCATCAGAATTACTCTACTGAGTTTGTCTGCTATCACACTGGATTTCCCTGGGATGTGTACTGCTATTAGAAAGCGTTGGGAGGAGGTCACCCACTGCCATACTCTCAGGGCCTCTTGACAAAGGGGGGTAAAACCTGGTTCCTCCTTGTTTATGTACCACACAACTGACGTGCTGTCCGTCTGTATTGCAATAGTTCCTAGTGGAAAAGTGTACTGGAATGCTTGCAATGCTAAAAACACCACCCTCATCTCTAGGACCTTGATGTGCAAGTGTATCTTTGTGATTCTGCCAAGTGCCCTGGACTGCCCTTCCCAGTTAATGCCCCCCCACCCTCACCCATCTGGGAAGCGCCCGTGGTCACTGGGGCTAAAGGTTGTGGAAGAAGAAAGGGTCGACCTAAAGTCACATGAGTGGAGTGAAGCCACCAACAAAGGTCTTTCTTCATGATTCCGTTATTATAATTTGGTGAGACATGGGTAGGTTCCTGCATGGACCACTGAGTGAACACAGTAACCACTGTAAAATCCTCATATGAAGACTTGCTAATAGAACTAGGGTTACTGCAGCTGCCATGGTTCCCAATACTTTTAGAACTGTTTTTGCTTGTACTTTTGTCTTGGAAAGTAGGAATAGAACCTGACTCTGTATAGTTTGAAGTCTTTCGCAAGGAAGCTTTGCCATCATTCTCATTGTATCTAGATCTGCTCCTATAAAAACAATACACTGAGATGGCAACAAGGCAGATTTTTATTAGTTTATTGTGCTTCCTAGGTGGGAGCAGAGATGTAAGGTGGTGTCTCTCGCTTTTGTTAGTAGATGCTTGGTGGTGGCGAATAGGAGCCAGTCATCTATGTATGGAAACTCTCAGAATCCTAGGCGTCTCAAGTGAGCCGTGACTACTGCCATACACTTGGTGAACACTTTGGGGGCTGTAGTGAGACCAAAGGGCAGAGCTCAAAACTGGTAACAACTGGCTCCCAGACGAAAGCACAAATGACTCCTTGATCGCCTGTTCATTTTTATGTGGTAGTACGCATCCTGGAGGTCTATACAGCACATCCAATTGTCTTGTCCCAGAAAAGAGAGTATCGACTGCAGTGTTACCATTCAGAATTTTGACTTTTTCACTGATTTGTTTAATTTGCTGACATCCAAGATGGGTCTCCGGTCCCCTGTTTTCTTTGGAACTAAAAAGCACCTTGAGTAAGTTCCGGATCCTATTTGGTCTGTGGGGACAGTTTGGATGACTCTTGTTTCTAGCAACCTTTGCATTTCTAGGGTTGCCTGATCCCTTTGACTGGGTGGAACATACGGGATGTTTTTTATGTTTGGGAAGGGAAAAGAAAAGGGTATGGAGTAACCTCCGGATATGATGCTTTGTACCCACTGGTCTTTTGTTATTTTTAGCCAGGCTTCTGGGTACAAAGATAAGCAACCTCCCACTGCCTCCAGAGATGGACAGGCAGGCCATCTCTCAGGAGTGCTGAAAGGGCTTACCAAGGAATGTATCCCTGTCTCCCTGATTTTACGGACCCCCTCTGCCACGTGGTTGGAGTCTTCCTTTACAGCTTCCCCTTCTGCCCCTGGGGGAAGAATCACCATGTGTGTCCTGGAAAAACTCTTTGGAATTTGCAGAACCAAATTTTCCCTCCCTTTTGACCTTCTGGATAAGGTCTAGAAGGTAGGGAAAAATGGACTCCTACTGCAGAGAGAGTTTTTTCTTCCTGTTCACACCTGGTTAGTGTCTCTTTTACTTTTGGCCCGAACAAGGACGAGCCATTAAAAGGGGCAATAACAAAAGAAGATTTAAAGAGCTCCGCAAAGTCACACAACCACATCCAGGAATGTTTCCTTAGGGAAATTCTCGAACCCGCTGCCCTGCTCGCTTCATCCGCTGCATAAGAAATTAATCTCATGGAGGAGCTGACCACTGAATTTAAAGTGGAGAGCTGAAAGGAAACCTTCTCTGATACCCCTTCAGCTACTGAACCTTGGAGAGCATCTCCTAGCTCTTTCAGGAGATCTCTCTGAAGTCTGGTAAAGTGGGTGAGGTAAATCAGCGACCTGAATGCAAAGGTCGTTGAAGAAAAGGTGCACTTTCCTTATCTGTCCATCGTGCAAGACTCCTTGTTCGGTAGATGGACAGAAGAGTATGTCTCCAAAAGTTCCTTCTTGGTGGCCACTGCCACCACCATTCTACTGGGACACCCTTTGTGAGAAAACTCTTGTCAGTAAGGGAAGTTATGAATTTGTTTGGCCTCCGGGGAACAGACTCCACTGAGTCTGGAGATTCCCATGCCTTTCGACAAACTAGGTCCATCAGTTCATCAAAAGGCAGAGACACCCAAGTGGCGGAAGGGCGAGACCAAAAAGTCTTCAGGTATGCAGACTCATCCTCAGAAGGGTTGATGTGCTTCCAGATACCTCTAAGAATTTCTATGTCTCTGCAGTTAGTTTCCCGCCCACCCTCCCTGTTCTTCTTCTGGTATTAATCTTGGTGGCTTTGGAATTGCACGCCCCTCCTGTAAATTTGTGTTTGTACACTCCTCCCTGGGTCTATCTTATTTGCTCACTCAACCGAGTACAGTGAGATCATATTTTGACTTCAGACACTAATACCAGTCCCATCTGTTCAGCTCTATTCCAGTCTAGTTTCACTAGCTCATTCTACCTAATAGAGAGAACATTTGTGAAGGGCAAGCCACTTAGGTCCTTAATTTTGAATGATCTTCTGTTTCTCCTTTCTCCCTTTCCAAAAAAAAAAAATTCTAAGCTTGTTTCCTGCCTTTCCTGTAACTAGTCTAGTCCAGATAAAGATTTGCTGTATCCAGGACTGTGTGTAAGCTTCTGAGCTCCTCATGCCGTACTGCGTTGGGAGGAAGCTGCCTAGCTTATCAGTGGGAGTGGTAAGCACTAGGTAGCCTATCTACCAAAAGAGATGTTTCTGGCCCAGAAATTGTAGTTTATTGTCCGTTTGGCAGTTTTTCCATCTCTTTCAACTTATTGGTTTAAAAGCCAGCGTTTGAGCTTGTTTTCCACCTTTCCTGTAACTAGTCTAGTCCAGATACAGATCTGCTGTATCCAAAACTGTTTGTAAGCTTCTGAGCCCCCCAAGTCTTTGTGTGTTGGAGGGAAGCATTCTAGCTCATCAGCGGGAGTGGTAAGCACTAGGTAGCCTATCTACCACAAGATCCAGGTACAGATTCTTAGTTTTAGCACTTGAATTTGCTTATTCGTACTCAGCACTTGTTCAGAACTTGTTGTTAGCACTAAATAAGCTACAAATTACTGCAGCACTCAATATTCTTCTTTACCTAGCGGAAAACAGTCTTTGTATTTACTTTCCTCACTTGCTTAGAGAAAAACAGCTCTTATACTCCTTTTTCTAGAGGAAAGTAGTTTTTTATTCAGGCATGTCCGAGGGTCAGCTCCCAGTGTTTTCTCCTGTCTATCTGATGAATCTAGGTATCTTGAGGCAATGTAGCAATTGCATCATGTACACAGAAAACCCTCTCCTCCTACCACCCAACACCACAACCTGTGAGAGATGCACTTATTTAGCCAAACTGGAGGTAAAGCTCTCTCCAACCAAGACTGAACTTGACAGTTAAGAGGAGAAGGTAAACACTTGCACCACACCACACTCATCACATAGTCCCACTAAACTTACACCACCAAAATCCACACATAGAAACACAAAAACATTCACAGAGGCTCTCAGTAATAATCTGCTCAAGCAACAGAGATCTCCAAAGCAGAAACGCAAGCAACCTCCACCCCCCAACACAACCCAAATGACACACAGCCCACAGACTTAGTGTGCCAATAAACCACAGTCCATAAGGCAAACCAACGTACCCAACACACTAGTCATAGGTGACTCTATAGTCAGGCACACTGATGTCCCACTCACCAGGCTAAACAAGAAGGTTACTGTCAGCTGCCTGTCGGATGCCAGGATCCGCCACATAACCCACGCACTCAGGTCACTCCACAAGTACAAATATGACTTTGTCATTGTCCATGTTGGTGTGAACAACCTGAGACATGCCTCCCTGGACTGCATGAAAAGGGACAAGGAAGAGCTCTCTGATCTTGTAGCCCAGGCATGTATGACCCTAGCCCTGAGTAGCATCCTGCCATCGCCCAGAATTATACCGCAGTACAAGGACAAAATGATTGACTTCAACAATTGGCTAAGCTTCTGGTGTCATTCTACGGGGATCCGGCATCTGTCTGCCTGGGACGACATGGTCAACAGACCACAATGCTTTGCCAGAGATGGCCTGCACCTGTCGCCCCTGGGATTCCGGATACTGGCTAAGGCTCTTGCTGCCCCTATAGTGCCTTTTTTAGGGAAGGTTCAAATGACAAATTCACTGCCGTAACGGGAACAGCCAAGCAAAAACAGAGTAATGGTACTCAATGCTAGAAGTCTAAATCACAAAATGCACTCACTCGAGGCACTCCTTAAAATGGAGAAAACTGATATCTGTGCAGTGACTGAGACCTGGTTCAAGGGTCTAGAGACCACCCCTGCATTACCAGGCTATAACTCATACCACACTTTTCTGCCATCTAACTTTCACCAGAACATCAAAGGCAGAGGTGTGTCCATATTCATTAAGGATATCTATACCTCTCTAGGCTAGTTGCGCAGCATAATGCATCCGAGGTTATCAAACTGCAACTAACTCTGGGCAAAACTGCAATCCAAATTGTAGCTTGCTACAGATCCCCCACCATGTCCTAGGATTCCCACTCCTCTTTTTTTTTTTTTTTTTTTTATTTATTTATTTATTTATTTAACATTTGATGTCCGACTAGGTTCCACAGGTTAGGTTTTCAGGCGCAACGTTTCAGCGGAGGCCGGGAGAATGCATGTCTCTTTGTGTGGAGGGGAGGAGAGGAGGAGAGGAAACCGGAGGACACACAGGGAGAACACACAACAGGACACACAGCAGGTCCCCAGAGGAGACCAGAATGAGACAGACCACCTCCAAGAGATGACACTGCACCACTGTGCTGCCCATTTTCTTAATATACTGGAAAATATTAGGGTTCAACCAAACACCCTAATAATGGGTGATTTCAACTATCCCACCATTAACTAGGAAAACTACTCGTACCAACTCCTTCACTCAACGGTTTCTGGAATTCATAAATTCCAATGCCCTGGATCAACTTATCCACACCAGGGGCAACAATATCCTAGACCTAGTCATTACCAACATGAGTGACCGGTGTTCCACACCTGATGTCAACTACTCGTTGGCTAATCACCCTAGATATCCGCATCCCGCCCCCACCCACCATTAAGGAAACCACGGTAAAAAATTTCTCCAAAGCCAACTTCATGCTTCTTAAGACAGAAATGGCGAACTTCATGACACCCATGCATATGGACAATACAGTTACGACTGCTAAATCCTACACAAATGCACTCTATAAGCACTTACACGAGTGCATGGATCGTGCTATCCCAAACAGAACCAAGACACTATCCTCCAAAAAAAGGAAGCCAATCTGGTGGTCCCCTGCCATAAACAAATTCTACAACAGAAGGAAGAAACTGTTGCAAAGGAGAGTAAAATCCCATGAGTGGAGGAGCTCCCTGGTCAGCCTCAGTAAGAAGCTGAGATCCCTTATAAAATCCTGCAAAGCTAGCTACGAAAACAAAATTGCCACTGATTCTAAGGGCAACCACAAAGCATTCAATAGCTATGTCAAGAATCTCAATGGCAACACCCAGATCTGCTCCGAGTTACAGCACAATGGCACGAAAATTACAGAACCAACTGATATTGCCAACATCCTGGCAGATAGGTTCAGTGCTAACTTTACCCCCCCCCTCCACCTCCTAAAGGGCCCATATCTACACAGGAAGAATACAGAGTCCCTGTAATAACATCTATGCAGGTAAAAGCTGCACTCCCTAAAACCAAAAACACAGCATCCATGGGACAGGACAACATCCCAGGCTGCATTTTACATGAACTTCAGAACGAACTGGCTCCCCACCTAAGCACCATGTTCAATCATAGTCTCACTGCAGGCTTTGTGCCCACTGAATGGCACACAGCAACAGTTATCCCACTCCACAAAGGGGGAGTCACCACTGATCCTGGGAACTATCGCCCTGTTATCCTGGCGAGCCTGGTCTGCAAGGCCATGGAATGTATCATCATGGAACTCAAACAAAGACATTGGTAACCTCCAAACTCTGGACCCCACCCACTTCGGGTTTGTGAAAGGCAGATCATGCCTTCTGAACCTGATCATCTTCTTTGAGGCAGTCACCAAAGCCGTAGACGAGGGTAAGGTGGTTCACACAGCCTATCCTGACCTCGACAAGGCTTTCAACACCATCCCCCATTCTGGAATTATAGCTAAACTCACTAAACTAGATATAAATCCCTATGTCACAAAATGGGTTGCCAACTGGCTCACTGACAGAACCCACACTGTAAAAGTTGCAGACTCCAAATCTGACTTAAAACCAGTGACAAGTGGAGTACCACAGGGTTCAGTCTTGGGACCTCCCCTGTTTGGTATCAACTTCTCTGAAGTACGGGCTAACACAGAAGGCCTCTGGCTAATGAAGTTTGCAGATGACTGCAAACTAAGAGCCATAGTCGAGTCCCCAAATGATGTGGACATCCTAAAGAAGGGCCATAATGAGACAGATGCCTGGTGTCAGAGGCATGGCCTCAAGCTCAATGCCAAAAAGTGCATTCTCATCCCCTTTGGTAAAAACTCTGTACCCATGAACTACCACATAAATGGCAGTCTACTTAATGCCGAATGTGTGATAAGAGACCTTGGGACCCAGGTGGACAGTAGTCTCTCCTTTGATGATCACATCGCCACAGTAGTCAGGAAATCCTTCTATGTGGCAAACCTCACCACAAAAGAGTTCACATCCAGGAAAAATAAAGTCACTGTTCCCCTCTACTTGGCACTCATTAGACCCATTATAGAGTACAATGCCCCTTTTGGAATGTACCTCACAAGACATCTACAGCAGCTGGAAAGGCCACAGAAGTACCTCACAAAGAGGATTACTGGCCTCAAACAGAGGCCCTACACTGACAGTCTCAAAAAACTCCAGCTTTACTCTGTAGCATTTCGCCTAGTCAGAGGAGATCTCTGTCTGACATATAAAGCTATGTTAAAACCAGAGCTGTTGGACATGCTACACCTAAAGAAATCCCAATCCCTCCGAGTTACACGCTCTAGGGACCTAAACCATGTCACCACAATAAACAGGACATTCTGGAGATACAGTTTCTTGTCCCAGAGATTTCCTATACTCTGGACCAAGCTACCCATCTATGTCAAGCAAAGTTCCTCATTAGCAATCTTCAAGAAAAATATTGAGTGGATGGGAAATAGGAAATACACCCCAGGGATCACTTCTGTGGCTCTGCTCAACAGGGGAACAGGAATTTAACTTTCTTGGGTGGCGCAAGCCAGGGAACCTTGTTGGCTAGGCCTACTTTTGCTCTTGGGCCGATAGCTTAGTACCTACCTATGGACCTATGAACTACGTCCACAAAGGAGACATCCTCAGAGGGTGACTGTGGGGACCCTTCTGACTCGCTGAGGTCTGTGTCGGATGTGATGGACTCCTCTGGGGAGTCTAAATGCTTCCTCTTGCAAAGTCTCTTCAGAAGGATATTCTGGAGAGGTTTCAGAAGATCGGGGTTCTCCCAATGGGGCGTACTGAGGCCTAGGGTCTCTGCATCTCTGTGGATGCATGGCACAGAGACAGACACTGGTGCCTTTGGGGGAAGAATGCCTGGTCCTGACAGTGAACCTGTCTGTGGATACAGCACTTGCATCACCTCGAAAGTCCCCAACCCTTTATCTGAGGAAACCTCTGGTTCCAAAGAACCAGAAGACATCCCCAGAACCAAGGGGGTTGGCTCCAAGACCAATGTAGGAGCAGCACTCACCCACACCGAAGCCCTGAGAGGTAAATTCAGATCAGACAACTCTCCAATCAGACTCCCCTCCCCAGACCCAACCAGAGAGTTGGCTCCTAGACTCCTTGACTTCAGATGAAACAGAGGACATTGGAGCAGTAGTCGGACTCAAAGATCCTGTGACAAAATCTCGGCTCCGACCGATGGTTCCACTACTACCAGTTCCATTTTTTTCTGGCTTGGAAGTCCGGGATCAGCTTAGAGGAGGAATCGATGGTGAAAGGGTAGGGTTGGTCGGTTCTGAAACACTCTGGGTTGGATCTGACAATAATTTGGCAAGCGCCGGTGTCTTCAATAGCCTCTGCACCACGCGATTCATATAGTCATTGGAGAGACTCCTGGAGGATCAAGAGGAAAAGGCGGGAGATCTGGGCAGCTGTAATAATGGTCATCTTAAGGTAGGAGATACCGGATCCAAATCTGGGGACCAGCTCCATACCTGAAAACCCAATGGCTTTGAAACTGAAGGACTCTGGGTGGAAGGCTTCTCAGGCAAGATGACCTTTGGGTCCGAAGAAGAAATTTTTTGTAGGTTTTTTGTCGGCTCCGACTGAGCCTCCAAAGATGACCTTTTTCCCGATTTTTCTGTTTTAGAAGAGGGTAAAATAATAAGTGAGAAGGTCACTGAAAAACCAATCAGAAAAAAACAAAATGAAAACTCCAGCTAAGCTAGAACTTCCACTGAGTGACCTCCCAAACTTCTTGTATCAGAGGCACATGGGATATATGCAAATGACCCTTATGAACATCAGGTGTTTCAGCTAACTGGCGATTCTGAACGCCCATGACTTTTGTTGTTTCAATGGACAATTTTAGGCCAATAAAGCCAAACCCCACTAGCTGTGGATATTTATATTTTGGCCTTATGACCTCGTCAGCACAGCACAAGCAGAGTGTTTGACTGGCCCTAATGATAATGGACATCAGCTGGGTATAACAGCCCTGTGTTTCTTATGCTTAGTCAGACACTCTGCTTGTGCTGTGCTGACGAGGTCATAACAAGGCTGAAATGTGCATATCCACAGTGAGTGGGATTTGGCTTTATTGGCCTGAAACTGTCCATTGAAACGATGAAACAAGTCATGGGCATTCAGAATCGCCAATTAGCTGAAACAGCTGATGTTCATAAGGGTCATTTGCATATATCCCATGTGCCTCTGATACAAAAGGTTTGGGAGGTCACTCAGTGGAAGTTCTAGCTTTGCTGGAGTTTTCATTTTGTTTTTACTGTTTTAGAAGAGCGGGAAAGGCACCAATTTGAAGGACCCTGACCTTCAATAGCCTCTGAAAAAGGGGTCTTCAACAATCCTCTGAGGATCAGTTTGCTCTTCCTCTCCAACAGTATCCTATGATGGAAAGAATGGCAGATCACACAAGACCTCTGAAGGTGTACCGCTTTGAGGCAGTAAACACATACTGTATATGTCCATCTGTAACAGACATTTTTTGGCTGCACTGAATGCATTTTTTTAAACCCAGAGGGTTTAACATGCTTAGTCTGCTTAGACATCTCAGCAATCAACTATAACCAGCAGAAAGAAGTACAACAAAAATATCTATATATAAATAACAACCTTTTTTTTTGTTTTTTTGAGAACACACAACTATAGAGTTTGAAAGGAGAAAGAAAAGGCCCTCAAATTTAAACAGGCCAAGCAGCCCT
This sequence comes from Protopterus annectens, assembly GCF_019279795.1. Lineage (NCBI taxonomy): Eukaryota > Metazoa > Chordata > Ceratodontiformes > Protopteridae > Protopterus > Protopterus annectens. The sequence continues at coordinate 189,287,596 of NC_056745.1, read as the reverse complement.
CTAACTTAAATGAGCTAGCCTTATTCTTATAAGGAGAGGACAGGTAGTGAAAAAGAAATTCAAAGTTTTAATAGAGTTCTCTAACTTAAATAAGCTTGTCTAAAAGTCACAAAAAAGGAAGGAGTGGGAGGCATTCAAATTAAAATGGGCTTAAAAAAATAACTTTTAAGCCGGGATAGGTTATGGGAAAAAACCAAGGCCTTGAGAATAAATGACGGCCAACAGTAACACAATAACAACGAATACACTACAACTACTTAAACAGTTAACTAGAGAATAAAGGTCTTTAGTAAGCAATAAACTATAACAAAAAAAATAACAATAAAGCAAAGAACAAAATGTTTCACTTAGCCAAAGCCAATAGAAGCACCAGATCTGTTTAGTGGCAAACGAGATCTGGGGAGTTTTCCTAGGGCATGATGGGATAAGGTTTCAGCCATGAGCTAGTGGAAGACCTCAAACTTTTGTAGAAGGCTCAGTCGAAACCAAAGATCGGTTCCAAATCCAACCAGTAGTAAATGAAGGCGAGATAGGACATTACATGCTAAGTTTTTAGGTTTAGTTTTAACTTTATTTGTTAGTTGGGGGGTAACCTAGGGAGGTGACTGCATTACTTTTTTGTGTGGATTTCTTGTGCTAAGAGGACTGGGGGGGGGGGGGTAAGGGGCTGTGGTTGTACCAGTTGCATTTTATTTTTGTTTAAAGTTCTTGTACTAAGAGGATTGGAGGGGGTATGGTTGTACCAGTTTTATTTGACATTTGTATAGGTTCTTGTGCTAAGAGGACTAGAGGGTGAGGGGCTGTAGTTGTAGCAGTTTTATTTTACCTTTGTGTAGAGTTCCAGTGCTAAGAGGATGCGGGGGGGGGGGGGGTGATCATCTGTGGTTGTACTATTTTATTTATTTATTTTACATTTACTGGATAGTCCAACTGGGATAGAACCCATTTTCAGTGGATGCCCCGGGAGAAAACCTCCATATGGTAACACATTTGTGAAGACAACATAGCAATTATTCATACAAAGATAATTATCTGTTATTTTTTTTTACTTGTCTTAGAAATATATAAGTATGGTTTATCTGTTTTTACAAGAGACACTATAAGGGAATGTGAGCTATAATACACATTTAATTTTGACTCCCAGTTGGTTAGCAGGAGAACGTGCGAGTTAGCTATTGCAGGCAAGAGATTTAGTATGCTCGTTATTTTTATGGGTAGCACCTATGCTGCATATGTAATGAGGTGGAGAGAGAGGACAAGACAGAGAGAGGAATAGGGGTGATGAAAAGAAGGGGAGATAAATGATGGGACAGAGTAAAGAAAAGGATATTACAGAGTTTGCTGACCAGGGATAGGTGGGCAATCTTATGAGGTGATGTATAAGTGAATACTTTTTAGGATTATTGGTTACATGGCAAAGATTGGCTTATTTCAGCCTGGATTGTGACATGAGCTGTTGCATGGTAAATGTGGTACGTAAGTGTAGAGTCGTCAGCATACTGAATTGTGGATGCTAGGGAGGTGGTGGTACTGATGCTGCTAGTAAATCCACTAAACTGAAGTGGACCAAGGATGAAGCCTTGTGGGACTCCTAATGTGACTAGAAGTAGAGGGAATAGATCTTGGAGCCATTTTACTGCCTGTTTATGACCTGTTAGGTAGCTTTGCAACCATTTGAGGGCTAGGTGGCTGAGATTAAAGTTGGCAAGATTAGTTAGTAGTTTGTTGTGAGACTGTATCAAAGGCCTCTGACAAACCTAGAAAGATAGATGATCCTTTTTATCTTAATTTCTAAACTGATGGTGTTGGTACAACTAAGGAGGGCAGTTGTACTACGAAGCCTGAAGCAATGTTGGGATTTGGCAAGTTTAGATCAGTGTGTATGTGCTGTATCTTTAAGAAGTAATTCAAGGACTGAACGTGCACATATAAATACCAGAGACGTGCTATTCCCAGTGCCATTTTGAGAGTGCAGCCAGAGAGGGAGCATGTATAATTGCAGTAGTTAGTATGTATACAAGTTACTTAAGTAAAAGTCAGTAAACTTCTGTCATTATGTGTTTGTATAATAATAAAGCTACTTGACCAGAACCCACAAAGACTCTTCTATTGTGTCCAAAGTAGGAGAGCGACATAGTGTCAGAACCGGGATTCCAGAGAATGATATTTGGACCCATGAGGTGCAGAGATAACAGTGAAGGTAAAGTAAGAAATAAGCATTAAAGAGAGACAGAAAAGAATCAAAGGTAATGAGAATTCACACAAACTGCTTATTTTATAAAAAAGATACAAGCAGAGCATTACAAGGGAACAATCCTCACTATTAAACAAGCAGGAGGCACAAAAGGTTTCTTAACTAAGCAAAATGTTTAAGATTAAGACATCTGATGAAATGAACGAGTGTCTGAAGCAAAACAAGTGTGTCTGAAGCAAAACAAGTGTGCCTGAAGTAAAGTGGGCACGTTTAGAGTAAAACAAGCAAAAGAAAAGTATAATGGGTGTGAAAAGAGGTTAAACGAGCAAAATGAATATTATAAGGACAAATAAAGCAAGGCGACTGCATGTTTTTTGGCAAAGTGCTGTGTTTTGGCAAAATTATGACTTCATATTGTATCAAGGGCATAACTAGAATTATTCGAAGTATCTCAAAGTGCTTACAGTGTATGCTTATTGCTGTACATGTATTCCAAAGAGTTTATCTGTGTGCAAAGTGCAACTATTTCGTACAGTTAAAGTACAGCCATTTTGAAAAGTTTATTGTGCTGGGTGTGTCTATATGTAAAGTGGTGCCATTGAAGAGTATTTCTTGCACTGTAAAGAATTGACTATCAAGGTACTGCCATTCTGGAGAAATTTCAGTGTGCTAAGTACAGTTTATTTGCAAAGTGAAATTACTTCGAAATGTTATTGACTCTGTGCTCATCTTGCCCAGGTCATTCGCATCGTGCTGTTATTTGAAATGTTTCTTACACTGATAAGAGGTGATTTCTTGCAGTACAGTAATTTCAAGAGTATTGCAGTACCCGAGAGACTTATTTTGCAAAGTTCAGTTATACAGAGGCTTGTTGTGCTTTTGGCCAAAGTTACAAATACTGGCATAAATTTCTGGCATATGTGTATGTATTCATGCTTATTTGCAAAACCCTTCACTGGTATGTGTTAATATGGCAGATGGATTTTGAAAGTCCTTACCACTTGTATTTGATCAGAATATTGCAGAGAATTGGAGAATATCTGAGCAAGAGTATGATATTTTATACAAGCGGCTCATTCAAAGATGCATGCACCAGGGCAATAACTTTGCTAAACCTAGCAGGGTCAGAGACCATTGAAAGAGGGCGTTCATGTGTGTATGCACCTGCAGTATACGAGGGTGAAGGTGAAAATCATCATATTGTTGTACAGGCCGAATCAAGGGAAGACCTCAAGTGTTTGAAGTGCAAATTCGGATAAATGTGTAACCCCCAGGCAAATATTACATTATAGAGACATTTGTTTTACACGAGAGATTAGAAACCAAGGGGAACATCTGCAGCTTATGTAAATGACCTGAGAAACAAAGCCAAAATGTGTGGGTTTGGTGACTTAAAAGATGAGTTAAAAAAGACAGGCTTGTGTATATGGTATCAATAGTGCTGCTGTGAGAAATATTTTGCTTCGTGATGGTGATTTAATGTTCAGTAATACTCCTGAGATTTTTCAAATCCATGAAGTTATAGAAAAACACTCAAGTGTGCTTAAAAGTGACAAGAGCATGGTTTCAGTAGGCTCCAGAGCAAATGCAGATAGCATGCAATACCTGGCAAACAGAAGTAGGCCTAAGCACATGGCAACCACAATCCCTGCTGGTTCACCAGGGAGACCACATAGTTTTCCAGCAAGTTCTAACACCAGTTCAGTTAAACAAGCATGCTCAGTGCAGTATAAATGTGAATTACCAAAACCCAAGTCCACCTTTATTGTTAACTGTCAAAATTGTGGTGCCCATCATGATTCTAAAACAGAGAAATGCTTAGCATTTGATCAGCAACGTCACAAGTGCAAAAAATGAAACCATTTTCAAAAGTTTTGCAAATCAAGCAAACCCAACACAGTTGTAAAGAAGGGTCACACAAAAAAGCAAATCGATTAAGTAGAGTTGCAGCAGTCCACTTTTTATGTAGATGGTGCATCAGTGACTGAAAGAGCTGATGCAGTAAATTTACTGGCAAAGAGCGAAGTGTTATGTATAGTCTGGATCAATGGCAAATCCAAAGAGCTTAAAGTGGACAGTGGTTCAAAGTGTAATGTTAAATTAGACACATTTGCTAAAGTGAGAACAAATGAACAACTCAATGTCGCCAGTATTGTGAAACTTGTTGCTTATGGTGGTGAAGAAATTCAAACCGAAGGCTCAGTGATGCTTTCATGTTGTTTGGCCAAGAACTGTTACAGCTTTTTATTCTACATAGTCCGAAGACCAGTACAGTCATTATTGGGTCTCAAAGACAGTTTGAGAATGAATCCTTCTTTTACCAAAGAAGTTAATCACATAAGTGCATATCCTAGTTCCAATTTTTCCGAAGCCATTTTCTCAGAGTATGCTGATGTTTTTGATGACAAGTTGGGCAAACTTCCAGATGTGTATTCCATGAAGTTAGAACCAGAGGTCACTCCAGTAGTCGGACCAGCAAGAAGAATTCCAATAGGTATGCAGGATAAAGTTAAGGCTCAGCTGGATAAAATGGTGCAGCAAGGTGTAAATTGTCCGGTTACAGAACCAAATGAATGGGTGTTGTCTATGGTAGCAGCTCATAAAAAAGGCTCACATAAAATCAGAATATGTACTGACCCAAAAGATCTGAACAAAGCACTGAAGAGACCGCATCATCCAATGCATACAGTCAGAGTTTGCAGCTCTACATCCAAATGCCACTGTTTTTCTGCCTTGGATGGAAAAAGTTCATTTTGGCAAGTGATGCTTGCTCACAAATCCTCATTACTAACCAGTTTTGGTACCCAATTTGGCAGATACAGATTCCCAAGGATGCCATTTGGAATGAATTCTGCAAATGAACTCTTCCAGTGTGCAATGGAGCAAATTTTTTGGGGTTATCCTTGTGCCATAATAGTAGATGATTTATCAGTTGGAGCCAATGGTGAAGCAGAGCATGACAAAAACCTACAGAGAGTTCTAGACAAATCACATTTAGTTAACTTGAAGCTCAATCCTCTGAAGTGCACATTCAGGCTACCAGAAGTTACATAATTTATTTACCAGTACTGTCTTGAGTCCAGACGTGACCAAGCAAGCAGCTATTCTTGATATGTCAGCACCAGATAATATTCAAGATCTACAGCATTTCCTAGGCATGGTCAACTATTTAGGTAAGTTTATACCAGACGTCAATGAGTTGACAGCATCTTTAAGAGAGCTGATGCACAAAACATTACATCTTCATGCTTAGAACAGCACCAGAAGGCATTTGAAGACCTTAAGCAGAAAATGGCCACTCCACCTACATTAAGATACTATGATGCAAGTAAACCAGTCACGAGCTGTTGCATGGTAAATGTGGTACATAAGTGTACAGTCGTCAGCATACTGGATTGTGAATGCTAGGGAGGTGATGGTACTGATGTTGCTAATAAATCCACTAAACTGAAGTGGACCAAGGATGGAGCCTTGTGGGACTCCTAATGTGACTGGAAGTAGAGGGAATAGATCTTGGAGCCATTTTACTGCCTGTTTATGACCCGTTAGGTAGCTTTACAACCATTTGAGGGCTAGGTGGCTGAGATTAATGTTGGCAAGATTAGTTAGTAGTTTGTTGTGAGACTGTATCAAAGGCCTTTGACAAACCTAGAAAGATAGATGATCCTATTTTACCTTAATTTCTAAACTGATGGTGTTGGTACAACTAAGGAGGGGAGTTGTACTACGAAGCCTGAAGCCATGTTGGGATTTGGCAAGAGTAGATCAGTGTGTATGTGCTGTATCTTTAAGAAGCAATTCAAGGACTGAACATGCACATATAAATACCAGGGACGTGCTATTCCCAGTGCCATTTTGAGAGTGCAGCCAGAGTGTGAGCATGTATAATTGCAGTAGTTAGTATGTATACAAGTTACTTAAGTAAAAGTCAGTAAACTTCTGTCATGATGTGTTTGTACAATAATAAAGCTGCTTGACCAGAACCCACAAAGACTATTCTATTGTGTCCAAAGTAGGACAGCGACAGTGTCAGAACTGGGATTTTACCTTTGTCCAGTATTCATGTGCTAAGAGGGTTGGGGGTGAGGGCTGTGGTTGTACCACTGTTTTACATTTGTCCATAATTTTTCTGCTGGTAGACTGAGAAAAGGAAGGCTTGTCTGTAATTAATGCTGAGATGTAGTCTTGGGGTTGGGAGAGTGAGATAATCTAGTGTAGAATATGAATGGTCAAATCATGTGTTCAAAGGAGATTGAGTATGTGAAAACCTTTATGTATTGATTTGAACTCTGTACTATGAGCTATTAAGTAAACTGTAAATAGTGGAAAAGTACTGAAAAACAAGAGCCTGTCTGATAGCAGGAAATGTGCCTTAATATGAAGTGTATCCAATTTTCTCTCTGCCTAGAGATGTAGTAATGTGAACTGCTTCAAGCCTACGGGTAAACCACTGATTGGTTAATTGTCTTTTGTATTATTTTAATTGGTCTAGTTTATATTTTTGTACTTTCAGCAATATCACCGGCATATAAGCTTATGCACTCCTTTGTTCGGGGAGTCTCCCTGGTACTTTCTAGTAGGCTCCCACACGTGTGTAATAAATACCACTGAAAGAGAGGAAGAAGTGTCTTGTCTTCATTTAAGGTAAAATGCAAACACAACACTAGGGATATGATTGCATTACTTTTTTGAGCAGAGTTCTTGTGCTAAGCAGATGGGGGGGGGGGGGGGGGATCAGTCCTGCACAAGATTTTTCATTAACTTATTTTTGTTTTGTCTATAACTGTGCTGAAAAATTGGTAGGCGGGATAGCGGCTGTGAAAATGCTATAGATGGTACATGTTTTAATGTGTATAGACACAAACCCTGTTATTCCAGTATTTGATTGTGTACACCAGCAATGTTTACAGCTATTCTTGAAGCTACAACTTTGTTCTATAACTTTTTCCTTTGTCCAGAATTTTGCTGAAAGGTTAGTAGGTTGCTTAGTGGCTGTGAGAATGTGCCAGAATATATAGACATTTGCATGTACACTAATGCAAACCCCGTTATGCTTGTATTGTGTATACCAGTAATGTTTACAACTCTCCCTGATGCTATGACTTTGCTCTGTGCCAATTTTTTGCTTTATCCATAGTTGTGTTGAGAGGCTGGCAGTGTGGTTAGGGGCTGTGAGAATGTTGTACAGTGCTCAAGTGTTTGCCTTGTATTTATTTATTTTTTTTGTTAAACTCAAGTCATGCAATGTATAAGCACGCTGCTAATGTTACACTTTTGTCTTGTTTTTTTACCACTTCATCCAGAATTGTGCTGAGACATTGGGGTTTAGGTGCTGTGAGCATTGTACTGAATGTACTGATGTTGTAATGCATGCTAATGCACAATTACATGCTTGCCTGGCATTTTTGGCCTGTTCCTCATCAAAAATGTGGGTTCATAAAATGCATGATACAGCAACGTGTTCTACCATTTTTAATTCATAAGTACATTGCTTAAAATGTCTAATGTTGGGAGGGTGGTTAGCAGCTGTGAGAATGTTGCAGAAGGTATAGATGTTTGAATGTATACTAATGGAAGTCCTGTTTTACTAGTATTGTGTATACCGGCAATGCTCAACTATCACTGATGCAATGACTTCAATTGTTTACATTGTCCGTAGTTATTGTTTTGAAAGGTTGGGAGTGTGGTTAGGGCCTGTGAGAATGTTGCAGTGCTCCAATGTTTGCCCAGAAGTTTATTTAATGTGGGGTCATGTACTACAACACAAGCACATGGTTAATGCTACGTCTTTGTCTTTATTTTTTCACTTCATCCAGAATTATTGCGCTGAGACTATGGGGGGGGATTCTGCAGAATATACTGATGTCTTAATGCATGCTAATGCAAACACTGTTCTGCTATCCAAGTTTATAGTAATATTTTAAACTATCCCTAATGTTACGCCTTGTTCTGCAGTTATTTTTGACTGTTTGAGGTTAGGAGGTTGATGGGACCTGTGAGAATGTGCACAATGTCCAGATGTTTTTTTTTCTTCCACAAAAGTATGGGATCATAAAACACATGCTGCTGCAAAATCTTATTCTAGCATCATTAGTTTGGAAGGCCAGTGTTTTAAATTCCCACTGTAATGCCTTGTCGTGTGATAGTTTTGCTTCATCCAGATTTTTGGCAATGTTTAAAACTCCCTTGTTATGCCTATATTCTACATTTGGCTTGCCAATTGACAGGTTAGGAGAGGGGTAGGGCTGCTAGAATGTTACAATGTTTAAATATTTCCCTTTTAAATTTAGTCTGTTGCTCATCAAAAAATGTAGATTCATGCAATGCATGCTCCTGCAAAATCTGTTCTAGTTGATAACTCTACTTATTCTTCTTTCGTTTTTTCCCGGTTAGGGGTCGCCACTGCGGATCACCTGTCCGCTCATGATTGGCAGTGGAGTTTTACAGTGTCGAGTTGCCAGCCCAGCGACCAACCTTCCACAGAAGGCACACACACACTTACACCTATGGCCAATTTAGAGTGTCCAATCCACCTGCAGCATGTCTTTGGGATGTGGGAGGAAACCTGAGCACCCGGAGGAAACCCACGCAACCACAGGGAGGACATGCAGACTCTGCAAAGATGGCACCCCAGCCGAGGATCAAACCGGAGAACCTCTTGCTGCGAGGCGACAATGCTAACCACTGCACCACCGTGGCCACCCTGTTCTAGTTGATAACTACATTGTTTTACATCGCTGATATTATGTCTTTGTCTCATTTTTTTCAATTTTACTTCATCTGCTATTATTTTGTTGAGACATCGGGGGAAGGGGCTGTGAGAATTCTGCAGAATGTACTGTTTTACTGCATGCTGATGCAAACCCTGCTATTCTAGGATCTGTAAGGTTCTCACAGCAATCTTTGACTGTCCTCGTTACACATTTCCTCTGCAAATTTTGGCTTTGTCTACTAGAATTACTGTGATGGGGTCAGGGGGTAGGTGGCTGGGACAGTGTTGTAGAATGTTTGTCTGATTTTTGGTCTGTTCTCACTCACAAAATGACTACATAGCACATTGCTGAGGGCTGAAGCTACAAGCAAAACTGGACTTCATGTTTCATATCCTCCACGTAATACATGGTACATTCCCTGGCTTTATGATTTTGTCCACAGTTCTTGTGCTAAGGGGGTGTGTTGTGGGAATGTGTCTCCCAATGTTTGATTGGCACTTCTACGTCCCTCACAAATTAGGTTTTCTAGCAAGTCCATGATTTTACTCCTTTGTTCTACCAATGATTTTGGTTTGTGCAAAAGTGTGTTCCAAGAGACTGAGAGATAGTGGGTAGCTGTATGAAAATGGTGTACATGTCATGCAGTGCCTGTCATTGTGACACTGCATTTCTGAATTTTGGCTGGTTTGTGATTAAAGTAGGTATGGTTTTTGGAAATGTCTTTTTTGTTCCATAACCTTTTTCTTACCTCAAAGTTTAGTGCTCTCCCCTTAAAAGTTGTGACTTTTCTCCTGGCCATTTGTTCTTTCAGACTTTAGTCACCTGTTCCAGAGAGCTTGTAATACCAATATTTTACGTCTTTTGGGGCTTCTTCACATGTTTGGGGGGATGAAAGGGAAAGAATTGTGTAGAAAATGCTGAGATTCACCTTCAGTGTTTGGTATTTAACTTAAAACTGTAACTTGGGCTTTTCTAACTGTTTTGCCTGCTTGTCAGTCGTTCAGTCTTTGTGCCTGCACCATGTGGTGACATAGTAACTGATGTCAATAGAAGTCATTATGCAATATGTAACTAACGGCGCAGTGGTGCAGTGTTAGCGTTGTCATCTCATAGCAAGAGGTTCTCTGGTTCGATTCTTGGTTGGGGTGCCTGTGTGGAATCTGCATGTCCTCCCTGCGTTCGTTTGGGTTTCTTCCGGGTGCTTTGATTTCCTCCCACATCATAAAGACATGTGTCTGGAGCATTTCTCCCTGGGCGTCTGCTGAAAATTGGCTTTGTTCCAAGTTGGACTTTCATGGTAAAAAAATGTTAAATAAATAAAATTTAAAAAAAAATGTATTTTGTAATGTACTTCCATTGTGGCTATTGCCTACAATACAGTTTTTGACTACTGGTTACTGTTACTTAGCAGTTCTTCAGCCTGTGGTACAATACTGCGTACTGTATAGCTTGTGTTTATAAACATCGTTTAGTATTAAGTTGATCATTCCTTTGTGCATGCAGTCATACCAACATGATTTTTTGGAACCCAATTCATTTTTCTGGTTTATAAGCCTGCACTGCAGTTCTTTTGCCTACTGGTCTTCGTTTCTCTTCAGTTCTACCTACAGTGCAAGACTGAATCAACTTGATCACTTGTTGGGTGTGTACTGCACCATGGACTCTGTAGCTCCAGACTTGGTGTGGCAGCTTCAGTTTTTTTGCTTAACTGGAATGCATTATGCAGTGGTCTTTCATATCAATATGTAGTGCTACCTAGTTATAGACCCTATGTTTGGGGTTATTTCTCTTTTATTATTACTTTTTGCAGAAGCAGTAGTGCAATACAGTAGAGGATGCTTGGACAGTAAAGCACAATAGTGACTTACAGCTGGTGACTGCATTTTGTAAGCAGAGGAGGCAAGTGTCAGTGTGTTAAGGGAATGGTTGTAGGTTTGCAGCTGGTGCCTAAAGTCAAGATACTTATTGTTTATAATGGTTGGCCAGACTGCAGTTTGTATTTCACATGGCAAAGGGTAAGTCAAAGTACTGTAGTGGGTCCATTTAAGTAAATCTGATGGGTAACATTCCACTATTGTCATGGGAGTTGTTTCTGTGTAAACTGGAAACTACCATCCTTAGAATGTGTTCCAAATGCTAACACTTGTCATTATGCAGTCCAGGTCGGTCAAGAGTGGCATAGATTCATAGGTAGGTACTAGGCTATTGGCCCTAGGGCCTACATAAGCCTAGCCAAAAAGGTACCCTGGCTTTCGCCACCCAAAAAAATTATTTTCCTGTGCCCCTGTCGAGCAGAGCCACAGAAGTGATCCCCGGGGTGAATTTCCCATTTCCCATCCAATCATCAAGATTTTTCTTGAAGACTGCTAATGAGGAGCTTTGTTTGACATAGATAGGTAGTCTGTTCCAGAGTATGGGAAGTCTCTGGGACAGGAATCTATCCCTCCAGCATGTTCTGTTTATTGTGGTGATAAGGTTTAGGCCCCTAGAGTGTGTAGCTCAGAGGGATTGGGATTTCTTTAAGTGGAGTATATCCAACCGCTCTGGGTTTGACATAGCTTTGTATGTTAGGCAGAGATCGCCTCTGAGTAGGCGATATGCAACGGAGTAAAGCTGGAGTTTTTTGAGATGGTCTGCATAGGGCATCTGTTTGAGGCCGGTAATCCTCTTTGTGAGGTAGCAGCCTTTCCAGTTGTTGTAGATGTCTTGTGAGGTACATACCAAAAGGGGCATTGTACTCTATAATGGGTCTAATGAGTGATGAATAGAGAGGAACAATGAGTGATGAGTAGAGTGGAACAAAAATCTCTTTTTCCTGGATGAGAAACCTTGTGTGATGAGGTGTGCCACGTAGAAGGATTTCCTGACTACTGTGGCGATGTGATTATCAAAGGAGAGACTATTGTCCACCTGTGTCCCAAGGTCTCTTATCACGCTTTCAGTATTAATTAGACTACCTCCTATGCGGTAGTTCATGGGTGCAGAGTTTTTACCAAAAGGGATGACAGTGCACTTTTTGGCACTGAGCTTGAGGCCATGGCTTTGACACCAGGCATCTGTCACATTGAGGCCCTTTTGTAGGATGTCCACATTGTTAGGAGTTTCGATTATGGCTCCTAGTTTGCAGTCATCTGCGAACTTCATTAGCCAAAGACCTTCTGTGTTAGCCTGTACTTCAGAGAAGTAGATACCAAACAGGAGAGGACCCAGGACTGAACCCTGTGGTACTCCACTTGTCTGAAGTCGGATTTGGAGTCTGCTACTTTCACAGTGTGGGTTCTGTCAGTGAGCTGGCAACCCATCTCATGACATGGGGATTTACACCTAGTTTAGTGAGTTTATCTATAATTCCAGAGTGGGGGATGGTGTTGAAAGCCTTGGCGAGATCAAGATAGGCTGTGTGAACCACCTTACCCTCATCTACAGCTTTGGTGACTGCTTCAAAGTAGTCTATCAGGTTTAGGAGACATGATCTGCCTTTTACAAACACGAACTGGGTGGGATCCAGAATTTGGATATTACCAATGCCTTTGTTTATAAGTTCCATGATGATATGTTCCATGGCCTTGTAGACCAGGCTCGTCAGGCTAATGGGGCAGTTGTTCCCGGGGTCCGTGGTGGATCCCCCTTTGTGAAGTGGGATAACCGTCGTCGTGCGCCATTCAGTGGGCACAAAGCCTGAGGTGAGGTTATGATTGAACATAGTACTTAATTGGGGTGCCAGTTCGTTCTGCAGTTCGTGTAGAACACAGCCTGGGATGTTGTCAGGTCCCATGGATGCTGTGTTCTTGGCTTTGGAGAGTGTGTTTTTTACCTGTGCAGCCGTAATTACAGGAACTTTGCATTCTTCCAATATAGACATGGGCCCTTTAGGGGGTGAGAAGGGGGGTAAAGTTAGCATTGAACCTATCTGCCAGGATGTTGGCAATATCAGTTGGTTCTGTATATTTAGTGCCATTGTGCTGTAAACACAGAGGAGATCTGAGTGTTGCCATTGAGATTCTTGACCTAGCTATAGAATGCTTTGTGGTTGTCTTTAGAAACAGTTGCAATTTTGTTTTCGTAACTAGCTTTGGAGGATTTTATGAGAGATCTCAGCTTCTTACTGAGGCTGACCTCCAATCATGGGATTTTACTCTTTTTTGCAGCAGTTTCTTTCTTCTGTTATAGAGTTTGTTTGTGGCAGGGGACCACCAGACTGACTACCTTTTTTGGACAATAGCATCTTGGTTCTGTTAGGGATAGCACAATCCATGCACTCGTGTAAGTGCTTATAAAGTCCACTTGTGTAGGATTCAGATGCCTAAATAACATGTACCTGAAGTGTAGTGCTTTTTACTAGCAGTATGACAAAAGCACCCAATGTCTGTATGTGTAGTAATTCTGCTTTACTTCCATTTCCAGTTAGAGATGAAGCATACATATCTGTTAGGAGCAGCAAAAAGAAAGCTTTAGCAGCAGACGAATGAGGATGCAAAGAGACAGTTTCATTATGAAATTTTTCTGTTGGTCATCAGACAGAGGAGATTCAGGAAAATTCTGCCAACACAGTGATTCTGCATTACAGTCTGCCCACTGTGAGGCCAGCATCCTTACGATAGGAAGTGACCACTCTTGTTGCAGCTGCACTACAGGCCACCTCCTGTGAACCTACAGCCATTATCATGGGCGAAAGTATGTCAGCCAATGCGGATTCAACTTTAGAGATGTTGCCTGGATCACCAGAGTTTGATACAGAAGGAGCCCATACTTCTGTAGTGACAGATGTGGCCTATGACTTGCAGGGACAGAAAAGAAGATTTACATCAGAGAACTATTCCCATGTGCTGCCTAATGGAGAGAGAGCAAAATGCACTTGGTTGACATGTTCAGTCTCAAAAGATGCATTGTTTTGCTTTGCATGCAAATTATTTGGACATTCTAACCATCTTCTCAGGTCAGGTAGTTACAGAGCATGGAGACAGATGTCCAAAGCTTTACACAGCCATGACCGAGTACCAGAGCATACAGCATGCATGCTGAAGTGGAAGGGACTGGACAATAGAGTAAAGAGTAGGCAAACAATGGATGATAAGAGATGAGCAGTGGCTGAAAGAGAGATAATTCATTGGCGTGGTGTGTTAGAACACACTACAGCAATTATCCAATACTTGGCGGAACGGAACATGGCATTCTGTGGCACAAGTGATGCCCTGTACACCTACGGTAATGGCAATTTATTTGGTCAAGTGCAACTTTTGTTGCAGTTTGATTCTGTCATGGCTGAACATTTGCGTCATATTAGGAATAAAGAAGTAATGGATCACTATCTTGGGAAGGACATAAAGAATGAAATTATCCAGCTGATTGCAAATGCTATTTAAGGACCACTGTGGGGAAGGTGAAGGATGCTAGGTACTTTTCCATGATCTTGATTGCACGTCAGACATCAGCAATCAAGAGCAAATGACTGCAGTAGTTAGGTATGTGGACAGTTCAAGGACTGCAGCCACAGTTGAGGAACACTTTCTATGATTTCTACATGTGAAATGTTACAACTGGGGCAGGACGTACAGAAGCACTTTTTCAGACTCTGCAAAATCATCAACTTGACATTAACAACTGTCAAGGACAAGGATACAACAATAGCAGCAACATGAGGGGGAAACAAGCTTGAGTGCAAGCCCAGATAAAGCAGATGAATTCAAGGGCTTTTTATGTGCCATGTGCCTGCCCTAATTTAAATCTTATAGTTAGTGATGGCGCACATTCATCACTACAGGGAGTGTCATTCTGTGATGTCTGCCGAACATTTACGTACTCTGTTTAGCTTCAATGAGCTGTTGGCAAATCTTGAAATGGCATACAAAAATGTCATTGTGAAGCTACTGTTGGAGACTCACTGGGAACGCAAGATAGGCTCTGTCAAGACAGTAAGATTTCAGTTGAAGGGAGTCATGGAAACATTACAGGAGACTGGTGAATCTGTACATACAAGTGATGCTGCAAGATATCAACAAGCAAGGGGACTGTGTTCGGAACTTATGTCATACCAATTCATTGCATGTTTAGTGGTTTGGTAGAATGAGCTAACAGAGGGAAATCATGTAAGCAAAGTTCTGCAGTGTCCATCGGTTGATATTTCTACATGTCAAAGTGCTGGCATCAACTATATACCTGCTGAAGAATTAGAGGCAGGATTTCAAAATGCCATGGATGAAGCCCCATGATAGCAAAAGAACTGGATGTTGGCACCATATTTCAAGAAAAGAGGCAGAGGAAAGTAAAGTGTTTCTTTGATTATGAAGATGATGATGAGACTTTACAGTAGAGTTCTTCAATGTGCTGCTGGACACAACAATAATTTACTGACTGGTTTGAGCAGTTTCAGAGTTTGATAAGGTCTTTGGATTTTTAATCAAATATTAAAGCCTTGAGTAACATTGCAGAAGACACATTGCTCCAACACTTCAAGGCCCTGAAGAACAACTGATGGATAGGATATGTGTCCACTGTGACATTGATGACTGACCATTGTCATAAACTGAAAAGCCTTTCTCGAATGATTAATAATGAATCATCACCACTGACTGTTACATTTCCTCATTCGCAACCACTTGCAAGACATCTATATAAATACTTATGTTTCACTGCGCATTTATTTGACTGCACCTGTTACAGTGGCTACTGCAGAACACAGTTTTTCTAAACTGAAACTCAAAGACATACCTACATTCATCAATGAGTCAGGAGAGACATGGGCTTAGCTGTGCTCTCAACTGAGCATGAAGTGGGACAAAGTGTATCACATGGCAGCCTCATTGAAGACTTGTCTGGAAGAATATTGGTAAAATCCCAGTAAAACTCTAGGCATGTGCTCATATTTCCTTTCCAGTAATCTTTTATAATGCTGTAAGGCAGTGAATTTCAGGTAGCACCTTAGCATGGCTTATATAGTATGCTGTGTATTCACTGTTTTTTTGCTTACTCCAGCAGGTAGGACCAAGTAAGTACAATGAGGATAAAAGTAGCAGGATTTTAGGCAAAGGCAGCTAGGAGTGGCATGGCTCGTCATGAGGCCAGGACAGTTGGGAGCAGCAGGACTCATCGCGAGACCAGGATAGTTGGGAGCGGCAGGAATCATCATGAGGTTAGGACAGAAGCACAGGAAGAACAGACAAATGTGGCAGCAATCAGAAAAGCTGAGGAGCTAACTGCACATTGAAGATTAATGACACTCTAGTGATCTTGACTTCACCTGTTTCTCTCTGGGTTTGAATCTGCCTGTGTCAGGCTCTGTAATCCCCATTGCTCTCCTGTGCTTGGGTTTGGGTCTATCTGCCTCAGGCTCAGTAAACCCCATGGCTCTCTCATGTGTTTCTTTGGGTACGAGTCTGTCTGCCTCAGGCTCAGTAATCCTCATGACTCTCTTGTGTGTTTCTTTGAGTATGGCTCAGTAATCCCCATTGTGTTTTCTTCTGTGTTTGGATTTGAGTCGTCTGCCTCCAACAGAGTAATCCCCATGGCTTTCTCTTGGGTTTGTTTGGGTTTGATTCTGTCTGCCTCAGGCTCATTAATCCCCATAGCTTTCCCTTGTATGTCTTGTGTGTCTGTAGTCTTTTCTATGTCTGTCCCACAGCTGTCCTGTCTACCTCTGCAGTGTGACTGTTTTGCATGTCAGTAACGGTCTTGTGTGATGGGGACAGTTTATCTATTGCTGCTTGTTTCAGTCTTGCCATATTGCTGTCATCGTCTTGCCTTTAGGTTTGGTATCTCAGTGCTGTTTTGTGGTAGTGCTACCTTAGTCTTGTGTGGGTTTCTGTTCAGTCTTGCAGTAGTTGTGTTCTGGTCTTGTGTCTGTATTGTGGAGGTGGGTGCCTCCGCCCTGTGTGTCCGAGTCTGAGTGGGTGTTCAGTCTTGCTGTAGTGTTGTCTTTATCATGTGTGGGTGTCTGTCTTGTGTGCAAGAGTCTCTGTCTTGGTGTGCCTCTGTCCTGTGTGAGGGAGTCTGTGTGGATGTCTCCCTTCAGCCTTGCTGTACTGTCATCTTTGTCTTGTCTGTGCTGTGTGTGGGAGTCAGCACGGGTGCCCTTGTGTACCTCTATGAGACTGGCTACCTTGATGCGGTAGAGAGGCTTGTAATGTAACATTGCTACTAAATGCCAGTCATAGCTCAATCTCATGGCACAAAAAATCTGGACAAAGGCACAGATAATGGGGGTACAGCCCCAAAGATCAGGACACACTTTAAATATTGCTCTTATAAACTTAAAAGTTGGTAGAATAAAAGGTGCTACCATGCATTTTCTGAAGGATATGAAGTTAAACTCAAATGTCTGTCATTATTTAGTGAATTCGATCCTCAATGATTTGCCACAAAAAATCCAGAAAACTACAAATTTTGAGGAATAGACCAAAAATGAGCCACATCTGGCCATTCTATGCACATCTGGGCTGTTGAGAAGATTGTAGTCAGAGTGTGTGTGCACCTGTGAGTGGCTACCTTGCTGTGGCACAGGGGTTTATCATAATGTGGCATTGGCACTAAATGCCAGTGTCCAGGCACGAGTGGCTACCTTGCTGTGGTACAGGGGTTTGTCAAAATGTAACATTGGTACTAAAATTCAGTCTGTGTGTGTTCACCTGTGAGTAGCTACCTTGCTGTGGTACAGGGGTTTGTCATAATGTAACATTCGTACTAAATGTCAGTGTGTGCCTTGGCACATCAATTCTTAATGATCTGAATGTAGTAACAGTTTAGTGGTCATTAAATAGTGCTGGATGAGCTTGACAGGGAAAGGGTTATGATGGCAATGTGGTCACACTTTATATTATTCTGAGTAGGGCCCCCAACTTGAAACTTGCTGGAGACCCCCAAAATGCTAGCGCCGGCCCTGCATTTTGCAGAAAAAGGAATTAAAAGAGAAAATGGCAGAATAAGAAACAAGGTGAGATGAAATAACCTAGAAGTTAATAACTAGAAGACAAATAGTGGAGAAACAAGCTAAGGTTTACAGCAATTCCACAGCAACTGGAAGGAAAGGCTGCAAATATTTATGTAAAAATGTATACAAGCACATGAACTGGACTTTACATCCAAGCTATTAAAATTGTTCACACAGACGAAACATGCCAGATGCAAGAAACAGAAAATAGCCCAGATCCATACTAATTAAGCTATAATCACGTCAATTCAAATAGGAACTTATTTAAATTTTATGGAGAAAAGGAACAATCTTAAATTTTGGGGATGCAAGAGTTTTTATAGGCAATGATTTTAGATCCCAGATGAAAAACAGGAAAACTGATTTGATCCCTTCCATTAGAAAGTGCAAAAAAATTAACCCAAGATGCATACTACTACACATAACTTCACTTCATTATTTTCACCAAATGACTGAGGATCTGTACCAATCGACAGAAGGCACACATGCACTTGAAGAGCTTACTAAAAATTGATGAAACAGAGAACAATGAAGATGGAGAAAGACCTAGTGCTCAGTACACTAGAAAAGGAAATGGAATGTCTACTTTTGCACAGAGATATTACCTGCAAAGCCATTTCCAGTCTTCCAAAGAAAGATGACTGAAAAGGCAAAGAAAGCAAGGGAACTCACAAAATGGTGAGAACAAAGAAAGATGACTGAAAAGGCAAAGAAAGCAAGGGGACTCACAAAATGGTGAGAACAAAGAAAGATGACTGAAAAGGCAAAGAAAGCAAGGGAACTCACAAAATGGTGATAAACTTGTTGAATAAAAATGACTGAACTGAAAGTTCTGAAGAAAGAAAATGTCCAGAGTATATAGACCAACAGCTATGTAACTGCGGACACACTTAAAAAGTAAAATGTGAACTATAATGCAAAGAAAAAAGTTCAGTTTTGTACCTACCATAAATGTAGATGTTTGAGTGCTAATACAGCTGCAGTCATAACAGATGGGTTCTCCTGCCATCAGGTGGGTCCTCGGTCGGCCGAATTCCAAAGTCTAGGTCCGGCGCCGGTTGTCTTCGCTTCTTCCCTGACGTCAGTGCGACAGGGGTATAAAAGAACCAGCCGATGCCATTTTCTTCAGTTTTTCTTGCCCCAGATGTCAGGTGCCCCCAGAAGGAAGGCAATACATAAATTTGTGTAATAAAGCAATGCCATATAATCAAAATACAGTAGTGCAAGCAAATACATAATGAATGAATACCCCAATCAGGTTGTATGAGGAGGTGTTAGCCAATAGGCCTGTCGCAAGAGGGGAAGGAGGGAGGGAAACCTGGACTGCAGCTGTATTAGCACTCTAACATCTACATTTATGGAAGGTACAAAACTGTACTATGTTCATCGTGCATACAGCTGCAGTCATAACAGATGGATAGAATCCCAAAGCTAAGAAAGGGGTGGTAGGCACTAGGTGGAACTAGGAGGAGCCAGAATGCCCTGCAAGACTGCAGTGGCAAAGCCTGCTCTATATTTGGAGTATATTGGAAGGTGGTAGTGCTTGGAGAAGGTATGCACAGAACTCCAAGTGGCTGCTTCCAAAATATCTTTGGTAGGAACTCCTCTGAAAAAAGCTGCAGAGGTAGCCGTGGCCCTTGTGGAGTGAGATCTGATGCCTGTAGGTACAGTTTTGCCATGAAAAGAATAAGAAAAGCGTATGCAGTGGGCTATCCATTTTGAGATTGTCTGTTTGGAAATTGGCTTCCCTTGAGCTCCTATAGCATAGGATACAAAGAGCTGTTCTGATTTTCTGAAAGGCTTTGTTCTGTCCAAATAATAACGCAGTTGCCTGTGGATGTCCAAGGAATGCAGTAATCTCTCCCCTTTGTTTTGAGGATTAGGATAAAAGGTAGGTAAGTGTATAGCCTGATTCAAAGCTACCCTGGATACCACTTTTGGCATAAAGGACGGGTTGGTTCGTAAGGAAACTCTGTCCTGATGGAAGATGATAAAAGGCTGTACAGCCATGAGAGCTTGTAGTTCCGATACCCTACGAGCTGAGGTAATAGCCAGAAGGAAAGCTGTTTTCCAGGACAAATATTGCAAATCTGTTGAGGCAGCTGGCTCAAAAGGAGGCAAGGTCAGCTTTTCTAGAATGAAATTGAGATCCCAAGCAGGTATTGGTTGTTTCCTTGGGTGTTTTAGATTCTTAGCCCCTCTGAGGAACTGTCTTAAGAGGAGGTGAGAGAATAAAGGAGGATCAGTGTTCTATTCTGCAGAAATGGCCGAGGCATGGATTTTGATGGAGGAAAATGAAAGTCCACTGCTTAGCAGCTGAGCTAGATACTGTAATATTTGAGGTAAATTCAGTTTTCCAGGATTCTGGCCCTTTTTCTCATTCCAGACACAAAACCGTTTCCATTTTGCGGAGTAAGCTTATCTAGTACACAGCCTGCTGGCCTCCAAAATGAAATCCTGCACCTCCTTGGAGAG
This sequence comes from Protopterus annectens, assembly GCF_019279795.1. Taxonomy (NCBI): domain Eukaryota; kingdom Metazoa; phylum Chordata; order Ceratodontiformes; family Protopteridae; genus Protopterus; species Protopterus annectens. Next base: position 189,267,291 of record NC_056745.1, on the reverse strand, counting down.
TAGGGTCTGTTGTGATGTTAAGAAATCTTCCATGCGGCTAGATTTAGTGTTTTCAGCTGACTGTGAAGAGTTTTGAAGCTGTGCTGAGTCAGAAGAAGAGGCATTAGAGGCAGGGTCCATGGTGGGGAATGCGTCAGGCTCCTCAGGAGTGGGTACCAGTGTTGTCTTGGCCAGTCTGGAGCAATGAGAATCATCTTTGGTCTGTCTGCTCTGGTTTTTAATAGAACTTTGGGCAGCAGAGGAAGAGGTGGGAAGGCATAAACTGTTATTGTTGTCCAGCTGAAAGAGAGAGCGTCCACTCTCCAGGCCATTGGATGAAAAATCCTTGAGCAGAATTTTGTCAATTGGTGATTTTTGTGGGAGGCAAAGAGATCTATGTCTGGCCTTCCCATGCTTGAATTATCTCTGTAAAAACTTGAGGATGCAACTTCCATTCGTGTGGATCTGTCATATTTCTGCTTAGGTTGTCTGCCAGCGTGTTTTCCTTGCCTGGCAAGTACTGTGCTTGAAGTTCGATTTGTAAGTCCAGAGCCATGTTCCAAAGTGACATGGCCAGCCTGCATAGGGGTATGAATGGGTTCCTCCCTGTTTGTTTATGTACCACATTACTGTGGTGTTGTCTGTCCTTATCAATAGTTGACCTGGATGCAGAAGGTCTTTGAAAGCTATAATAGCATTTATTACTGCTAGCATTTCCTTTTGATTGATGTGAAGGTGCTTTTCTTTTTGGGACCATTTGCCCTGAATGCACCGATCTGTCATGTGCGCCCCCCCCAGGCGTAGTCCGAGGCGTCTGTTGTGATGACTTGACTTGCTTGAGGCTTGCTGAAAGGGAGACCTGTGTTTGTTTGGCATGCTTGAGCCCACCACAGAAATTCCTTTTGAAGACATGGAATTAGTGGTATTATTGTTTCCAAACTGTGGCTGTGTTGAGACCATAGGTTTTTCAGGTACCATTGAAGTTTCCTCATATGCAGCTTTGCACATGGGATTAGTAAGATGCAAGATGCCATGAATCCCAGAGCCTGCAGGATTTTCCTTGCAGTCAGCCTGGTGAAATTTGCTAGTGTTCTGAAGTATTGAGTTAGTTGCCCCTGCTTCTCTGGCATGAGGTAGGCCATCTGGGTGTTTGTGTCCAAGTTGGCACCCAGGAAAATTATTTTCCGAGAGGGTATTAGCCTTGATTTCTTTTTGTTGACTGTGTATCCCAGAGAATCCAACAACATTATTACAAAAGCCAGATGTTTCAGAAGTATGTGCTTGCTGTCCATTTGGATCAGGCAGTCGTCCAAATAGGGGTATATTTGTATCCCTTGAAGTCTGCAGTAGGCAATTACTGATGCCAGGCATGTGAGTACTCTGGGCGCAGTAGATAAGCCAAAGGGCAATGCAGAGAATTGATAATGGGTTGAACCTGCAAGAAATCGGAGGTATCTTCTGCAATTTTGTCTGATTGGGACATGCAGGTATGCCTCCTTGAGGTCCAATGTTACCAGCCAAGACTCCTTGCCCAGCATGGGAAGAAGCTGCTGTAAAGTGAGCATCTTGAATTTTGGTACGAGTAAAAATGTGTTTAGGATGGATAGGTTCAAAATAGATCTCCAATCTTTTCCCTTCCTTGGTACCAGGAATAGTCTGGAATAAAAACCTTGACCTTGTTCATGAGTAGGTACCTCTTGAATAGCTTTCATGTCTATAAGGTCTGAAATTTGTCTTTGTGCCTCTGCCCTTTGATTGTGTGTCAGGTTTGGCATGCCTCTCATTTTGGAAGGGTGTGAAAATGGAATCTGTAGCCTCTGTTTATAATGTCCAGGATCCATTTGTCTTTTGTGACAATATGCCAATTTTTGAAAATAATGCCAGCTTTTCTGCTAAGGGTGCTGCCATTTGAGCCTTGCTTGGCATGCAAAGGGAAAGTCATTGGGCTTGCTTTCTGAATGGCTGCGAACTATCCTCACCACCTCTTTGTGTAGGAGCTTGCCATTGTCTGCCTCTAAACGATCCTTGGGATTGCCCTCTGCCCCTCGGCCTGTATCTACCTCTTTGAGGTCTGTCCGTGGCTGGAAAGGACCAATTTTTGGAAGGCCAATTTCTACTGAAAGCGTGGGGTTGTACCTGTAGAAAATCTTTCACTGTTTGCATTGATTTAGCCTTTTCCTCCATTTTCTTTAATACCTCCTCAGCATTAGCACCAAATAATACATCCTTTTGTAGAGGGGCATCTAGTAATTTAGCTTTGACATGATCTGGTAAGGTTTGCTCCTTGAGCCAGGCATGTCTACGTATGACTGATCCTGTAACAGCAGCTCTACACGAGGCCTCTAGAGCATCAAAACCACATTGTAAGGTATGTTTATTCACTTGTTCTGCACTATGCATCAAATCCTGCAACTCCTTCAAGTCTGGTTGTTCAGGTTGTGACATTTTACTTCTCAATTGTGATAACAGAAACTGTTGGTACTTTAGCATATGGAACTGGCAGTTTAATGCCCTCATGGTTAAGGTGGCCGAGGTATATACCTTTTTCCCCACCTTTCTAAGGATCTGGAATCTCTCTCGGAAGGTAATGGATTTTTAGCAGTGGAGGCCTTAATTCCCTTGGGGCCCTGTGGGATAGTTTCTGGGTCAGCAGCATGGCGTTTGTATAGAAATTGGTGCGAGTCAGGAACCCAGTAGTACCTGTCAGGCTTGACTGGGGCTGGAGGTAAAGAATCCGGGTTAAGGCAGGCCTCCGAGTACACATCATCTAGTATGTCCAAGACAGAAGGTATAGCCAGAGGCCTGTGCTGAGGTAGCAAGAGAAATTCCCTAAGCCTTTTCTTGGAATCTGAGTACTCTTGGCCTTCCCAGTGGAAGTGTTCCCTTAAGGTATGCAAGGTTTCCCCAAATGAGTAATCCTCTGGGGGGGGGATACAGAGGGAATGGATTCCTCTGCATCAGAATCTTCAAAAGGGGAGTAAGAATGTTCCTGTTTATCAGAGTGCTCTGATATAATGGAGGCCTGATCAGAGGAGGGGGATTCTTCCTCCACTCTGGGCCTTTTGTCCGGGGGGGGGTCAGAACCCCTGATAAGAGTAATTAAATCCTCAGCCATTTTAAGCATCTGTTTTTTAGGCATGGGGCCTGGAGATGGGCCCTGTGTAGCTTGTCTCTTAAAATGCATGGCTGCTTTTGACTTAGTGAAAGCCTTGATGGAAAAAGAAGAGGAAGGTCTGAAGACACCTTGAGAGGAGGCAGACTTGTCCACATTTTGAGATTCACCACCAAGAGTGGTTTCGGTATCTGTAGTCGGGGTGTGGGCCGAGGAGCCTGCGACCTCGGGCACAGAAGACACCGCCAATGAAGTGTCGTCAGTAGTCAGGGGCTGCGTAGGCACCTCGCTGAGAACCAGACCACCTGTAGTCGGCTTTGGCGTGGTGTCGGTAGAGGCCGCGGACCTCGTGTGTCAGTCCTTATCTTTGCGCTTTTTAGACAAAACTGGAGTCTGAGTATCTGACGACATAATATAGTTAAATTTTTTGCCAAAATAATGCTGGGCGAACTCCGCCCGACGCTTAATGGTGCGTTTGTTGGATGTAGCACAAAAACGACAGGCCAAGACGTCGTGGTCTGGGCCTAAACAAGGAATACAGAGGGAATGGAAATCCTTATGCGGTATTTGCTTCCCACATGAAATACAATTATTAACTTTGTCTGACATCGGTCTGAGGCAAGAAAAGTTTCTAGCGGGTACTTAGCTTTCAAGAAGACTTTGTTTGCAAAATTTTTGTAATTTCAGGAGCTGGCCGACCGGCACTTGCGAACTGCTTCTGCTTCGGGCACCGCGAGGCAATTAAGACTGGGGAAAATGGCATCGGCTGGTTCTTTTATACCCCTGTCACACTGACGTCAGGGAAGAAGCGACGACAACCGACGTCGGACCTAGACTTTGGAATTCGGCCAACCGAGGACCCACCTGACGGCAGGAGAACCCAGCTGTTATGACTGCAGCTATATGCATGATGTACATGGTTATGTTCTTAAAATAACATTCCGTCTGTGTTGTCCATTTTCATTCTTTCTCAACTGTTGGGTTCGGATCAGTCTCTCGGATCCGACTCGGATGTTACAAAAGCTTGTGGCCACCAAAAAATTCTTGAGTTCCTCCCTTACCAATAATGCACCAACACCTATCATACCTCAGATCTTGTTTGCTGTTTTACATAAAGTGAAAAGACTACTATAACTTTCCTGATAGAAAGGCTAAATCTGGAGCTCAATATTAAGGGCTATGGTGTCCTTATAGTCTCTTGTTCTTCCAGAAATTCTTAATGTAATGGGGTTGGGGTGGTGGGCAGGAAGATGAGGAAAAATGAAAATGGACGACACAGATGGAATGTTATGGTAAGTAAATAATTTTCATTCTATCCTCAACTGTTGGGGACAGAGTCCTCAGGTTCCTAATATCAAAGGTGGACCCTAAGGAAGGATATTACCGAGCACAGTTGAGCTGGAGATCAGATCCAATTTGTAATGGGTGATAAAAACATGAGGAGTGGCCCAAGTTGCAGCTGCACATATGTTGCCCATGGAAGCTCTACAAAGAAACACTGAAGAAGTTGCCACAGACCTAGTTGAATGGACTATTAAAGATCTTGGTAAGGATAGTCCCAATTTGTTGTAGATAAATAATATGCAATCCTTCAGCCATCTGGCTAAGGTTACTTTTGCAACTGGTTTTCCCAATTTAGCATCTATAAAGGCCACAAATAATTGCTCTGTATTTCTAAATTTCTTGTGTTCTATTGTTTTTTCTGTGTGACCTTCTCACTCATTGTTTTAGTTTATTTGGGATATTTTGCAGTCACCCTAATAATAATGGATGTCAGCTGGGTATAACAGCCATTTGTTTCTTATGCTTAGTCAAACTCTCTGTTTGTGCTGTACTGATGAGGTCATAAGGTCGAAATATGCATATCCACAGCTAGTGGGGTTTGGCTTTATTGACGTGAAATTGTCAATTAAAACGATGAAACAAGTCATGGGCATTAAGAATCACCAATTAGCTGAAACACTTGGTTTTCATAAGGGTCATTTGCATATATTCCATGTGCCTCTGATTCAAGAGGTTTGAGACGTCATTCACTAGAAGTTCCAGCTTGGCTGGAGTTTTCATTTAGTTTTTACTGATTGGTTTTTCTGTGTGACATTCTCACTCATTGTTTTATTTTGTTCTATGCAAGTAAAAATTAATGGTCTGTGAACATCCAACAAATGCAACATATTCACCTTAGTTTGCAAATTTAGGAAAGAAAACTGGCAAATTAATGGACTAACTGATATTGGATTCTGACACCACCTTAGGAAGCAAAGAAGCAGTAGCACATAATGTGACACTATCCTATTTAAAGATCAGGTAAGAATGTTTACAGGACAATGCTTGAAGTTCTGAAATTCTTTTAGCAGAGATAATGACCACTAGAAAAATAGTTTTCCAGGTCAGGAACTTAAGATCACATTTAGCTGCTGGTTCAAAGGGAGAATGAATTAAGGCTTGCAGTACCAAGTTCAAATCCCACTGAGGAGTAAGATCTTTGTACAGGGGTCTTAGTAGAAGTGTGCCTCTCAAAAACACTTTAAAAAGTTTAGAAGAAGCCACAGAAGAATTCTCAAATCCAATATAAAAATTAAAGATTGCTGCTAACTGAACTTTAATTTTAGAGGGGCTAGCTCCCTCATTAAAAATCAAAGCTAAAAATTCAAGTATGCTATGTGCAGGAGCAGAAAGGTTCAAGATGTTTTGGCTGTGCCCAGCAAACTAATTCTTTCCATTTACTTGTGTAAAGTTTTCTTGCAGAAGGCTTATTGGAAAACAAAATAATATGATGAACAGGGAAAGACTGCACTGGCTGGCTGGCTATTAACAGAATTGGAGAAACCACACTGTCAGCCTGAGGTTTGAGATATCTGGATGAATCATGTGTGTCGAGAGACAGGAGGTCTGGAATTGGATCCAGAATCTAAGGTAGGTAAAGCAGATGAGGCCATAGGAAGGGGAAATAAATCTGTTGAGGAAAGTAAAGTGCAACAAGGATGACTTTGCTCTTCAACCTAGCAGCTTTCTGTAGGAATTTTGGAATTCGGGGAATTGGTGGGCAAGCAAAGTGGACCAGGGGGCCAAATATGGAGTAGAACATCCCGTGGTAATTCCCCCAAAGGGGGAGTACAGCATCCCTTGGTAATTCCCCCAGAGGGGGATTAGGGCAAAGCATCTGCTGCATTTATTGTTTAGGGGAGGAGTAACAAGATCACAGCAAGGCTGGCCCCAGTTCTGTCACTTCATTCTTGAGAGATCACTTGTGAGGTAGAAGAATGGACCTGCTCAGTTTGTCTACTATCAGATCGTCTTCCCCAGACTGTGCATTGCTATGAGAAAGCGGTTGGATGAAATCACCCATTGCCACACACTCCTTGACACAAGAGGTAAAATCTGGTTCCTTCTTGTTTGCTGATGTACCAAACTACTGACATATTGTTTGTCTGAATGGCAATTGCCCCTAAAGGGAGAGCATCCTGGAAGGTCTTCAATGCTAAGAGCACAGCTCTCGTCTCTAAGACACTGATATGCAAATTGGCCTCCTTGGGGGATCAACAGCCTTGGACCATTTTCCCCAAGAAGTGTCCACCCACCCAATCTGGGAAGTGTCCACAGTCACTATAGCCTTGGGTTAAGAATAAAGAATGAAAGGACAGCCTTGTAGAACCTGATCTGACCGAATCCACCACCAGAAGTATTTCTTGCATACTTGAGTAATTCTTATTTATGCTGACATGTGCTGGTAAAGAACTGACCACTGTGTTGCTAACATTCATTGAAGAATTCTCATGAAATATTGCTAGAGGAACTAAAATCATGACAGTTGACACATGATCCCAAGACCTAAAGGATTAATCGGGCTGAAATTCTGGTACTGCAAATTATTTTCCTGATCTGATATTCTGTACTCTTGAGAAAAGAAGAGAAGCCATCACTGCCATTGTGTTGAAGACTGCCCCAAAGAATTCTAAAGTTTGAATTGGTTGTAACTGAGACTTCTCATAATTTATGGTTATCCCCAGATGAGAATAAATCTGAAGAATGTGATCTCTTGCTCTTGACAGTAGATACCTGGTCAGGGTGGTGATGAGCCTGTCATCTAGATATGGAAACACTCAGAATTCTCTGCAATCTCAGGTAAGCTGCTACCACTGCCTTGCATTTGGTGAACATCCTGGGGGCTCAGGTGAGGCCAAAGGGCAGTGCTCTGAACTGATTGTGACTGTCTTCCAGCCAGAAGTGTAAATACCTTTTGGATTGTCTGTTCATCTCTATGTGATAGTACACACCCTGAAGGTCTAATGAACACATCCAGTCATCCTTGCCTAGGAAAGGGAGAATGGACTGAACCATGACCACTGAAACTTTGTACGTCGAACTGACTTGTTCAAAGTGCTGAGATCCAAAATTGGTCTCCAGTCCCGTGTTTTCTTTGGCATTAAAAATAATCTTGAATTCTAACTGGTCTGGTGGGAACCTCTTGGATGACATTTTTCTAGCAGCTTTTGTATTTCTAGTGGTGCTGCTGCTTTCCTCTGACTGGGTGGAACATCGAGAAATTTGCATAGAGTTGAGGGTGGAAGGGAATTCTATAACTTCTGAAAATAATCCTCTGCACCCAAATATATCTTATCTCTAGTCAGGCTCTCAACACCAGATTGCCTCCAGAGGTGGACAATTGGGCCTCATTTCAGGAGCTCTATTAGGGTCTATCAGAGAAAGACTGTATGGACCCCTGATTTTGTGGGCTTATTCTGCTGCAGGAGTGTTGTTGTCCATTAGTGTTCCCCCACTCTGCCCCTAGGGAAACTATCTCCACGTGTGTCCTGGAAAGGACCCTGGGATTTTCTGAACCACATATTCCAAACCCCTCGTTGATTCTTGGAAAAAGATCTTTGAGGGGTCAAAAAATGTACACATACTGCAGAGAGGGTCTTTCCATCCACACAACTAGACAGCATGTCCCTCACTTTTGCGCCCAACAATGAACTGCTGTCAAAGGGTGCACTAACTAACGAGACCTTGAAAGGCTCTGCAAAATCACATAAGTGCATCCAGGCATGCCTCCTAATGGATATGCCTGAACCCACAGCCCTTGAGGTACCTTCAGCTGCACGTGAGATAAGCCTCATGAATGAATTTGAAGTGGAATAAAGGGTAGCCAACTGAGAGACCACAGAAGATTGAGTCTCAGCAGTAATTGTCCTGAAAAAGGATTCTAAAAGCTCCTTGGTCAAGTCCCTTTTTTAGCCTAGTAAAATGTGCCAAATAGTTCAGTGACCTAAGAGCAAAGGTCGCTGACACAAACATGCTTCCCCAAATCAGTCCATCGCCCTAGACTTCCTGTTAGAGGGATGAACATATGAACTTTGTTCAGCAAGTTCCTTCTTGGCATCCAATGGCACCCCCTTACTCCAGAATTACTTCCCCAACAGGTGGTGCTAGAATCCTATATGGTCTCTAAGGGATTGGCTCAACTGAGTGAGGTTCCTTTCACATCTGCCAAGAGACCAGATCAATGAGTTAATTGACAGGTGGAGTAACCCAGGAGGTAGATGGCCAGCTCCAAAAGCTTCCAGAAATACTGATTCCTCCCAGTGAAGGGTTGCTGGAGGACCAACCACCTCTCTGCTTAAGGATCTTGACAATGTCTCCAAATGAGACATCTTCCAGAGGTGATCGTGGGGACCCTTCTTCATCAAAATCAGTATCCTCAGTGAATGAGTGCTGCTGAGAGTCCAATTGCCTCCTCTTGCACTTCCTCTACTGAGGGACTTCCTTGGTGCAATGTTCTGGTGAAGTGATGAAAAAGAGTGTAAGACCCTGGTTGGGTGGTTTGAATGCCTTAAGCTGGTTGCCCGTGTTGCGTAGAATAATGTGGCTCTAAGCACAGACACATCTGGAAACTAAATTGTAGATCTGAAGGGGCTAGATTAGTCTGTCCTTTTGAAACAGAAAACACACTCTGCTACCGCGAAGGCAGATCACTCCAGAGAGAAAGAAGACAGCGGCTCCCAAGTCAAGCTTCTGGAGCACTACCTCCCTCTGTCCCAAGAGCAACCTCCCCAAGGCAGAAGTCGGAGCTGAGCTATCCAAAGCCGAAGCTCTGAGGGGCAGTGCCTAATATCAGATAAGGTAGCGTTGGCTCCAAGAGTCATCTAGATCTGAAGAAGTCAGAGCTGGTGCACTCAGAGAAGTCTTCTTCAGATCCGAAGACAGCAGTATCTTCGGATCCAAGCCAGATGGACCCGGAAGGTTCAGATCCAGGGACTCAAACAACCAGCGGGATCAGAGAAGGAGCAGATAATGGCAGTGTAACAGATGGATGGGCTCCCTGACCCAAGGGGGTAGGAGCTGGAAGAACACCCACCTGTATCTGTGCCAAGAGGAATCTCATTATTCTATCCACATCTTCCTCAAGCAGACTTCTGGATGAACGAGATGAGGCAAGAGATGGTGACCTGGAATGATCTCTCTCCAGAAAGGGACAGAGAACCCTAGAAGGCACTGGATCCAAGGTTGGAGAATATTTTATTCGCTCTGGTGTCTTCAGATCTGAAGAGTCTGGAGCCGAAGACTTCTTAGTGGAATCTGAAGGGGAGTGGATCTGAATGGATTTTGGATCCAGTCTGTTTTTTTTTTCTTCAGCAACTCCAAAGAAGGAATCAAATAAAAGAAGGTCTTGGAGACTTAGTCAAGGTCTCTCTAGTTTTAGTCTTGAGGGAGTGACCCCCAGCAATAGCCTCTCCAAAAGATGATGGAAGCAATCCCTTTAGAATTAGTTTATTATTTTTATCTGCTATGGCCCTAGGACTGAAATTTTTGCAGATAAAACAATCTTCTTGCAGATGTTGAGATCCTAAACAATAAATTCAAAGTGTGGGCATCTGAAAATGGTAATTTATGCCCACACTTTTGTCATTTTTTGAAGCTGGCAGGTCTTTTATCACATATGACGACTCGCAACAGAACAAGGAGATAAAAAAATAGAAAGATGAAAGCTTTTTACCTGATTTCTAAGAAGGAGAGGCTGAAGTTACAGTACGAGGAGTTGATTATCCTACTTACTCAGGAAGAAGACCCCTTACTACCAATTTATATTTGTGATCCACTAAAGCCCTGGCCCTGAAGGAGGCACAGGACTTGCATTCAACGTTAAGACAGTGTTCTCCCAAACAATAAACACACAAATTGTGCAGGTCTTGTGGATGAATCTTGTGCCCACATGCAATGTATTTTTAAAGCCAGAGGTCTTTTCGAATATCTTGAAATTTCAGAAGAGAAGTCAATCAAGCACACACACTACAAAAAGGGAGCAATATACGAAAGTCACAAACACTATAGAAGTAGTAATATTAAAAATAATACAGCATATCACTAAGCAGAACTTTTTTCATGGGGAGATAAAGGCAGGAAGAAACTTCCTGGAAACTCTCTACAGACATCTGTTCTTTTCAGGTGACAAATGAGATCGGAGATACTGCACACAACAGGAAGGAACTGTGGGTAGGGGAGGAGCCTGAAGTTGAATCCCAGATCCAAGAGCTTGGAAAAAGGCACAGAGGTCAGATCCAGTGGGATCTGATAAACTATTTGTTGATTCGGACAGAAAAGACAACACTACACAGTAGCAAAAAAGTACAGTTGTGTACCTACTATAAATGTAGATGTTAGTGTATTCACTGTTGCAGTCATTACTCTTGGGTTATCCTGCTGGCAGGCTACCCGCAGTTGGCTTGAATTCCAAAGTCTTGGTCCAGCATCGGTTGCTGTCGCCTCTTCCCTGACGTCACTGCGCCAGGGGTATAAAAGATGCAGCCGACGCCATTTTCTTCAGTTTTTCTTGACCCAGATGTCAGGTGCCCCCAAAAGGGTAGGCTAAATAAAATATGCCAATAAACATGCATGCACTAAAGTAAACATTTCCTTCATCTACAAGCAAATACACCACATAGGTTGTATAGAATAGAGAAGTATAGATAAGACCCAGCAAAAGAAAGGGGGATGGTGGGAGGGTAACCTGGACTGCAACAGTGAATACACTCAAACATCTACATTTATGGTAGGTACACAACTGTACTATGTTCATCGTGTTTCACTGTTGCAGTCATTACTCTTGGGTTGAATCCCAAAGCTGAGGATGGGTGGCTGGGTTAAATAGGATTAGGAGAAGCTAAGAGGCCCTGCAGAACTGCAGTGGCAAAGCCTGCTCTGGATTTAGAGTAGAGAGGTAAGTGGTAGCGCTTTGTAAAAGTGTGCACTGAACTCCAAGTTGCAGTCTCTAAGATGTCTTTCGTTGGTACTCCCCTGAGGAAGGCTGCTGAAGTGGCTGCTGCTCTGGTTGAATGTGGCCTAATGCCCTTAGGCACTGATTTACCATGCTGTGAGTAACAGAAACGAATGCAATGGCCTATCCATTTTGAAATGGTCTGTTTTGAGATAGCCTTTCCTTGTGATCCTGCAGCATATGCCACTAAATTTTTCTCAGTCTTTCTGAAAGCTTTAGTTCTGTCCAAGTAGAAGCGTAGCTGTCTGTGTATGTCCAAAGAATGCAGAAGTCTCTCACCCTTGTTCTGTGGGTTTGGATAAAAGGTAGGCAAGTGAATGGTTTGGTTTAGGGCCGCACTGGACACCACCTTAGGAATAAATGTAGGATTCATCCTCAGAGAAACCCTGTCTGAATGGAAAATGATAAAAGGTTCCACAGCCATGAGTGCCTGCAACTCCGAGACTCGTCTTGCAGAGGTTATTGCTAGGAGCAGAGCTGTTTTCCAGGATAAGAATTTTATATCAGCTGTTGAGGCTGGCTCAAAAGGAGGCAGTGTGAGTTTTTCCAAGACATAATTGAGGTCCCAGGTATTGGTGCTCTCCTTGGAGGTCTTATGTTTTTGGCCCCTCTGTGGTACGGCCTTATTAAAGGATGAGAAAAGATAGGTGGTTCCGTATTGTAATGGGCTGAAATGGCAGACGCATGAATCTTGATGAAAATGATAGGCCTTTGGTCCAGCATCTCAGTTAGGTATTGTAAAATCTGAGGAATATTTGGTACAAACGTGTCAATGCCTAGTTCCTGGTTCCAAGCACAGAATCTCTTCCATTTCTCTGCATAAGATTTTCTGGTACTGGGCCTCCTGGCCTCCAAGATAACATCCATAACAGTTTTTGAAAGAGGAGTGTTCGGAATGGCTACATTATCCGCCATGCTGCCAGATTTAAGGTCCTGAGTTGGCTGTGCAGGATCTGATTGTTGTGTTGGGTCAGTAAGTGAGACGTCTGAGGTAATGTCCAGGCTGGACCTTGAGACAAGTTCTTTAGGATTGGGTACCAGTGCTGGCGTGGCCAGTCTGGGGCAATCAGTATCATTTTTGGCTTCTCCTGTCTGACCTTTTCCAGCTGAAGGATAAGGCATCCACTTTCCATGCTTGTTTGTAATAAGTCCTTGTGCAGAATCTCTGTAGTTGGCAGTTGTGAGGGGAAGCAAATAGATCTATGTCTGGGCATCTCCATTTCCTTGTTATCATGCTGAAGACTTGTGGATCCAGTTTCCACTCGTGGGAATCCATGAGGTTTCTGCTTAGTTAATCTGCCAGGAATTGTGCTTGCAGGTGAACTTGAAAGGTCAATGCTGTGCCCCACAAAGTCATGGCTAGTCTGCAAAGGGGGTAGGAATGTGTGCCTCCCTGGTTGTTTATGTACCACATGACTGTAGTATTGTCCGTCTATCAGTAGTTGTCCTGGATGAAGTAGATCCTTGAAAGCTGTCAGGGCATTCTGAACAGCTAGCATCTCTTTTTGATTGATGTGAAGATGCATCTGGCTTGTGGGCCATGTGCCCTGAATACATTTTCCTGCCATGTGGGCCCCCCAGGCATAATCTGATGCATCCGTTGTTATTGTCTGCCTGGCTGTGGGTAAAATGAATGGCTGTCCCTTGTTGCGGTGACAGGCCTGTGCCCACCATCAAAACTCCTGTTGCAGGCAGGGAATGAGGGTAAATAGAAGTTATGTCCTTACCATAACGTTCCATGTGGAGTGTTCATCTCGCCTTTGTTCTTACACCTGGGTTCGGAGCCGATCCTCGGCTCGTGCCGCTTGCAAGCTCTGCATCGAGAAGAAGCTCGAGACAACCTAATACCCACAATCCCCCTCTGCCTTTACCTCAGATCTAGTTTGCAAGTAAACCAGCAGTCAGAGAGAGAACACACTCATGCCAAAATTTACATAGAAGCAAGAACACTTATCTATATATATATATATATATATATATATATATATATATATATATATATATATATATAGATATATACACATGTACATCATATATACAACAATTGCAAATGCAGAAGCAGAATAACCCAGACCAGGCACCAAACTGAACGTTCTTCCTGAGGGTGGGAGGGTGGGAATGTAAGAACAAAGCAGATGAACACTCCACATGGAACGTTATGGTAAGGACATAACTTCTATATGTGAGAGTGTTCGATCTCGCCGTTTGTTCTTACACCTGGGTAGCGTCCCTAGCTCCATGTTCTTCTGGAACTCACGGGAGGACGTTCTTGAGCACAGTGGAACCAAAGGTTGCCCTGTCCCTAGAAACCCTGTCAACTTTGTAATGAGAGATGAATGTATGTGGTTTAGACCAAGTAGCAGCTGCACAAATAGTGTCTAATGGTAGGCGAGCTGCATGAGCCAGGGATGTAGACACTGATCTTGTAGAGTGCCCCTTGGGTTTGACAGGTAAAGCTTGATTTGAAGAATCATAAACATAGGTAATACAATCAGTTAACCATTTGGAAAGAGTTCGTTTAGTAACCGCTACACCTTTCCTGCTATCAGCAAAGGCTACAAAAAGTTGATCAGATTTCCTGTGATCTTTTGTTCTATCCAAGTAAAATCTAAGTTGTCTGTGGACATCCAACTTGTGTAACATATACTCCAATTTATTGGAGTGATTTCTGAAAAAGGTGGGTAATTCAATGGATTGATTAATGTTATTAATAGAGCAAACTTTGGGGAGAAAGGATGGATTAGTGCGAAGAGATACTCTGTCAGAGTGAAAGATCAAATAAGGGTGTTTAATGGAAAGAGCCTGAAGCTCAGATACTCGCCTAGCGGATGTAATGGCTACCAAGAAGAGGTCTTCCACGACAAATACTTCAATGGACAAGAGGAGGCTGGTTCAAATGGGGGTAACATCAATTTAGATAATAAAAGGTTTAGATTCCAAGGATGTAGGAGATCTAACTGGCGGTCTAATATGGAAAGACCCTTTTAAAAAGGCCTTACAAAGTCTGTGGGCCATAACAGGAGCCCCACATTCTTCCACATGAAAGTTGGAGATGGCAGCCAATTGCACTTTTAAAGTGGCAGGAGAAGCTCCTTGGTGGAACAATTCTGTTAAAAACTCCAAGATTTTGTTTAAAGGAGCTATGACAGGGTCCAATTGCTGTGTATTTGCCCAGAATACAAAGCGCTTCCATTTACTAGTGTAGGTCTTTGTAGTGGAAGCTTTATGGGAAGCCACTAGTATATTCTGAACTGCAGGTGAAAGAAGATCAGACCTGGCTAAGTAGGGAAGCGGAGCAGCCAAGCTGCTAGATGGAGAGACAGGGCGAGGGTGGGAGCCCCTGGCGAGTGAGTCAGTAGATCTGGCTCTGGGTCCAGGATCCAGGGTCCCCGAATGCGATGTGCCAGAAAGGGAACCAAATTTGACGAGGCCAGAATGGGGCAATGAGGATGATCATCCTCTGCAGGTTGTTGGCTTTCTGCAGAAACTTCGCAATCAGGGAAAAGGAGGAAAAGCACAGGAGACCCGGGGCCAATCGTGAACTAGCGTCCCTGGGGACTTCCCTGGAGGGTAATAGGCAAAGTAGCTCCTGCATTTGGCGCTCATTGGAGACGCAAACAGATCGCAGGAAGGCTGGCCCCACTTAATGAAAAATCTTCTTCACAACTGACTGTTTTAGGGACCACTGCGGCAACAGGATTGCTCTGCTCAGCCTGTCGGCTATGACGTTGGATGACCCCGAATGTCGTTGCTATCAGAAAGCGACCTGTGGACTCCGCCCATTGCCAGATTCTCATGGCCTCTCTGCATAGCTGATAGGACTTGGTTCCCCCTTGCTTGTTTATGTACCAGACTACAGACATGTTGTCCGTCTGAACTGCAATAGTCCCTAGAGGAAGAAGGGGAGCAAAGTGCTGCAACGCTAGAAACACTGCCCTCAACTCCAGAACACTGATGTGCAGATTGTACTCTAAATTGGCCCATTCGCCTTGGACTGTCTGTCCCTGAAAGATGCCCCCCCACCCTATCAGGGAAGCGCCCGTGGACACCGTGGCTGTCGTGGGTAGCACAAATGGTCTTCCTCTGGAAAGGTTGCAAGTCTGAAGCCACCAGGCTAGGTGTGATTTGCATGTGTTTGTGATCAGAATTTCGTGTGTCAGAGGTAGCTGTTGGAACGACCATTGTGCAAACAGTAGCCATTGTAGAACTCTCATGTGCAGTCTTCCCAATGGTATCGCAATGAGAGAAGCTGACATGAGGCCCAAAACCTTTAGTACCAGTTTTGCTGGGGATTTTCCGGATGACAGAAGAAGAGATATGTGGCTTTGTAGTGAAGCTATCCTTTCCGGAGGAAGCCTTAGAATTAACTGATGCGTATCCAATTCCGCTCCTATGAATAAGATACGCTGTGATGGCTGTAGTAAAGATTTTTCAAAATTTACGGAAATTCCGAGGTGAACACAAAATTGTAGAGTGTAATCCCTGGCCTGTGTCAGTTGACGCTGGGTGGTGGCAGAAAGGAGCCAGTCGTCCAGATACGGAAACACCTGGAATCCTAGGCGTCTCAGGTGAGACGCTACCACTGCCATGCATTTGGTGAAAACCCTGGGGGCTGAGGTCAGACCAAAGGGCAGGGCTCGAAACTGAAAGTGACTGGCTCCCAGCCGGAAGCGCAAATGATCTCTGGACACCCTGGCCATTTTGATGTGGTAGTATGCGTCCTTCAGATCTATTGAGCACATCCAGTCGTCCTTCTGTAAGAATGGAAGGATCGATTGAAGCGTGACCATTCGAACTTTTCTTTCTTGACAAGGTATTGAGGTTGCTTAGGTCCAGAATGGGCCTCCAGTCCCCTGCCTTCTTTGGAACTAAAAAGAACCTTGAGTAAGTTCCGAATCCTCTTTGGTCCGCTGGGACTGGTTGGATGACTCTTTTCTAGCAGCTTTGAAATTTCTATAGCTGCTGGTTCTCGCAGATGGGGCGGCACATCTGAGAGTCTTCTCTTTGGAATGGGGTTGGATAGAAATGGTATTCTGTAACCTCTGGTAACAACGCTTTTTACCCAGTTGTCTGTAGTAATGTTTTGCCAGGCCTGAGGGTATAAAGCTAAGCGACCCCCGACTGCCTCCAGAGCAGGACAGTCGGGCCTCCTCTCAGGAGTGCTGGACAGGTTTTCCAGGGGGAGTATCCCTGTCACCTGGATTTTGCGGACCCCCTCTGCCGCCAGGGCGGCGTCTTCCACCTCTGCCTCCTCCTCTGCCTCTAGAGGGGGCATCACCCTGTGTGCCTGGGAAAGAACCTTGTACTGACGTCAGTCTAATGCGCCCTGACCGACGTCAGCCATATACTTTGGTATTCGGGCCGACTGGACAGCGGACTACCCAATAGTTAGGACTGCAGCAATGTGGAATGAAGAACATCCACATTTTCCCACCGCGTTGCCCTTTGGGGTACGGTCTGGATGGGGTGGAAAAACGGACTCCGACAGCAGACAGAGTCTTTCCCTCCTGCTCACACCGGATAAGGGTCTCCTTTACTTTGGGGCCAAAGAGAGTGGCACCGTCAAATGGGGCGTTAGTAAAGGAAGACTTGAAGGCTTCCGCAAATAAACATAAGCGCATCCAGGATTGTCTACGAAGAGCAATCGCTGAAGCTGCTGCCCTACTCGAACCTTCGGCTGCGTATGAGATCAGCCTCATGGACGAGTTTACAATGGATGTAAGGGTATTGAGTTGTGCTGTAACTTTCTCCGAGACAGCAGCATCTGTAGTACCCTGGAGGGTATCTCCCAACTCTTTGATTAGATCCCTCTGTAGTCGGTGAAGTGGGTCAAATAGTTCAGGGATCGCATAGAAAAAGCCGCTGAACTAAAATGCGCTTCCATCTGTCCATAGTCCTAGAATCTTTGTTAGGGATGGACAGATGAGGAAGATTCCGACATCTCCTTTTTCGTGGCCGCTGCCACCACCATAGCGTCCACTGGAACTCCTTTTGTCAGATAAGCCTTGTCCTGGGGTGCAGTAATATATTTATTAGGCTTCCTAGGGACTGGCTCCACCGTGTCAGGAGCCTCCCACGCCCTTCGAGCAATCAGCTCCATTAACTCATCGAAGGGCGGAGTGACCCAGGAGGAGGAAGGGCGAGCACCAAATGCCTTCAGCAAGACTGACTCATCCTCAGAAGGGGGGAGGGACTGCCAGTCACCTCTCTGCTTTAGGATCTCCGAGATGTCAGAAAAAGAGACATCTTCTGAAGGTGACTTTGGGGACCCTTCTGACTCATCCAAGTCAGTATCGGATGTCAAAGATTCTTGTGGAGAATCTAAGTGTCTCCTCTTACACAATCTTTTCCTAGGGACTTCTTCGGGGGGAGCATCCGAAGAACCCTCCAGGGGTGGCTGAGACACAGGTGCTCGACGCTTAGCTGTAGCCGTGGGTGCAGAGGAGGATAACGGACCTTTATGGGGAGGAGAAGCTGTGTCTGCTGATGTGGTTATCTGGGTAGACAACACCTTCCTCATGAGCAACGAAATAAATGTAAGCAAACTAAGAACGCACCACTGACGACCGCTAAAGAAGGTAGATGAAAAGCAGGCTGTTTAAGGTAGAAGAATCCACAAATGAGCCGTTGGCTAAAAGTTGACACTCTTTTATTCCACTCAATAACGTTAAACACCAAACACTAACAGTGTTTTTCGTCCCAGTCACTACCGGAACTTCATCAGACAATCACTTCCTGTCGTAACAGTACTTATATACAAAATAGTATACCAGCATTGTTAATTGGATTAACAATTAAGGAAGGAATCAGTGTAAAAAATACTTAGATTCTGTTTTTCTAAAAAACTCCAAACATTCTGTTATTCGCTAACCAATGAAGGTAACACTTGCTAAAACCAAATATAAACATAACAAAACAATTGTAGGCATATATATCAAAGTCGATTAACTTCTTTTCTTTGAAGTACTTTGTCCCAATTGAATTTTTTAAAAGGTAAACGATTTCCATAGGCAATAATTCCCCATTTACAACATTGTGAGTAAACAGCTTCACTTTACGAGTGGTTCCCTATTTAAAAGTTGTAAGTAAAAACCACGCTTGATATGGTGTAAACAGTGCATACGTAACCTAGTCTTTCCATACTCCAATAGGTCCTCGATGCCACCCTAATTCACCAGATTGCATAAGCCAGTTGATGCAACACTACATAAAAATTGTACAAATTAAATAATCTCAGCTCACGTTCTAAGATCTAGCTGTCAAAAAAATGTATGTAATATGTATATGTCAACAGTTAATCTATCCACCATCTGCAATAACAGACCCCCCCATCTGGAAACGGCAGTCCTGTGTGCATGACAGTCTACTCCGTCCCGTAACATACAAGCAACTCACCAAGCCTGCAGGTTTTGTCACTTGTTTCCATACTCGCAAGTTCAGTGGACCGCAAAAGCCACCCAACCCTGTGTTGCACAAAAGCGAGTTGGATGACCATAGCACAACTGCGAAGTCCAACTGCCACACAGTGTGTCTGCAAATATTTTATCTGTTACCTAAAGTGACAATCCACCGCGCCAAAAGATGTCTCCATGTAAATAACCGCCTGTGCATTGCGCATTCTAAACAATGCGCTCAAATAGGTAACAATAGTTGCTTGTTGTTTTACGCTGTCCTACAATTTTACGTCTTGACTCGTAAAGAGTCTGACAGTGTACTATAAATCACAGCAAAATTACGAAAGGACCTGCAAAAGTCGTTGCCTACCATAAACCGATCCTATGTGTCATGTCCAGATAGGCAACAATCACGCATAACATCTGAACTTAAAAATAGTCAGATCCCCCAGGTTACTACTGTTTGCTACCAGGGTGAGCACATTAATGCCATGCATGAATTGCCCTCAAAATACAATAAAATGAAATAAAATAAAATACAGTTAAATACTAAAACCCACACCTCCCCTTAAAGTGTGTTCTTATAACATAGTTCAATTACTAGTAGTTACCTAATTTTGAAATAATATTAAACAAGCAGTTATAAAATACTATATGTATGTGTTATTTAATATAAGTATACTAAAAGGTAATATTTTAATTTTTCAAATGTTTAACCCACTCTGAACCTAGTTAATTGAACTTTATACTGTCAAAATTTTAAACTTTTAAAGTTTGACACCTACACTATAATTAGTGTTGTTAACTGTGTTTTATATTTTATTTTAATTTTGACTTTTAGATCTATCTTAGTAGATTTTTAATTTTTAAGATACATGAAATAGAACAACTTTCATTTAGGCCTGGATAAGTACACGCCATTAACCTGACTTGCCATTTCAGTTCTCTTCTCTCCAAGTTTTGACAGCTAGATCTTAGAACGTGAGCTGAGATTATTTAATTTGTACAATTTTTATGTAGTGTTGCATTAACTGGCTTATGCAATCTGGTGAATTAGGGTGGCATCGAGGACCTATTGGAGTATGGAAAGACTAGGTTACGTATGCACTGTTTACACCATATCAAGCGTGGTTTTTACTTATAACTTTTAAATAGGGAACCACTCGTAAAGTGAAGCTGTTTACTCACAATGTTGTAAATGGGGAATTATTGCCTATGGAAATCGTTTACCTTTTAAAAAATTCAATTGGGACCAAAGTACTTCAAAGAAAAGAAGTTAATCGACTTTGATATATATGCCTACAATTGTTTTGTTATGTTTATATTTGGTTTTAGCAAGTGTTACCTTCATTGGTTAGCAGCGAATAACAGAATGTTTGGAGTTTTTTAGAAAAATAGAATCTAAGTATTTTTTACACTGATTCCTTCCTTAATTGTTAATCCAATTAACAATGCTGGTATACTATTTTGTATATAAGTACTGTTACGACAGGAAGTGATTGTCTGATGAAGTTCCGGTAGTGACTGGGACGAAAAACACTGTTAGTGTTTGGTGTTTAACGTTATTGAGTGGAATAAAAGAGTGTCAACTTTTAGCCAACGGCTCATTTGTGGATTCTTCTACCTTAAACAGCCTGCTTTTCATCTACCTTCTTTAGCGGTCGTCAGTGGTGCGTTCTTACCTTCCTCATGAGATCGAAGGCCCCTGGGTCCCGAATCGAGGCATCTCCCGGTTCCGAAGAAATGGGAAGAATCCCCGAAACAGGCACCGAAGGCATCGACCCCGAGGACGGAACCGAGTCGATCCGAGCCGAGGCCCGAGAGGAGCCGGAACTGAAATATCGGTCCGACTCGGTCCCGGAACCCAGGATGGATCTTGCCCGAGACTCCGGTACCGGATCCGACGGAGTCGAGGTGAACGGAGCCGACCGAGAAAAGGACGGTTCTGGCACCGAGGCTCCACAATCAGCAGCTCAGCTTCTTCCGGCTCCAAGACTGGACAGGTCTGGGAGGAGGAACAGATGGAGACAGTGGAAGGCCTTCAAGTCTCGACACCAATTGAGAGGACACCGAGATGAGTTTGGATAAGGCCGTATTCTCCATTAACTTCTGCACCACGCGGTCTACATCAGTATCAGAGAGGGGCCTGGAAGAACGGGTCGAAGGAATCGAAGACGGAGCCGACCTCAACAGTGTCGGGGGAGGGAGCTCAGTCACCGGTTCCAAGACTCGAGGCTCGGAAACTGACAACAGTTGAACACTCGGCCCCGAAGTCTGTGGAACCGGTGATCTAACTTTAGCTGAAGAGCTCTGAGCCGATGACCTGGGCTCCGACGTCTTCGAGTCCTTCGAGGATTTGGATGCCTGGTCTGAAGCATCCAGAGCCTCTTGAAAAGTAGGTTTTAACAAACCCCTATCCCTGAGTTTCCTGGGCCTATCTGTCATGACCCTCCCACTGAAAGAATGACAAATTGAGCAGTCTTCTTGCAGATGGAGAGGGCCAAGACAGTAGACGCAGGAACTATGATTGTCAGTAACTAACATCTTTTGCCCACATTGGCAACGCTTGAAACCAGATTTAGCCTTTTCAGACATCTTACACTTAATATGGTTAGAAAGTGAGAAGTCAAGTCCAGTAATAAAGTCAAGTCCGGTGAAATTGTCGAATCCAGTAAAAAGAAAAATGTCAATCCGGTAGTCAATCCATTAAGGGGTGGTAGGCCCCGAGGGAAACTCTAATAAGTTTAAATAAACTTAAACGGAACCGAGAATTCCTCAACCTTACCACACACACACACTATGTCACTAAACAAACTTTTTAGAATAAAACTACTCTGAAACAACAAGAATAAAATCTTAAATATTATCTTTAGGTGCTCGAGCTCGACCCAGTGATGCGAACGCTGCAGCGGCAAACTAGATCTGAGGTAAAGGCAGAGGGGATTGTGGGTATTAGGTTGTCTCGAGCTTCTTCTCGATGCAGAGCTTGCAGCGGCCACAGCCGAGGATCGGCTCCGAACCCAGGTGTAAGAACAAACGGCGAGATCGAACACTCTCACATTTAATGTTTCCAGGCTGTGGCAATGTTGAGTCCAAACACTTTTTAGATACCATTGTAGTTTCCTCATATGCAGTCTGGCATATGGAATTAGCAGGATGCCATGAAGCCCAAAGCCTGCAGAATTTTTCTTGCAGATAACTGGGTCTTTGTTGCCAACATTTTGAAGTAAGAAGTCAGTTGCCTTTGTTTGTCTGGCGTGAGATAAGCCATCTGGGCAGTAGTATTTAAGCTTGCACCCAGGAATATTATCTCTTGAGAGAGTACTAGTTTTGATTTCTTTTCCTTTACAGTGTACCCAAGGCAAATCAGTAATCTTTTTACAAATGCCAGATGCTTTAGAAGAATGTCTTTGCTCTCTGCTTGAATAAGGCAGTCGTCTAAGTACGGATATATTTGAATTCCTCTTTGCCTGCAAAATGCAATTACTGGTGCCAGGCATTTTATGAAGACCCTGGGCGCAGAAGATAAGCCAAAGGGCAGTGCAGAGAATTGGTAGTGTGTTGAGCCAGCTATGAATCTGAGGTATCTTCTGCAAGATTGTCTGATTGGGACATGCAAGTATGCCTCTTTTAGGTCCAAAGTTACGAGCCAAGCCTTCTTGCCCAGCATGGGCAGTAGCTGCTGCAGAGTCAACATTTTGAATTTTGGAACGTCCAGAAATGTGTTTAGAATAGACAGGTCCAGCATTGGTCTCCAGGCTTTGTCCTTTCTGGGCACCAAGAAAAGTCTTGAGTAAAATCCTTGTCCCTGCTCTTGTTGTGGTACTTGCTGAATGGCCCTCATGTCCATGAGGGATGAAACTTGCTTTTGTGCCTCTGCCCATTGATTGTGTGGCAGGTCTGGCATACCTTTTGTCTTTAGCAGGGTGTGAAAGTGGAACCTGTAGCCCTGAGACACAATGTTCAAGACCCATTTGTCCTGGGTGATCATGTGCCAGTTTTGTGAAAAAAGTGCTAGTTTTCCCCCTAAGGAGGCTGCCAAAAGATAAGTGCTTGGTTCTGGCAGAAGAAAGTCAATGGGACTGTTTCCTGTATGACTGTGATTTGTCTTCTCCGCTTTTGGAGGTAGAAGCACCCCATTGTTTAGGCCTGTATGAGCCTTGGGGCTGGGATCTGCCTCTGGGACATCTGTATCTGCCTGTTTGTGGCCTGTCTGACACTGGAAAGGACCAATTCTTTGTAGGCCAGTTCCTGCTAAATCTGGGAGGCTGCACCTGTAAGAAATCCTTAACTGTCTGCATAGATTTTGCTTTAGCCTCCATTTTCTTCAACACCTCTTCTGCTTTAACACCAAACAAAGTATCATGCTGTAATGGAGCATCTAATAATTTTGCTTTAACATGATCAGGCAGATTCTGTTCCTTTAACCAAGCATGTCGCCTAATGACAGAACCCGTAACAGCGGTCCTGTAAGAGGCCTCCAGAGAATCAAAACCACATTGCACATTACGTAATTAATTGATATGTAGATGTTCACATTTAAAAGCATTTGAATTTGCTTTTTGGTTTGTCTGAAGAAGGAAAAGCACAGTCTGTTTCCGAAAGCGCTAACACTATTAAATAGTTCTATTTTACACAGCTCCTGTTCGTCTTGGTCTTTTGGTTCATCACATTGCAAAGTATGCTTTCCCACTTGTTCAGCTGCATGCAATAAATCCTGCATTTCTTTGTTTTCTGCACATTCAGAATTTGTTAACATTTTCTGTTTAAGCAGTGGCAATAAGTATTGCTGATATTTAAGCATATGAAATTGACAATTTAAAGCCCTCACAGCCAAAGTAGCAGAAGTGTAAACCTTTTTCCCCCATCTGTCCAGTGCCCTTGAATCCCTATCAGAGGGGATAGGGTTTTTTGCAGTGGAAGCCTTGACCCCTTTGGGACCCTGAGAAATAGCTTCTGGGTCAGCAGCAGGGTTTTTATAAAGAATTTTTTGTGAATCTGGAACCCTGTAGTATCTGTCTGGCTTAACAGGAGCAGGGGATAAAGAGTCAGGGGACAGGCTGGACTCTGATAATACATCATCTACTATGTCTAAAACAGGAGGGATAGCAAGAGGCCTGTGCTGAGGTAGTAAAAGAAAATCTCCAAGTCTTTTCTTAGATTCTGAGTAGTCGTGGCTCTCCCAATGGAAGTGCTCCCTCGTGGTATGCAGGGTTTCCCCAAAAGAAAAATCCTCAGGAGGGGAGGCTGAAGGGATAGATTCTTCAGCATCGGAATCCTCATAGGTAGGTAGAGAGTATTCTTGGTCAGACAAGGACCCAGAGGAAATGGAAACCTGATCTGAAGATTCATATTCTGTCTCTTGCCTAGGCCTCTTCTCAGGAGGGGGATGGGAACCCCTGATCAAAGTAATTAGGTCTTCGGTCATTTTGAGCATCTGTTTTTTAGGCATGGAGGCCTGTCCATGGTCTTGCTGCACTTGTTTCTTTGTCTTTAGTGGTGCTTTAGTCTTTGCGTTTGGAGCTGTAGTCGGTTTTATATATAACTGTGTAGGCCTGAAAACACCCTCAGAAGCCGATGCCTGCTCAGCGGCTCCGGATCCATCTGAGGGAATATTTTCCGAGTGTCCAATACCTCGAGTTTCCAGAGGCCTAGCCTGCTCCACGTTGGAGTCTGAAGCGACCTGCGGCTCTGAGGTAGCGGGCGTCAGGGGCTGTGAAAGCACCTCACTGAGAACCGGCAACTGGCTTAGAAGAAGCCTCGTCATCAGGTTTGGACCTCGGATGCCTGTCCTTTTCCTTGCGTTTCTTGTGAACTGCGGTAGTCGGATGGCTATCCGACGACATCATGTAATTAAATCTTCGGCCAAAGTAATGAAATGCAAAATCGTACCGACGATTAATAGTCCGTTGGTTAAATCTAGCACAAAATCTGCAATTAGCTATGTCGTGATCAGGGCCTAGGCAAGGAATACAATAAGAATGGAAGTCCTTATGAGGTATTTGCTTCCCACAAGAAATACAATTATTAACTTTTTCTGACATCGGCCTGGAGCAAGAAAAAAGTTTCCCCCGATGGGGTACTTTTCTTTAAATGAAGACTTCGGATCTGAAATTCGAACACGAAAATCTCAGGAGTCAGCCGACCGGCACTTGCGAACTGCTTCTGCTTCGGGCACCGTGCGACAAGAAAGACTAAAGAAAATGGCATCGGCTGCATCTATTATACCCCTGGCACACTGACGTCAGGGAAGAGGCGACAGCAACCAACGCCAGACCAAGACTTTGGAATTCAGGCTGACTGCGGGTAGCCTGCCAGCAGGATAACCCAAGAGTAATGGCTGCAACAGTGAAACATGATGAACATCAGTAAGTAATGTGTTCAAATGTTGTCTAGATGTTCTGAGTTCAGAAAATATGAAAATAAATTAGTTAACATGCTTAGTCAAAAATGTTTCATTAAAAAGGTGTGTGAAAAATGGAGAGGGCCACTGTGAATGCATATGTCTGTCAGAATACTACTGCAAGTTAGCATGCAAATTTGCTTTAGGTGAATACTACATTGAGCCTCAAATATACATATTTTTAGTAAAATAATTACATAGGAATTTTGCATCAGGATGTTTCTAGTAAATGTTATTCTCTAGTTCTGGTTTATGTATTAGAAAATGCAGTTAGAAGGCACCTCAAGTCATAGAGATAACCAGAGGAGGGTGTTTGTTGGGAGGCGTGTTTTTAGATCAATTAGAAACTGATATGTTAGAAAGGGAAATCCTTTTCTTGGGTCAAAACTAAACCTCTGGAAGAGGACTCAGTACCATCATAAATCTCATGGGTATCACTCAGTACCATGAGATCCTGGACTGTGGAAAGAGAAACAAAAAGACAGACTGACTAAGAAAGATCCAAAGACCCTAATGGAAGAGGTGCTGGGATGACACCCCTCTGAATACCTCTTAAGCATACATTATGAAGAAAGCTCCTCATTTGGAGTCTGAAAAAGTCCATCTACCTCACAGTTCACACAGAAATGGTCTGCCTGACATTCAGTGCTTAGAATTTTAACTGATACCCATAGTCATTAATACCGAATCATTAACTGAAGTTGTCAGTGGGCTGTTAGTAAATGTTCCACATTTCGGAGATGGAAGGTTGAGAGCTATGTATGTACACCTTAAAATATGTTTAGTGAGAGAAGTAGTTAATGAATTCTTTACCTCAGAAGAAGGAAGATTAACCATTAACTTCTGCATATTCTCAAAAGAAAACAATAAAAACCTTAACATAAAATTCATAGGTTAATAGGCACTTACTAGGCCAGTGATCTGTGAAAATCTTAAGAAGGCTAGCTTTACATTTACAAGGGAGTTTTAATCCTTATATTTTACATACAAATAATTCAAGGCAGTTGTGACATTTACTTGTTACCTTTATCCGTGATTGGCATGGGTGCTGCACCAGAGTCAATTTCAGTTTTCCATCCATTTATCCAAATTCGATAACAGGGTAAGAAAACTACTTTGCTTTACATATGCATTCCCAGTGCCCCCTCTCCATTTTTCACATACCTTTTAATGAAGCATTTTTGACTAAGCAAGTTAACTAATTTGCTTTCATATTTTCTCAACTCAAAACATCTAGATACTATTTGATCTGGCCTTCTAACGTGTTATGTTTATGTTAAAAAAGAGATTGACATCCCTTGAGCTGGTGCTCAAGCCACCATTGCACTTGTAAATGTGCAACAGGTCTGACAGGATAGGGTCTGTTTAGGATCTATATGCAAGGCAGAGGTTGTCTCTTGGTAGCCTGTATGATACAGAGTACAGGGGCAAGGCTTTGAAAGGGTCTGCATAGTTTTGTGATTCGGGCCCTTTATCTGTGTGGTGATATAGAGATGTGGTCACTCCAGATGTGACAAGTGTTTGGACAGGTACATACCAGTTGCAGCACTATATTTAATTATCGGCCTGATGGACATCATAGCTTTAGATACAAGCTGTGCAATGAAATATTACTTACTTACAACAGTGGATACACAGTGATAAAAGGACAGTTCATCATCACCATAGGTTCCCAGATCCTTGACTACAGGATCAACTTTCACGAATATGTTGTCAAACTCGGTTACAAGGGAAGTCACACTTGCCATAAATAGGATTATGCATCTCTTGACGATAACCAGCTATTAGTTTTGATATGCCCTCCTGGGGGGATTTTGGTATCCTCTGGGGAGTTTATGATAGCACCAAGTTTATAGCCGTCTGCAAACTTGGTCTGACATAAACCACCAACAAGTAGTACATGACAGAGTGGCCCAGGTACTGAACTCTGGGGCATACAGCTATTGACAAGTCTTTTGAAGAAGGTAGAGTCCATCATACTAATTCCCTAGGTTCTATTTGTAAGCCAGATTGCTATCCAATGAGTTACACAGGGATTTACATTTAGCTGGGTGAGTTTATGTATGAAACGGTGGAAGGTTTTCCTCAACAGGGGATTTATCTGCCCAGCCTTGTAGATCACTAGCCAACAGACAATTTTACATAGCCTACCAAAGATTCGCTATCTTCCTGACCAAAACAGAAGCTCTGAAGATTTTCACACTGCAACTGTCCTTTTATGGTAGCTCTGCATGAGTTCCTGACAGTTGGATGGGTGGGAGGTGCCCAAAGCACTGTTAAGCTGGCCAGCTGCAGAAGGTAAAACCCATATAGCTTAGGCTACTGCAACAAGTGATCTATGTTTCAAACATCTTTCCTTTCTGGCTAGCATGTATGATTCCTCACATCATACAATTGAAATATAACTTCAAAAGGACCTTCTTCAGCTAGAGCACTGGCTAAACTCCATGAAACTACTGGTCAATGCCAAAGATAACGTCCATGTTATTTTGCGCTCATAAAAAGATTATCCAAATCCCCCAATCCTTTAATATCCTTGACTGTGACAATCCGTTTGAAACCAGCACCTCTTTAAATATTTGGAGACCTAGCTAGACCCATCATTAAAAGTCTATGAGCACAAAGAAAAGTTGAGTGTCAAGATAAACAGTCTTACTCTTCAGGGCCAACAAAATATCTCAGTTCCTCTCCTACAAATAAAGGGTCACTACAGGAAAAGGCATCCTCCTTACCCAACTTGAGTATGCTCTCCCCTTGTTTACATCAGCCTTTTTCAAAAACACTGCCAACCTTTAGACCCACTCCAATAAAACATATAGATTCATATCTAACTCTCCATGGAATGACACAGCCTTAATCTTTCAAAAGTTAAATGGCTTCCAAAAAATACTCAAAACTGGCACCTCTTACTTTATCTCTTTCGGACTTTTTACTACCACTTATACATATAACCTAGAAGCCAAGCCATATCTGGTGTTTCCCTATAAGCCCTTTCTCTCACAAATGTACTCTACTAGCCAATGTTCTTCTGTACTGGCCCCAAAACTATGGCAGACACTTCCTCCTGATTTAATTGACTGCACAAAGTACTCTCTGTTCAAGCTACAGTTCAAACAATACTTAATAAAACAGTTTGAATGCAACTGCCCATCTAAAGGACATGTCAAATAAACCAGTACCTCCAACTAGTAGTACCTTTATTTCCCATACATCTGATCCTCCTGATTAAGTTACTTGTCCTAAACTGTAATTCAGTTTACCTCACCATTACTACTCTATACTCACTACACATATAATCTAATCCCCTTTCATCTTACTGGTCTCTATTAGTTTTTTCTAATTTCGCAACTACTACTCATATCTCCACCACTTCCATTTCCCCTTCTCTAACTCTCTTCTGCCTTTTGTATTTCAGTTATGTAACTGCAAATATATTTGGTTTGTTAGATCTTCTGTGTGTATACTGTTTGGCAAACTGTCTATGCTTAGTCATAAATGTAAATGATTGATATTGGTATACTATACTTTGTTTTGTTACAATATGATGCAACTCAGACTGAGCCTGTAATTGGTCATTTCTTGATTAGTGTTCTTCCCTATTAAACCAATTTAAATAAAAACATAAATAAAATAGGGAAAGGGAAACTATCTCTGATTCTCAGCCTTATATTTCTTAGATTGTTTTTCTTTTTTCCCTTGTCTGTTTGCTGAATCAGTAGGGGAAAAACACCTTTACGATTACCTGGTTCTCCTATCAGCTAGGGACCAAGGGCTGAACCTTTTACAAATAGTGCGTTCAACAGCGAGGTGTTTGGGACCCAAACAAAGTACACAAAAATCATGTGCAACCTGTGGTGGAAGCTTATGCCTACATTTGGTAGGCTTCACAAAGGTCCCATGCATTTAACAGAAAAAGTATATTGAGTGGAACAAAACAAGAAAAACACAAACATACATTCTTCACAACAGAAGTAACAGACTAAATTCACAGTATGTACATTGTATTTATTTATTTAACATTTGCTGACCAAGAATGTCCAACTAGGATTGAGCCTATTTTCAGCAGAGGCCTGGAGAGAAATGCTCCAGACGCATGTCTTTGGAATGTGGGAGGAAACCGGAGTACTCGGAGGCAACCAAGGCACCCCAGCCAAAAATCGAACTGGAGAACCTTTTGCTGTGAGGAGACGTTAACCACTGCGGCGCCCACACTGCGCTGTGTACATATAAGATATCTTTTAACAGAAGGGAGAAAATATTAAACTAGAGCCTAACTTCAAGAGGTTGAGGCAATGGGAAAGTACAACAGAAAAGTTAACTGTTTACTTATTTAGTTTACTACATGACTATGTAACTATCCCATTACTTTGTTTCTAATAATTCTCAAGATTGCCAGGAAACATACATTAGAATCCTGAAGTTCTCTCAAAAAGTCATAGTGCAGCATGAACTGACACAAAAAAAAATTGTTAAACATTCTAGAAGTCGAAGACCAAATGAGAAGTTTGAGAGTGGGCAGCAATTCTAAGAACATACAAAGTACAACAACTAAAATGTTTAGTGCTGTGATCATAATAATTTTTTTTATGTAAAACGTACACAAAACACATAATACATATATAAGATTAATTTAAAATGATGACTGTAATGTAATGCATATGACACCACACACACTGCATCAAACTGCATATGTATATATTTATGTTCATGTGCATGTGCATTTTGGCATGTAATGTATGTGGTATACAGTTTTTCATTAAAAGGTAATGCCTAGTTCCAAGATGGCCGCATACTGAGTAGCAGCTTAATTCTAGCTCTCTCATTGTGAAAACTAAATCTCAACTGAGAAGGCCAGTAGACTTTTGTGTTTATGGGTAAATTTCAGTAACTGGCTAGTAAGTGTACTGCCTGGATGCCAGGAAAAAAAGAAATACAGAGCACCTGCAAAAAAACTCAGCTCCAAAAAGTAAGAAAGAAACACTGACTGGTGGAAGTTCTGCAGCTGTTCAGCAAAACGCACCGCAACCTCCAGACATGACTTACAATAACCTACAGGAAGATACAAGACAGCTGCACACAGACCTGGTTAAAATAAACAAACACTGATGGAGTATATCAACACAAACAACAAAAGACTGGAAAAAATGGAAGAAGCTTTAAACAGATATTCAGATGAGGTGATAAAGCTGCAAAAATCAGAGGCTGAAATGAAGAAAAGGCTGGATGACTATGAGACTGCTCAGGAAGAGATGTTTACAACAGAATTAGAGGACAGAGCACTTAGGGAAAATCTGAGATTTTTAGTTATACCAGAGAAGCTGGAGGGAACATAATGCATTAATTTTATAAAAGCATAAACAAGCAACGGGACTGGTACTCCACAGCAGGAGTTGTTAGTTGAAAGGGCACATCGTGTGTATGCTTCAAACCTGGCTATGAGAAAGTAACCTACACCTTTAACAGTAAACATGCAATCCTACCAGCAAGAGGAGTTGATACTGACAAAACTGTGGCAGAAGGACAAAATACTAACAGTGATTGACAGCACAGTGTTTGTGGAGAATGATTCCTCACCGTACACCAGGCAGAGGAGTAAATTCATTCCACTATTCAGTGAATGTCGG
Source organism: Protopterus annectens (assembly GCF_019279795.1). Classification (NCBI taxonomy): domain Eukaryota; kingdom Metazoa; phylum Chordata; order Ceratodontiformes; family Protopteridae; genus Protopterus; species Protopterus annectens. The sequence continues at coordinate 189,236,507 of NC_056745.1, read as the reverse complement.
GAGGCAGATGTGAGATTCAAACTGCTGTACCCAGCTGTCTTCAAGGTATTCTTCTCTGGAGGGACAAAATCATATTTTGATGAAGTACATGCTAAGGAGGAAATAAAGTCTGTCCAACAAAAAGTGAAATGTGAAACAGAAGGAGATTCCGGTTCTTGTTCTTCTGTTAATAAACACTACAGGGAGACTGTACCTGTGAAACCCTTTTCACTGTTTCAATGGAAAATGCTGGAGAAAAGGAAGGAAGCATGACAACTGACTAGAAGAATAAGAGTATGTTGGAAATGAATTAGGGACAGGATTTGGGAGATTGAGATGAACAGTAATAAAAACAATAAATAATGTGCGATTACAATGCAATAATTGTATTTGTGAAATATGACAGAACAAGAAAATCTGAAAATATTGGAATTTTTCAGAATTTGTTGGACTAGTGAAGGATGCCCTACTTCATTTCATTAATGTTCAGAAAAATGCTTTGAGGACAGGAAGAGAGGGGAGGAAGTTAGTTGTAAGTAAAGTTTTCTCAGCTATTTTTAAGTGTAATGGGGATTGTAAACAGGTGCTGTCTTTTTTTTTTTTTTTTTTTTTTTTTTGCTTTCTTCCTCCCTTCTTTCTTCTTGTTCAGTTTTAAGAAATGTAGGCACTGCAATGTAAAAAAGCAAGCCTGGTTAAAAAAGCATGACAAAATAAAAATTAATGTGCTTTTTCTCATTCTTCAATGGCAAAATGATTGGATAAAGGATCTTAGATTGCTTTAGTAACACGTTTTAAGAGAAGGCAAGTAAGTGAAAAAGAATACTGAATATTATGAGGCTATTTTTCTAGCAAATGAATGTATGCTTATTAATATATGGAAAAACAAATTGGACATTAAAAGAGAGAATCCTGGAACATGTTAATGACGTACGTAACAACAAACCTACTAGTGCACTAGCCAAGCATGTATCAGAGTCAGGGAATACCCATATGTATAAGTTTCTAGTTTTACAAAAAGGTGGATATTGGAATTAGGGAAGGGGATATTGTGAATGAAACTGAGTACATGCAATTAAGGTGGATAATAGGACCTTAGGGGGAACATACCCCCAGGACTTGATGCTGTGCCTTTAAAACCTGTTCTCAAGAGGAGAGGGCTCTTGCATTAATTAAGATCATGTGACCTTTAATCTTGACTTGAATGGATACTATATGTTTTAAATATTTTTTAGCTGCTGCTGGTTTTTATGGTCTGAAGAAGCAGAACACAGTGAAAGCACTCACCTGTTTTATTTTATTGTTTTTATTGTTATTCAGTATTAAAGTTCTCCTTACTGTCTCAGCCCTGTGGACGTCTATTTTTTATGTTGTGTTTTGCATTTTGGACTTTGTCCGATTCTCTAACAAGCACACATTTGGATTTTACTTTATTTTTTTGGCTACAAGGGGAATCATGGCTGAGAGTTTGGACATTGAATTGGGCTATAACCCTCTACAAGAAGCACTAGGTCTGAGGACGGTTGAACAGGATTCGGTGAGGAATATTACTGACAACCAAGAAAAGAAAGATTCTAAACAGACATTTATTATGACAGCCACTAATCCCTTTATGGATATGAGCTTTGGTATGGAGACATCCATAACAACAGAGTCAGATAAGTCCGTTATGACTAACTTCCAAGCATCTCTGAGAACATTGGAAAACAAACTGTACAAATATAAATGTTTACAATGGCAGCGTTTTCATTTTGAAGCTGCCTTACATCATAAAATAGCACCAAGATGGCTTTGAGTTTTAAAGATGCCCTCGTATGGTGAAAGTTATCCCGAACTCTTAAAACACTGGCAAATGGTGAATATACAACATTGCTTTGCCTAAATGCGTCTACTGAATGATTTATTTAATCCGGAAGAGAGAACGCTTGAAAGAGAAATCAAAGAGTTGTTCTGTCAGTTATATGATGAGTTCAAGGGGGAAATGTACAACATAATGATCAATGAACTTAGCAGCAGCATAGCTTTATTTGAGCAGAAACTACAGGCTGGTAAGTTCAGTAAGTTAAAACGAGATGCCTTGGACTTAAGGGAAATGTCTTTTCCTGGCCCAGAGAGACCTCACCAATGAGCGAGGAAGAAGGTGGTACTAGGACTCCCAGGAATGCAAATGACTGGCCACGGAGCTCTCAGCTTGAGAAACGTTTTGAGGAAGAAGTCCGACGAAAACAGGGAATGCAACAAAGTGAGCTATCGACCTCTGTTATAGCTGTGTATTCCCGAAGCACAGCGGAATGGTTGTAACAGCACGGATAACACTATTAATTCTCGTTTGCTGGATAATGCTACATTAGATGAAGTTTCACCTGTTAACAGAGCCGGACAGTCGCATGAGCAGCAAGCGCCACTAGTTTAACCCAAAATACGCACTGCTGCCTAGATAAAACAAAATGAAGAAACAACATCTATATTTATTCCCACAGAGGCACAGGACAATTGTTTTTTTAGTGAAGGCACTCCCTATCAGGCAAAAGAAAAGGAAAGGATGCTCAAGAAGTTGACAGGGAAGGTCGAGGAAGGACTCAGAGACAGGGACAAAACGGAGAAAACCAAACAACAAGGTTTGGTAACAGGTGACTTGGTTTTTAACCTGTCTGCTGTTAATTCGAGTGCAGAACAGTTGTCAGTGTTAAATAAGGGGCTTTCCTTCATACCAGCAACAAAGACTGATTTGGTTGATGTTTTATTAGCTTTAAAATATTCGCCAAAAATGTAATGCTTAATGTGATTTTTTTCTGATGGTGTAGATTGTGCAAAGAATTATAAGAAACCTAGTGCATTTGTTCCTGATTTTGCACGAGCATTAGAAGACTTTTTAAATGTATGTGAAAATCATTTGAGAGAGAGTATGAATGTTAAATGCAATGGTGATACTTCTTATAATTTAACACCTGGTGAAACAGCAGCTTTGAATGAATTAGTAAAGGCACAGCATGTAGTAATAAGGCCAGCAGACAAAGGATGTGGAATTGTCGTCCTGGATAACAGTATGTACTTGGAGAAAATGCTGAATATGTTGAGTGATGACAAGTCTATACTAACTAAATTGTACAGATTTCACTGGTGTTACTAATAGGGTTCATTTTTATTTATATGACCTATTAATGACCAATCAAACTGATTATCCCCTCTATGTTTACATTACGGTCGAACACCCTAAATTGCCCATCACCTTATGGTTTACCGAAAATACATAAGGATTCAGTGAATCCACCGTTCAGACCTATTGTATCAGGCAGAGGATGGATAACAGAGCCGATATCCATTTATGTTGAGAAACAGCTTAAGGTGGTTCTAGATACCATCACCACTGTGCTGAAAGACACTAAACAATTTTTAAAGGATTTGTATCAGTGGTATAAAAGCTAAAGTAATATGGACAATATGATCTTTGTGACATTGGATGTTAACTCGCTCTTTACGGCAATCCCTAATGATATAGGGGTTGAATATCTAAGAATGTTTTTGACTTCTGAGAGCACCTTTTCTAACTCTAAAGTGATCTTAACATGTGCACTCCTTGAGCTGATTTTGGAGAATAATGTTTTTGTGTTTGATTCAGAATACTTTCTCCAGAAGTTGGGAGTTGCTATGGGCACAGCGTGTGCAAATTCGTACGCTAATATTGTATTATTCCACTGGGAGACGCAATTTGATTTTGATAACCTACTATTTCAGACGCATGTGAAGTTTTATAGACGTTTCGTGGACAACATTTTCTTTCTTTGGCAGGGGTCCGTCGAAATTTTAACAGGTTTCATTGACTTCTTACAAGAGACTACCAACTTCCTTATGTTTACCCCCCACTACTCTGTAGAGAACATTGATTTTTTTTGGATGCGTCAGTGGCCAGAGATAGTACAGGGAAACTGTTCACTAGCATGTATAAGAAACCATACAAGAAGAACAGTATATTACATAATGCCAGCATGCATCCCAGACACATCCCTAAGAATGTATTAAAAAATCAAGTCCTTGGAGTGACAAGATTATATAATGATGAGATTCAGCAAGCAATAGCACTACATATATATTACATGTTAGACAGAGGCTATAAAATAACTAATATACAACGTGCCATTACTGAAGCCAGGATGATTGAAGGAGATAGTAATAAACCATTTTTTTCCAGGTTTAATACAGAGCAGAAGGCTGAGGGGGGGAGCCTTCGACAAGCATAATAAGAGTAGAGTTGTGCTTACTTATTCTAGCAAGATTAATGTAGTGTGTGATGTGATAAGGAAGAATTGGTCCATTTTAATGATGGACCCGGATGTTGGTAGAGTATTTGGAGTTAGTCCACGTTTTACGTATAAAAATAATATTTCATTAAAACAACGTCTATATTATAAACAATCCAGTGCGGTTAGGATGTATTCTGAGCGTAAAGGTACCTTTGCGTGCAGGAATTGTTCTGCATGAAAATATATTTGGTCAGTGACAAGTGTAACACACCCTAGATCCCTACAAGAAATATATTTTCAAACATATGCAGACTGCAGAGACAGAAATTTGGTTTAGTGGGTGCAGTGCAAAGTTTGTGCAGGATTTTATACTGGGAAAACAAATCAGACATTAAAAGAGAGAATCCTGGAACATGTTAATGATGTACGCAACAACAAACCTACTAGTGCACTAGCCAAGCATGCATCAGAGTCAGAGAGTACCCGTATGTTTAAGTTTCTAGTTTTACAGAAGGTGGATAATGGAATTAGGGAAGGGGATATTGTGAATGAAACTGAGTACGTGGAATTTAGGTGGATAATAGACCTTAGGGCGAACATACCCCCAGGACTTAATGCTGTGCCTTTAAAACCTGTTCTCAAGAGGACAGGGCTCTTGCACTAATTAAGAGCATGTGACCTTTAATCTTGATTTGAATGGATGCTATAGGTTTTAAATATCTTTTAGCTGCTGTTGGTTTTTATGGTCTGAAGAAGCGGAACACCGCAAAAGCGCTCACCTGTTTTATTATTTTAGTGTTTTATTGTTATTCAAAATTAAAAAGTTGTCCTTACTGTCTCAGTCCTGTGGACGTCTATTTTTTTATATTAAGTGAAAAAGAATACTGATTATTATGAGGCTATTTTTCTAGCAAATGAATGTATGCTTAGTAACAATTCTGTATCTGGCCTCATGCCTCTATGGAAACAATCTGATAAAGAGAAACTGATGTCTTCATGGAGACATGAGAACCAGACAATGTGATAATGAGATATTGGCTGTCTGGTTCTCATGTCTCCATGGAGGCAAATCTGATAAAGAGAAATTGGTTACAGTCTGCTGGAGAGTGACTGGCTGGGGGGAAAAAGATGAGAGATACTGGCTAGAAGATAATATTCTCAGAAAGCATTTAGGGTGTTTCTTAGCTGGGAGGGCTATAAAAATAAGGCAAAACCAGTTATTTTTATTTTTTTACTTTACATTTTGTTTACCAGGATAGTCCATTGGGCCGAAGGAGCCTGTTTTCAATGGAGTCCTGGGGAGAAAAGCTCCAATAAGGCTAAACAAATGATTAAGTAATTAGACAAATACACCAACAAAATGTTACAAAATATATAAAATTTGTAGTATACAATGAAATAAGAGATGTACTAACAAAATGTATAATAGTATAAAATGCTTTTACAGGGCAATCAAAAGGTACACTCTCTCTCTCTATATATATATCTATATATATATATATATATATATATATATATATATATATATATATATATAAAATAAAAAACAAGAAACGGAGAAGAGGGAAATTAACAACTAATAGGTAGAGTGAATACATAGGTATAGAAGGAAGAAGTAAGGAGCACAGATGCAGGTGAAAAATTAGGTAGGAAACTAGACAGTGGGGATCAGAGTTGTGAAAATTGTAAAAGAGAAGTAGGTAGGGTGTCAGTAGCAGAGGAGAGGGATCAGAGTTATGAGAAATTAGAGAAGGGAGATGGCTAGGATATAGTTAAGTAGGGGAGAGTCAGAAGAGGATCACTTAGTAGAAGCACAGGCTGCACCATGTGTCTTAACATGGATTAACTTTCTTTTAGGTTAACAACTCTGAGTGTGGCTGTCGGTTTGAGACATTTGTTCCTATTTAGGAGGGTAAAACCCTCAATATTTGAAGATATACATAGTTTTGTGTGTTACTATTAAATTAATAGGTTTTAGGGGGTATTGGGGGTTTGTTTTTTGTTTGAGGGCTTTCAACAAAACAAAAAGTTTTGCAAGTTGTAACAGACATAACAAAAAATAACTATATAAAAGTTCAATCTGCCACACAGTGCATCTATTCAGCAAAAAAGGTGTTATACATAAAAGGTGGAAATAATAACTTTTTAATACAATGATACTCTCTGTAATGTCTTTAAATGTCAATGGTCACACAGATAAATACAAGAAAGAAGAGTGAACTATTTAAAAAAAATGAAGAGTGCAAATATCTATATTAAAGGAGACATACTTTCAGGTTTTCAGGATGGTTATTTAGTGGAATATATGGGACAAAGGAAAAAAGGATTACTTATATTAATTGCAAGAGGAGCTCCAATAGTGATAGAGGATAAAAACGATGATAATGGTAGATTTGTAGTGCTAAGGGGCTACTGGCAAGGGAGGAGGATTACACTGGCACGTACTTATAATCCACCTAAAACTGCTATAATGGAGGCTTAAGAAATTTCTGGGAGAAATAATCAGTTTTCAGCAAGGAACATTACTTATAGGTGGAGAGTGGAATTTGATTTGCAGCAGTGAAGATGTGTCGGGGGGGGGCAGAAAGCAAAGAATAACAAAGGAGGGTACATTTTTTGAAGAAATTTATGAAAATATTTGGCATGCAGGCTGTGAATTGTGTAACAGGAGTTCGAAGTGAATTTACATAGTATTCCCCAAGATATAAAAACTGGGCTAGACTATACAGAATTTACATTTCACAGGGACATGTGCATTTAATTAAAGGTCTTGATAAGCACACAATAACTACTTCATATCATGCTCCAATAATAACTAAAATAAAAACACGGGGTAAATAAAAATGAAACACTGTGCTTTCATAACGATCTGCTGAAAAGAGAGTAATTTAAGGAATTGGTAGTGGAGATTATTCAGGAGCTAATGGAGAGGACTGAAATTACTTCGGAAAATATAGATAGGGAGTGGTGTAAAATTAAGGTGGAGTTTAAAAAAAGGGGTGGAAATAAAAGAAAGGGAGCTATAGTTAAAAAGTAACAAGAATTATTTAGAAGGACTGACAAATGTTAAAGTAATGCAGAATAGGAGGAATTCTCACAAAACAAGAAGAGGATCAAATGCAGAATGCTAAGCAGAAAATAAGGGATTACCCTTGATAACGTACACAAGTTCAGAAAGATTGCTGTTAAGCAACAGCTTTTTTGATAACACTAGAGCACAACAACGTTTAGCACAATGACTCAGGTAACAGAAAGGAGAAAGGGCTGTCACCAAGCTTAGGAAGCCTACAACAAGGAGGGTAACGAGATCCTGTAGAGGTACTAGAAATATTTTGGAAATTCTATGAAAGTCTGTATAAAGCAGAAAAATATGGAACTCAAGAAGATACAAATGAAAATGTTTATGGGAGATTTAAATATGCCAATGTTAGAGGTAGATGAGGCTCAATTACTAATGGTTAGTTTTTTTATACAGCCAATCTACAGGAAAGTCCCCAGGAATAGATGGTATTCCTGTGGAAGTCTGGAAGCTAGGGAAAAATAACTGAAAGATCTGGAAGGTTTTGTTTAACAGTATTTTAAGAGAAGTACAAACATCCTTGAAGAAAGCAGTGGTAGTTGTAATACTTGGAGAGCAAAGATCCATCAGATCCTGCTTTATACAAGCCCATTTCTATACTAAACCATGATTATAAAGTGCTCATGTCTATAATGGCTAAAAGAATGGAAAAAGTAATGCCAAAATTGATAGACATGGATCAATGTGGTTTTCTGGATGGCAGGCAAAAATTGGCAACATTAACGAAGTACAGTTGTGTACACTTACCATAAATGCAGATGTTAGAGTGTATTCACTGTTGCAGTCATGACTTGTGGGTTATCCCTGCTGGGTAGCCCTCGGCCAGCCTGAATACCAGAGCAAAGGATTCCCTTCTGCATTGGCTGTTCTGTGACTGTGACTAACATCAGGTCATCAGGGCTTTAAAGAGTGGCAGCCAATGCCATTACATCAGTTTTTCTTGCCCCCCTACAGGAAGGAGCCCCTGAGAAGATATAGATATAAGGCAAGAAAGGGGGTAGGTAAGAGGGAAATAGGATTGCAACAGTGAATACACTCGAACATCTACATTTATGGCAAGTGCACACAACTGTACTATGCTCTTCATGTTTCACTGTTGCAGTCATGACTTGTGGGAAGATTCCCAAAGCTGAGGACGTGGGTGGAGGCATGCTATACAGGTTATGGGGCTGCTAGCATGCCCTGCAGGACTGCAGATGCAAATCCTGCCTGGGTTTTGGAGAATGTAGCCAGCTGGTAGTGCTTGGTGAAAGTGTGGATAGATGTCCATGTAGCAAGCCTTCAGAATTTCCTTGGTAGGAACCTCCTCAGAAAGGCTGAGGAGGTAGAGGCTGCTCTTGTGAATGAGATCTGATGGATTTGGGAGGACTCTTTCGATAGAAGGCATAGCAGAAATATTTGCAATGAGAGATCCATTTGGAAATGGTCTGCTTTGTAATGGGTTTCCCCTCTGCCCCAGGGGCAAATGAAACCAGTAGCTGGTCAGATTTCCTGACTGATTTAGTCCTATCAAGGTAAAATCTCAGTAGTCTGTGTACATCTAGGGGATGCATGATTCTTTCTCCTTTATTGGTAGGTTTAAGAAAGAAAGTAGGTAGGTATATGGCCTGGTTGAGGGTTACATCAGAGACCACCTTAAGTATAAAGGAGGGGTTGGGTCTTAGAGAGACCCTGTCCGCATGGAAGATGATGAAGGGATCAGTGGCCATAAGAGCCTGGAGCTCAGATACCCTCCTGGCAGAAGTGATGGCTAGCAAGAAAGCAGTTTTCCAAGAAAGAAACTTGAGATCTGCTGAGGATGCTGGCTCAAAAGGGGGTAAAGTCAACCTCTCCAAAACAAAGTTCAGATCCCAGGCTGGTGCGGGTGGTTTCTTCTAGGTGGTCTGATGTGATCCACACCTCTGAGGAACTGTTTCAAGAGGTGTTGAGAGAACAAAGGCTGCTCTGCCTGGACACAGGCTGAGATGGCTGAAGCATGAACCTTGATAGAGGAGTAAGATAAACCCTTTTCTAGATGTTCTGCCAGGTAGTCCAGAACCAGTGGTAGAGAAGCATGGGTGCTGTATGCCCCTCTACTGTTGCACCAGCAATTGAATCTTTTCCATTTTGTGGAATATGATTTTCTGGTGCTGGGTCTACAAGCCTCCTTAATAATGTCTGACAATTGTTTGCTGAGGGCTGAAGTGTCATCCTTCTTTGTGGAATCAGCCATGCAGTTAACTTGAATGTGGCAAGGTCTGGCCTGGGTGCAGAAGCTTTCCTCTCTGCTGTGTGAGAAGGTTTGTTGTGGGGGTAGGAAGATGGCAGGGTGTATGCTCAGACTGGGAAGCAAAGGGTATCAGTGCTGCCATAGCCAGTCTGGGGTGATGACAGTCGTTGGTCCTTCCTCTCTGATCTTGAGAAGCACTCTGGGTATCAGGGGCAGTGGGGGGAAAGCGTACACAAACAGGCTGCCCCAGTGAAAGGAAAGGGCGTCCACCCTCCAAGCTTCTGGATGAAACTCTCTTGAGCAGAATTTGGTCAGTTGGCAGTTCTGGTAGTTTGCAAAAAGCTCCATGTCTGGTCTCCCCCAGATTTGACTGATTTTTAGGAAGGCTTCTGTGTTTAACTGCCTGCCACTTGTGGGGGTCCAGGAGGTGTCTGCTTAATTGATTTGCCAGTGTGTTTTGTTTCCCTGGAAGGTATTGTGCTATCAGATGCAGTCCCAGATTTGAGGCTGACTACCAGATTAAAACAGCTAAGTGACACAGGGAGTAAGAATACATGCCCCTCTGCTTGTTAACGTACCACATAACAGTAGTGTTGTCTGTCTTTATCGAAAGCACCCCTGGTGACAGGAGTTCTTGAAAGGTTAAGATTGCCTGTGTACCACTAGCATTTCCTTCAGGTTGATATGGAAACACTGAACCTCCTGTTCCCATAAAGCCTGGGTTTGCAGGTTTCCCTTGTGGACTCCCCAAGCTATGTCTGAGGTGTCTGTGGTAATGGTTTGGTCATGTGGGTAAAGGACAAAGGGTAGGCCCTTGTTCAGAGTGCAAGCATCGGCCCACCATAGAAGCTCCTTCTTTAACGAAGGAATCAGGGGGAGCTGGTGTTCCAGTGACCAAGTGTGTTGGCACCAAAGGTTCCTTAGAAGTACCACTGCAATTTTCTCATGTGCAGCCTGGCAAGGGGTACCAGCAGGAGGCCATGTATCCCAGGGCTTGCAGGACTTCTCTAGCAGCGAGGTGGGTCTTGGAAGGTCTGCTTCTCTGGGGGGAGGAGGTAATTTATGCTGGTGTCCTGAAGGGTGTCCAAGAAGGTCAATCTTCATGTGGGCTGTAGTTGAGACTTTTCCAGGTTGATGGTGAATCCCAGTGAGGTTAGTAAGGGTCTGCACAAAGGAGAGATCCTGCAGGAGTTTCTCCTTGGTTTCCATCTGGATGAGGCAGTTGTCAAGATAGGGATAAATATGAGTGCCCTTCTGGCTGTAAATTGCAATGACTGGAGCCAGGCACTTGGTAAAAACTCTGGGAGTAGTGGATAAGCCAAAGGGCAGAGCAGAGAACTGAAAATGTTGGGATCCTGCTCTGAATCTTGGGTAACTCCTGCATGACTGTCTGATAGGAATATGCAGGTAGGCACCCTTCAGATCTAGGGTCACTAATCAAGCTTGAGGTAAGCAGCATAGATAGTTTTTGCAATGTTAGCATCTTGAAATTTGGAACCAGGAGGGACAAATTCAGGGTGGGCAGGTCTAGGGTGCGGCACCATGAGCCCTGTTTTCTGGGAACCAGGAACAGTCTTGAATAAAATCCTTTTCCTGCCTGTTCCCTGGCACTGGTTTCTACAGCAACCTAGGCATGAAGCTTTCTGATCTGACGAACAGCTTCTGACCTCTGATTTGAAGGGCGTCTGGGCAACCCAATCTTTTTGGCTTTTCTTTGAAACAAAATCTGTAAAGTTTTCCTCCTAGTTTGTCTGGTGACCTGAGGGGCAGAGGGGATGGGAGAGAGTCATTAAGAGTCCTTGAAAAAGGGAGTGGGCTTAGAACTCCCTTGCCTAGGGGTAGCAGTGGACCACTGTCTGGTTCTTTGTTGGCTGTGGGACTGGTGCCTAGGGGTTCTGTCTCTGCATCCTTTCCTCAGGACTGGTTTTGTCTGTGAAGGAAAGGACCAGTGTTTTATGTGGAAGTTTCTGCTGAACTTGGGAGGCTGCAGCTGTAAGAAGTCCTTGACAATTTGCATGGACTTGGCTTTATCCTACATTTTCTTAAGGACTTCTGCTTTAGGTCCAAACAACGGTCCTTATTCAAAAGGGCGTCTAACAGTTTGGATTTACCCTGGTTAGGTAAAGGTTGCTCCCTTAACCAGGCATATCGTCTGATCACTGAGCCTGTAACTGCAGCCCTGGTAGAAGCTTCCAAGGCATCAAAGCCAGAATGTAAGGAGTGTTTGGCTACCTGAGAGCTGGACTGTATGATGTCAGTTAATTATCTGATAGTAGTACTCTCAGGAATGTAAGTTAACCTGTTTTATTAAATCGAGAACATTTTGCTGGAATTTCATCATATGGAATTGGCAATTCAAGTCTCTTATAGCAAAAGTGGCTGAGGTGTATACCTTTTTTTTAATTCTGTCTAAAGCTTGGCTTTCTTTGCCAGGTGGAATGGGATTCTTAGAAGAACTTGCCCTATCTCCCTTACAGTCCTGAGTAGTGACTTCAGGGTCTGCAGTAGGGTTTTTAAAAACATATTTGTGGGCGTCTTGCACCCTGTAGTATCTGTCTGGCTTCCTAGGTGCTGAGGCCAGAGTCTCTGATGAAAGGGCAGATTCTAGAAAGACATCTTCCACTACATCCAGGATAAGAGGAATGGCCAGAAGCTTATGCTGAGACAGGTCAAGGAACTCTCTCAGTCTCTTCTTAGACCGAGGGTAATCTTGAGCTTCCCATTGAAAGTGTTCTCTGAGGGAGTTTAAGGTTTCCCCAAAAGAAAGGTCCTCGGGGGGGAGGCAGATGGAATGGTATCATCAGCATCAGAGTCCTCAAAGGCTGCAAAAGATGGGTCTCCCATGTCTGACTCCTCACAAACAGATTTCACTGATTCCTGGTCAGACAGGACCTCGGGGGAGTTGTCCCTTTTTCTTTTGGCTGTAGTGGGAGGGTTAGGCTGCCTTCCCCTGATAACAGTTTTCAAGTCTTCTGCCATTCTGAGCAGTTGCTGTGACTGGTGGCAGGCTGGCTGGTCGTAGGTCAGTGGCTGGGTTCTTGGGGTAGAACCTTCTTAGGGGTAGTCTTAGGCTTGGGCCTGAATGGGTCGGTAGTCTTGTACAAGGTTAGTTTAACTGGAGGCATTGTCATCAGTCTAAGCCTAGCTTCGGTCGTCGGTGTCTCAGCAGTAGCTGGTGCCTGCAAAGCGGCTCTGCACCCAATCACATGAGAAAGTCGACATACTGGCAAGGGGAGATGGATCTGGCAGCGTACCAGACTCCAAATGGGTCTCTGCAGAGGCCCGTGACGGCTCCTCTGCTGGCATCAGGGGCTGCAAAGGCACCTCACTGAGTTCAGCTGTAGCACCGAGTTGTAAAATACCAGACTTTTGACCAGAGTCGTCAGAGGGCCTAACTTTTTGAGGCCTATCCTTTTCCTTGTATTTCTTTTTCCTAGGTAAGTCAGTAGTCAGCTGACCGACCAACGCCATTTCATGGTGAGAAAAAGACTCACTAAAATGCCTACCTACAATTTCTGCTCTTCTTCTTATGGTTCTAACATTAAACAGGGCACAGAACCGACAACCAGGGATGTCGTGGTCTGGGGCTAAACAAGTGACGCAGAGAAAATGGAAGTCTTGGTGTGGGATCTGCTTTCCACAACTGAGACAATTATTTACTTTCTCTGACATCGGTTAAGGGCAAGAAAAAGTTCTCCAACAAGGTACTTAGCTTTAGACTGTTTCCCTCACTCTGGCAACAGCCGACCGATGCACTCGCAAACTTCATTCTGCTTTGGGCTCTATGGCAAGAAAGACTGATGTGATGGTGTCGGCTGCCACTCTTTATAGCCCTGATGTCAGCCACAGTCCCAGAACAGCCGACGCAAGAGGGAATTCTTGTTCTGGTATTCAGGCCATCTGAGGGCTACCCAGCAGGAATAACCCACAAGTCATGACTGCAACAGGGAAACATGAATAACATCACTGATGATCCAGAGGGAAGCAGAATGCAAGAAACTACCATTGTTATGGGTGGGTATTGATGCAGAGAAAGCATTTGATAGAGTAAGCTGGGGACTTTATGAGCTGGGCAATGGAAGTATTTGCAGTCCGTGAAAAAATGATGAGGCTGATTAGCAGGATACATGAGGGATCAGAGGTGAAAATTAAAGTGGGTGGGGTCCTCTCTGATAATTTCTGCTTGAGCCGAGAAATCAGGTATGGGTGTCCTCTTTCCCCTTTGTTGTTTGTATCATATTTAGAACCACTAGAAAAGAAAATAAGGGACTCAGAAATTCAGGGATATAATTTGTATAGTAGTCAAGAAAAGCTGGCTCTATTTGCAGATGATATTATTTTATATCTGACAAAACCATAAAGAGACATTACAGTGTTCTGGAACATTTTCAGACAGTTTCAGATCTTTTCGGTATACAAAATTAATGAAGCTAAAACAAAGGCAATAGTGGTAAATTATGTGCCCACATATTAACTGGTTTATCAATATCCATACTTACGGGGACATGATAAAATGATTTAAGAGTATGGATTTAAAATGATTCTGGTGTGACAGCTAAGGATATATGGGAAGAGACTAAATAAAAGATAATGCAAAAACTGAGAAAATGGAAGCTTTGTTATATGGATGTGAATATAAAGATACAAGCAGTTAAAATGTTTTTAGTCCCACTAGTCTTATACACAGGTCAGGCATTTTTGTTTTATCTACCAGAGGAGAAGTTGTGGATAGCAATCAATAAAGAGATAAAGGATTTTAAATGGGGAGGGGGGTAGGATAGCAACAGTTAAGTGGGACAAGCGGATTCTTCCTGTAGAACATGGCAGACTGGGATTACCTGATTTGAAGGGGTATTTCAGAGCAAGACAGTTAAGGCTCCTATACATACCACAAACAACAAAATATAATTCAAAGTGGAAAGGGATGATGATGAAACTGGGGGATGCTCAAGAAACAAGGACAGACTGGGATGTTGGATGCAGCCCTTTAAAGAGAACAATAATCATATAGAATATTATATCTACAAAGTAGCAGAAAAATATCCTAAGAACTAAGCCAACACTGGGAATGGAGAAAAGAGATTCTGCCGATAGGGATGACTGCAAGGCAATTAGCGATACAGACAACAGGCAATAGGGTGGCTGGGATTTTCTGAAGAAAAATGGCAAAGAAGCCAAGGTATTGGGAGCAAATAACTAGAGAGGGAAAGATGACAGAATGGGAAGACACCTAGGATTTATTTAGACTGCAGGTTAGAAATTGCCTTCCCTATCAAGGATTGATATCAGAGTATAGGCAAAGAGGAAGAAATAGAGGGGTCCCTAAATAAAAGACCAACACTGGTAGAGTTTTTAGTACAATCTAGAACAGAAGCTGCCATTAAAAAAAAGAATAAGTAGTACAGCATACAAAATGCTGCATGATAAGTATTAAGAATCAATCAGAGGAGGTTAGAAAGGATTGAGAAGAGAGACTGGATAAGCAATTCACAAAGAAACAATGAGAGGATATATGTATGTCTCCCAAATATGCAACAAAATCTAGAAGATTTAGGATTTTTGCTTGGAAATGTTTACACTGATATTTTTATACCTCAAGTAGACTCCAGAGAATTTTTCCACAGGCAGACAGCAAATGGAGGTGTGACGGGAAAGAAAGAGGTAACTGGGTACATATTTTCTGGGAAAGCAGTGAGTTGGCAGACTTTAAGAATTCCCCATGGGTTGCACTGTCAGAGATGCTGGGTGGGCAGATTGGTGCTATGAGGGAAATGATTTGCCTGAGCTATGATACAGTTTCGGACTTGCCTAGACATGGTAAGGCTTTGCTGTATCCAATTATGGTGGCTGCCAAAAAAGCAATTACTACAAAAATAGAAATCAAAATCTAAACCAAATACACTAGAAGTAGTGAACATAGTAACAGAGATAAAACAACTGGAATTGAGATCTTTAGAAAAGGGTAGTAGCAAACAACATATGAAAAAATGAGAATTGTGGGAACAATACATACAGGGGAGCAATGTAATGTTTAATTGAAAATGATTGGGTAGATTATAAGAGATGTACAATGTTTACAACTGGCAGTGTATTAGTATGGTTTGTGATGTAAAATGCTTGCAACTAGGACTGTGTCGGTGTGTTTAGTTTCATTTACATAAATGTATGACTGCCTATGTCAAAAGTGATGGTTTAATAAAGATGTTGCTTGTTTAAAAACAAAAAAGACAGGAATTGAATAATTTATATAATGCTGCTTATGTTATATGCTATGTAGCAACATATGTAAAGTATAATATTTGTAAACGTGAACTTGTTAATACAGTTCGATTAATTCTATATAAATGTAAACTTGCCACTTGTTAATACAATTTGATTACTTCTATATCAATGTAGATCTGCCTGTGCCACAAGTGATAATTCAATAAAGGTGGTTTAAAATAAATGGTAATGCCTAGTTACTGGCACACCTCAAAACATTTAGCACACAGTCTTTCTAAAAGAAAAAAAAAAATCACCTCATAGAGACAAGAGAATCAGTGTGCCTGTGCTGTTTGCTGATCATCCTGACAGCACGTGTGTCACAGGACTAATAGCAAAGAAAATGCAATAATGGAAACATTATTATACCCTCATTTTCAGTTTTACTGGTTAAGAAGCAAAAGTTTTGTTGAAAGCAATAAATAACCCCACCATCTCTGTAAGCAGCTAAGTAGCCAAGTTAATAATTCAGCTATAAAAGTAAGAAAGTATTTTTAAAATAGAAAAACAAAATCAAATACTGGTTTTGTCTATAAATACATTTCAAATTAAGTTATAAATAATCCAAAAATAAAAAAAATATATTTATTTGGTGACTGAATAAATAAACCTCAGATGGTCTTGAGGCAATGCTACAACCGAAAAGTGACAAGACAATGATTATTAACTGTATGCATTAGACACTCATATTTTAAATGCTTTAACAATGTTTTTATTACAGGTTTATAATTCACTCAAACAGGTCTGCATATGTAGCAAGACTTCCAGTTAAACTTGCACTTAATACACTACCCAACAAGACAATCTTGTCACCTGCAGAAATACAATGAGTCTGCTCCATACTACTCCTGGAAATAATGCCCCCCCCCCCCCCAAACAAAAAAAACATACTTGCTATTCCCAAAGAGCAAGCAGTGTAAACACACTACTTGCCAGTTATAGAAAGTAAATAGAAGTTATGTTCTTACCATAACGTTCCATGTTAGTTGTCTTCTTCTCGCCTTCTTCTTGCTGGATGGGTTCGGAGCCGACCTCGGCTCCATTCACTCACTCTAAAAGCTCGAGAGTTGGTTCCACCGGCTCAAGGCTCCCCTTATATCCCACAATGCTAGGCGAGAGTAACCTCAGATCTCGTTTGTAAGCTAACCCCAGCTTATAATAGTAACAGAATAACTGTAAAAAAGAATCCACCTCTAACAACAGGAAGAAAGAAGGGTGACCTACATCCTGAACCAGGAAATATGCATAATAGCATATGTCTAAGAAAAGAGGTAGTAGAAAGAGAGGTCACAATCACAACTCCTCTAGGTCTGTCCAGGCCAGGGGAAGGAGGGAAACAGACTCCTGAGAACAGTGGAACCAAAGTTAGCTCTATGCCTAGAAGCTAAATCCAACTTATAATGAGAAATGAAAGTGTGAGGAGTAGCCCAAGTAGCAGCTGCACAATGGTGTCAATAGGCAGTCTGTCTTGGAAGGCTAAAGAAGTAGCCAAAGCTCTGGTGGAATGAGCCTTAGGTTTATCAGGTAGCTTTTGATGTCTAATCTCATATACAAGGAAATCAATGATGTTAGCCATCTGGATAATGATACCTTTGAAACTGAAAGTCCCTTTCTGCTCTCCGCGCAGGAGACAAACAGCTGATCAGATTTTCTGAACTGTTTAGTTCTATCCAAGTAGTACCTCAATTGTGAACATCCAGGCAGTGTAATTTTTGTTCAGACCTATTGGAGTATTCTGGAAAAAAGACTGGTAGATCAATGCTTTGATTCAGATTTGATGTCGAGACCTCTTTAGGCAAAAGAGGTTAGTTCGTAGGATACTCTGTCCTTATGAAACAAAAGATAAGGAGGATGACAGCTGAGTGCTTGAAGCTCTGAAACTCTTCTAGCTGATGTAATAGCTACCAGAAAGAGAGTTTTCCATGATAATAATATTAAAGAAGAGGAGACTGGAGGTTCGAAGGGGAAGAATCAAAGAAGCAAGAACTAAATTTAGGTCCCAAGGAGAAGGAGGATTTCTTATAGGAGGTCTGAGAAGAAAAACTCCTTTCAAAAACTTTGCAGAGTTTGTGGGACATTAGGGCAGATTCAGAAATACCCACATGAAAGTTAGAAATAGCTGCCAATTGAACTTTAAGTGTAGAGGGAGATTAACCTGCATGGAAGAGTTCAGCTAGAAAATCAAGGACTAGTTGGATGGAAGCAGTGAAAGGATCTATGTCCTTTCCTTGAGCCCAATATGTGAGCGTGAAGTTCCACTTACTCAAATAAATCTTCAGTGGAAGATTTATGGGAGCTATCAATATATCTCTAACAGAGTGAGATAATTGAGGAAGCCTGGCTAAGGTTGGAACTGGAGGAACCAAGCAGTGAGGTTCAGAGAGGGGAGGGAGATGAAACTGACCCGACTGATGGATCAAAGATCTGGAACTAGGTCCAGATTCCACGTCGCTCAAAAGAGAGAAAAATGTAGAAAAGGGGAACCACACTTGTCGAGGCCAGTAAGGAGCAATGAGGATCAATGAGGCCTTCTGAGCGATAGCTTTCTGTATTACTTGAGAGATCAGTGGGAAAGGAGGAAATGCATACAGAAGTCCCGGGGCCAAACTTGGACTATCTGCTGGGTTGGCCTGGTAAAGGGAATAGAGTGAAATATTCTCTGCACTTGCTGTTTTGGGGAGTAGCAAAAGATCGCAGCAAGGCTGACCCCACTTGAGAAAAATTTCTCTCACTACAGAGTCTTTCAGAGACCACTCGTGAGGCATGAGTATAGCTCTGCTCAACTTGTCCGCAATATGATTGGACTTCCCGGGGATGTGCGTTGCTATCAGAAACCGCTGAGAAGAAATCGCCCATTGCCACAGTCTGAGTGCTTCTCGACACAGGGGGTATGATCTGGTTCCGCCTTGTTTGTTGATGTACCACACTACAGACATATTGTCTCGGAGGCTCTGAGTAAAAATTTACCTAAACAGCAGAGGCCTCCAAAGCAGACACCCAAACAACTGCTACCTCAAGACACCCCAAAAGCAACACATAAACCACAAAGCAGTGTGCAAAGCAGTCACAGCCCTTAAGGCCAAATACAACACCAAACATACTTGTCATAGGTGACTCCATAGTCAGACACACTGTCGTCCCACTCACCAGGCTGAACAAGGAGAGGGTCACAGTAAGCTGCCTATCGGGCGCTAGAATCCGCCACATAACACAAGCACTCTGGTCACTCCACAGCAAGTACAAATATGACACAGTCATTGTCCATGCTGGTGTGAGTGACCTGAGACGTACCTGCCTGGACTGCATGAAAAGAGACATAGAGGAGCTCTCTGATTATGTAGCCCAGGCAGGTATGACCCTAACCCTGAGCAGTATCCTTCCTTCACCAAGAATGATGCCACAATATAGAGACAAGATGATCAGCTTTAACAATTGGCTTAATGTCTGGTGTCATTCAAAGGGGATCCAGTGTCTGTCTGCCTGGGATGACATGCTTGACAAGATTCGGATATTGGCTAAGGCTCTAAACCTACCACCCTAGAAAACAAAAATGGGAAGAAATTGAGGGTAATGCTGCTCAATGCCAGAAGTCTAAATCTCAAAATGCACCTCGAGGCCCTTCTCAGTATGGAGAACATCGATGTCTGTGCTGTAACTGAAACCTGGTTCAAGGCTCCTGAGAGCACCCGGCACTATTAGGTTTTACCTCATATCATGCCGTCGGCCCAAAACCGGACCACTCCACAAAAGGGGGTGTATCCATATTCATAAAGGATACTCACACCTCCAGGTTGGTCATCCAGGTGCAACTAACAATAGGCAAAACTGCTCTACAAATTGTAGCATGCTACAGGCCACCCTCTCAAACTCAGGAACCCCACACAGCCTTCCTGAAGACACTGGAGGGTATAAATGTATCTCCAAACACCATCATATTGGGTGACTTCAACTACCCGAATATAGACTGGGAACATTACTCAAGCCCTAACTTTCTGGTTCCTGGAGTTCATAAATTCAAATGCCATGGAACAGCTAGTCACTGTTCCCACGAGGAGAAAATATACTAGATCTCATTGTCACAAACATGGGGACAAAATGCTCCACAATCGAGTATATCCCTCATTGGTGAGATCTGATCATAAACTAATCTCACTGGAAATCCACATCCCCCCACCCCAAACAAAAGACCATAGTGAAGAACTTCTCTAAAGCAAACTTCACACTACTCAAGACTGGTGTGGTATCCTTCAAGGCCCCTGAGTCAGAGGAAACCACAACCCAAGCTGGAAGCCCTTACAAATGCCTTCTATGAACACCTCCAGGACTGCATGGATCAGGCAATCCCAAATAAAACCAAGACTCTTTCCACAAAGGGCAAGCGTCCAGTCTGGTGGACCCCAGCCATTAACAAACTTTACAATAAGAGGAGAAAGCTATTACATGATAGAACAAAATCCATAAAAGGAAGTCACCCCTGATCATTATTAGTAAAAATTACGAGCACTCATAAAATCAACTAAGGCCAATTTTGAGAGAAAAATTGCCATGGATTCAAAGGACAATCATAAGGCCTTTTTCAGCTATGTTAGGAACCTGGGTGGAAACTCACAGATATGCTCAGAATTAGTCCAAAATGATACAAAAATCACTGAACCCACAGACATTGCCAACATACTGGCAGACAGGTTCAGTGCAAACTTCACCCCCTCCCCTAAAGGAGAGATAACTATCCCAGCCGAGTGTAGCCTCCCGGACATCTCAAATGTGAAAGCTGCTCTCTCTAAAGCTAAAAACACAGCATCAATGGGACCGGATGGTGTCCCCGGCTGTGTGCTACGAGCTAAATGAGGAATTAAACCCGCACATAAGGCAGCTGTTTAATCTCAGCCTTACCACAGGATCGTGCCCAAGGGTGGCGTGCGGCAACTGTGGTCCCACTCCACAAAGGTGGCCTCTACGGACCCTGGTAATTACCCCCATAAGCTTAACAAGTCTAGTCTGCAAAGCTATGGAGAGGATCATAATGGAGCTCATAAACAAAGATATAGGGGACTTGCAGACATTGGACCCGACCCAGTTTGGCTTTGTCAAGGGAAGATCATGCCTTTTGAACTTGGTGACTTCTTGAAATAGTCACCAAGGCCATTGATGAGGAAAGGCAGTCCATACAGCCTACCTTGACCTTGCAAAGGCTTTACAATACCCCACTAAAACTTACCAGCTTAAATGTAAACCCATATGTCACAAGATGGGTTGCAAACTGGCTTAAGGACAGAACCCACAGGGTTAGAGTTGCTGGCGCTGTGTCAGACTCCAAGCGGTCACAAGTGGTGTCCCACACCCTATTGTTTGGCATCTACTTCTCAGAAGTACAGGCCAACATGGGAGGACTTTGGCTGACAAAGTTTGCAGATGACTGCAAACTGGGCCATAGTGGAAAGTGCATTGGACACTGATATCCTTCAGAAGGGACTCACGGAAACAGATAGCTGGTGCCAGAGCCATGGCCTGAAGTTAAGCGCCAAAAATGTATAGTCATACCCTTGGGAAAAACAAGGTAACCCCAAGCTACCATATAGGTGGCAATCCACTAAGCACAGAAGAGGTTATCAGGGACCTGGGGACCCAGGTTGACAGTGGCCTTTCTTTTGACACTCACATTGCTAAAGTGGTTAGAAAGACCTTCTACATTGCCCACCTGATCATGAAGGGATTCACATCCAGATCTAGTGAGGTCATTGTTCCCTGTACTCTTCACTTATCAGACCAATGATCGAGTACAATGCCCCATTCGGGATGTATCTCACCCGACATCTGCAGCAATTGGAGAGACCCCAAAAGTTCCTCACCAAAAGGATAAAGGGACTCCAAAATCTGTCATATGCTGCCAGATTGAAGAAACTCCAGCTCTATTCAGTCGCATACCGTCTGCTCAGAGGTGACATGTGCCTGACATACAAGGCCATGTCCAACCCGGAATTAATGGACATGCTCCACCTCAAAAATCCAAATCCACCAAAACCACTAGAGCAAGCGACTTAAACCTTCGGATATAAATAGGGCGTGCTGGAGGGATAGATTTATCACTCAGAGACTCCCTATGCTGTGGAATAAAATCCCGGTCCATGTGAGGCAGAGCACCTCGCTGACTCTGTTCAAGAGAAATCTAGACCTGTGGATGGGAGATCGTAGGTTTACCCCGGGAATCATCTCTGGGTCACTGCTGGACAGAGGCACAACAAACTAATGGGCACAGTATTTTTCATATAAGGGGTGGCGTAAGCCACAATAATTTGGGCTAGGCTTATAAATGCCTTAGGGCAGATAGCCTAGTATAAACCTATGAACCTATGAACCTATGATTGCAATTGTTCCCAAGGGAAGAGAGTCTTGAAGGGCTTGCAACGCTAAAAGCACTGCTCTCATCTCCAGAACATTTATGTGCAAGTGGCATTCGTTTGGTTGCCATGTGCCCTGGACTGTCCTGCCCTGATAATGCCCCCCCACCCGATCAGGGAGGCATCCGTTGTCAGAGTAGCAACCGGAGGAGGTGGAACAAAGGGTCTTCCCGACAGGAGCTGGGGGGAAGACATCCACCACATGAGATGCTTTTTGCACGCTTGCGTGATCATAATGGTGTGAGACATTGGAAGTTCCTGGTACGACCATTGAGTAAAAAGCATCCACTGAAGGATCCGCATGTGGTATCTGGCTAATGGAAGCAGAGGTATGGCCGCTGCCATAATTCCCAACACCTTTAGAACTAACCTGGCTTTGATTCTGTTGTTGTTGAGAAGGAGTGATACCAATTTGTGAATGTCTGATATTCTCTGATGAGTTAGCCTTGCAGACATGTTTATTGTGTCTAGATTTGCGCCTATGTAGGTAATAGTATGACAAGGCGACAAAACAGACTTTTCGCAATTTATTGAAATACCCAGCTTTTGACAAACGCGAAAAGTGTAATCTCTGGCCATCAGAAGGAGATGCTTGGTGGGAGCTGTGAGGAGCCAGTCGTCCAAATATGGAAACACCTGGAATCCTTGTCGTCTCAGGTGAGAAGCTACCACTGCCATGCATTTGGTAAACACCCGGGGGGCAGTGGTGAGACCAAAGGGCAGGGCCCTGAACTGAAAATGACTGGTTCCCAGCCTGAAGCGGAGGAATCTTCTGGGCGTCTGTTCATCTTTATGTGATCGAAGGTCTATAGAGCACATCCAGTTTCCTTTGCCCAAAAGGGGAAGGATGGATTGCAGCGTGACCATCCGAAATCTTGTTTTCTTGACTGATTTGTTCAAGACACTGAGATCCAAAATTGGTCTCCAGTCCCCTGTTTTCTTTGGAACTAAAAGAACCTTGAGTAGATTCCAGATCCTTGCTGGTCTGCTGGAACTGGCTGAATTGCTCTTTTGCAAGCAGTTTTGAAATTTCCAAAACTGCTAGATCCGGTGGAACATCTGGAAGGGATTTTTGACTGATTTGGAAGCGAAGAAAGGGGATAGAATAGCCTTGAAATGATGGACTGTACCCATTTGTCTTGAGTCAGGGATAGCCAGGCTTCTGGGTACAGTGACAATCTTCCCCGACTGCCTCGAAGATGGGCAGTCGGGCAACACCTCAGGGATGCTGAAAGGGCTTGTCAGGAAAGGCTTCCCGATTGCCCTGGTTCTGCGGACCCCCTGCCCCTAGGGCGGCGTCTACCATTGTTATTCCCACCTCTGCCTCTGGTGGGAAAGCGACTCTGTCGTCAGGCGAAGTCCCTTGAGATTGTTTACGGAACCACATCTTTCCACCTTTCTGGCCTTTGGGGTAAGGCCTGGAAGGAGAAAAACGGACTCCGGCGGCAGAAAGGGTCTTGCCATCAGTCTCGCACCTAGTCAAGGTTTCTTTCACTTGAGGACCAAAGAGATGATCCATCAAGCGGGAGTTCGTGAAAGACGTCTTGAAGGGTCCAAATTGCATAGCCGCATCCAGGCATGCCTACGTAAGGCCACACCTGTCCCTGCGGCTCTGCTCGCTCCATCAGCCGCGTAAAGAAGCATGGAGGAGTTGGTTATGGAATTAAGGGTAGCCAGCTGCGTGTTCATCTTATCTTGAAACCCGCAGCTGTAGGGTCCTTTAACATTTCACTCGCTTCCTTGATCAAGTCCCTTTGAAGGCAGTAAAATGGCACAGGTAGTTCAGCGAGCGCATGGTAAATGTCGCTGACGAGAACATCCGCTTCCCCTATCCATGGACCTAGATTCCTTGTTAGGTGGATGGACAGGTACTGAAGGATCAGCTAGCTCCTTCTTAGTGGCAGCAGCTACCACCATAGCATCCACAGAAACTCCTTTTGTTAAAATTGTTTGTCTGCTGGAGCTGTTATGAACTTGGAGGGTCTCCTGGGAGTGGGGTCCACTGAATCAGGAGCCGTCCATGCCTTCTTAGCAACCACCTGCATGAGGGGTCGAGGAGGGGACACCCAGGAGGTGGAAGGACGAGAGCCAACGCCTCAAGATACACAGATTCGTCCTCCGAAGGGTTGAGGGCTGGCCAATTTCCCCTCTGTTTCAGGATCTCCAGAATGTCTGCAAATAAGACATCTTCAGAACCTCAGAATCATCCAAATCTGTGTCTGGCGTGATGGACTCAGGTGAGTCAATGTGTTTCCTCTTACACTTCCTCTTCGAGGGGCTCTTCTGCCAAATCAGGAGAGGCCTCGGAAGAGGATGAAATCCCCACAGGGGCTCCTGAGGAGCTGGCTCTCTGCGGTCTGGGATGAGGGAGTGAGTCGACTTAGCCTGAGGCACCATAGAGGGAGTGTGGAGTAGAGCCAGGCTCTAACACTCCGCATGACCTCGAATGCACCCCTGTCAGGCAGAGCCAGAGGTCCCCGCTTGAGAAGCTAAGAACCCTCGGCACCGACAATGATGGCTCCGAGCCGAACTCACCAGCGCGAAGCACGAGAGAGAGGGAGGGGTCGGACAAGGGTCCGATGCCACTCACCCGAGATTCTTCCAAGAAAGAAAACCGGCGACGGGCGGGAGTCCGAAGAGACAATTGTAGCCGCAATCACAGTCTCAGTTCGACACGACCGCCCGACTCCGAGCTCAAGAGTCGAAGGAGGAATATGTTGATGGACGGGGCAGGCATCGACTGATGAGTCGGGCTGTGAAGCATCTGGGCCAGTGCCTCGGACTTAAGTAGTCGACTCACTACCCTCTGGAGGTCATGATCCGACAGCCTCGATGACCTAGAGGAGTGAGATCTTTGGCTCCGTTCAGACAGCAGGAGATCCTGGAAGAGATGGTGACCTGGACCTCTTCCTGGTTGTCGGCTCCGGGTCTGGTCGGAGCCGACCGGGAACTACTACCTCCGGGCGGCGGCGGGGGAGAGACCCTGAAACTGTGGACTGAGACTTATCGGCTCCAGCCGGAGCCGATGAAGGCAGAGGTTGAGAAACCTTAGGTCTCGGCTCAGTTGCGGGCCAAGACCTAGATGCCCTAGAGGGCTTCCCTGTTGAAACAGACAGGGAATCCTCTGGCTTGAGTGAGGCCCTGAGAATCAATTTATTCTTTCTTTCCTGCAGGACCCTGGGGCTGAAGCCATGGCACACAGCACAGGAGTCCTGCAGGTGCAAACCCCAGACAATAGACACAAGAAGTGTGAGCGTCTGTCAGAGACATTTTCTGACAGCACGCATCACACTTCTTGAATCGAGACCTTTGCTTCTTTGGACATTTTTATTTGAACAGGTGTACACAAACACACACAAACACACTAGTTACACCCTGTCAAATTAAATTATAATAAAAGCAGTACTAGGATTTTAAAATAAAATAATGCACACACACTCCACTAGGGAAGGAAAGGCCTATAGGCCCAAGGGAAGAACCTAAGGTTCTTGAGGGAAAAAAACGGAAGTTTTTTGGAAGGGAATAAAAGTTTCCTAAACTACACTAAACTAAGTAAATATATTAAATTAAAGGATTTTAAAGACTAATTTCAACAAGAAATAGTACTCACCAAGAACCAAACCAACCTCGAAGCTGTAGCGGCAAACGAGATCTGAGGTAACTCTCGCCTAGCATTGTGGGATACAAGGGGAGCCTCGAGCCGGTGGAACCAACTCTCGAGCTTTTAGAGTGGCCGAGTCGGAGCCGAGGTCGGCTCCGAACCCATCCAGCAAGAATGAAGGCGAGATAGACAACTTAACATCTATTTTGTTCACTCCATCACTGAATGGCAGCGGAGCAGCTCAGTTGCTAAAACAGTTCACTTAAAAATGGATGAATCCGTTCTACACAGGCAGTAAGAGACTGGCTTCCATTATAGGACCAGTCTCTATATTTTGCTCACTGCATGCGAGAAAAAGGCTCTAGGCACCTCCTTACACATTAAATGGAAAATGGGCTAATTTGACAATTAATGAATTTTCTTCACTGTCTAAATGATAACTGCTACTCTACCACTCCCTACAGTCACTACACAGATAAGGCATTCACATAATTTCACACATGGTGTTGAAGACTGCATCAAGCTTCAGTACAATAACTCTTGACTCCCACTATATAGCTTACTGCCTTGCTGTGCATCACAATTTGACTACAAAAGTGAAACAGCAATACAAAGTAACAACTTAGCTTCATTTCAAGCTAACCAAAATATACTACACTTAACTCAGTCTCCACAGTGGCATCTGACAGAAATATAGCTTTCAAGTCTTAGGATTAACTTTCTTGCCTGTTTTATATTTGTAAGATACATAAGAAACAACTAACTGTTTTAAAGGCTGACAGAGATGCTAATTTTGGTTAAATTACCTGCTCAGGGAAAAATATATACAGATTCTGAGTTTTTTTTTTAATTTCTCCAAGTCTTTTGGGCTTCTTATACCATGATGGGAGTGGACTCCATTCCTAAGTCAAAGTATGATTAAAGTTCATGAAATTAGTATTGTTTCAATCTTTGATGTCAGCCAGTAGTGCTCTTCACAGCACCCGCAATGTGCCCAGTAATGACTCCTTCTGCAGTTCGTATGGAGTTACATGTATTGGTAACATATCCAAATACTACTGTAAATTATTTTTTATAAACCTCGTTGCTCCTACTACTGTTGGAACTGTCTGGGTATCATTTAATTCACATTGCACTCATTTCTGCCTGCAGATCTTGATATTTTATGACTGTCTCTCTCTGCACTCAAGACACTGTAGTCACTGGTTGTGGCAATTTCAATGATCAATGCTACTATTGTCTGTTTCTTGGACCACTATATCCATTTTTCTAGCATCTATCTTTTGGACTGTTGGTAATGGGTGACCACATGTGATAAAAACCTCATTTTCTATGATGCTATGTGGCTCATGTTTCTAGTGTTTTTCAGCCTCTTCAGTACCGTAATGTTTGCACAATCCCCAGTGCAACAGTCTCGCCACATTATTATGCCTTTCAGTATACAGTCCTTCTGCCATTAGTGTGTCACAACCAGCAACAAGGTGAGTGACCGTTTCCAATTCGGTTTTACAGAACCTACATTTGTCTGTTTCTCCCACATGTTCAATGGACTTTGTAAACCAGCATGTACGTACCCACTATCTTGGGCTGCCAATATTAACCTTTCATTTCTTGATTTGAATTCACCTCTCCTTAACCATTCCTGCGTTCATTCCTGATCAACATGAGGTTCTTCCAGAAGTTTTCTATGCTTGCAACTATATTTGTGTTTTTCCACATTTCTTGCCTTCTCATCTGGTCCTTCATCTTATATTTTTTCTTTTGTTTTTTTTGGCACATTCAGTTGCTGCCTAGTTTTTATCTACTTCTGGTTTGATTTCCATTCTTGCTTGACGTCAATATGCTTCTGCTAAATTAAGCAGAGAAGTCATCTTAGATTTATTCTTCTCATGTTTCAAAACTTTCACTACATTTGGATCTTGTGAGGTCAGTAGATCTGTGTGGAGTCCCACAACTGCAGATCTATACATGTAATCAATTTCAAGGAGGCCCATCCCTCCTTCGGAACAGGGAATATATAATCTTGGTATACACGGATTTTTATAAATCATTTGGTAAGCATGAAGCATCCTTCTTGTTTTAATATCTAATCTATCAAACACTTTTTGGGGCCAGTCAATCACTCCAAAACTGTACGTTAGGACAGGAAGAGCAAACTGATTTCTAGCTTGGATCTTGTTCCTAAATGTCAATGCTGTTCTCAGGATTAATTTAAGTCTTCTAAAGTATTCCTTGCTGAGTTTTATTCGCATTTGTTCATGTTTTATTGCTGATCCTTCATCAATTACAAAGTATTTATACACTCTCTCTTCCTCAAGTTCTTTTATATCACATTCCTTGCACATTTATCAAGACCAAATTACATTCTAATATCTGCGGGAATCAAACGCTGGTCAATAAGATACAATATTGTTTTAATGCCTTAACCCGGTAAGCTATACTGCCACTTACAACATTTTTGAACTGAAAAATACACAGGAAAGAATTGTGACCAAACAAAATGGTACCTTTCTACCATCCTCAGTATCCAAGTGCATGTAATATGTAGGGTAAAGACCACGATCCATTCCTTTCTTATCTCGACTGATACGACATCTCACTGTTGCACCTTGAATTGCAGGTTGGAGTGCAAACTCTTCCAGACTATCCATGTCAGGCAACCGAGTGTCTGCAGAAAAGTTTGTTGCTGATGGTGAAGACCCACTCTATGGGAAGGAATAAAGTCACACATAACAAATCATGCTTCCTTCTGAACTGACACTGTCTCAGTATAATATTAATGGGTCTACTTTTGTACACTAAAAGTACACTTTACCAAATCTGAAAAAGCCAACTCCAGTTAAGTGAAAGTACATTTTCATGAAAATGCATTATCGTGAATTACACATCACCAAAGTACCAAAACACTGACATATACACTAAAAACACATTTTTGCAGGGAGGTAAGCCCCACCCCCACTCCACGCTAATTATATATACTAACTCCGAGATCACTCTATCCTCACTGTACCACGATCTGTATCAACAACCCCAACTGCTGTACAGCTTCCACTCCCATTACAAGTATAAATTGTAAGTGCAAAACACCACACCTGTTCTTCCACAGGATCCCAGAGCTGCCAACTTCTGTTCAGTGACGTGTAATTCGTGATGGTGCGTTTTCATTAAACTGCACTTTCGCTTAAATGGAGTCAGCTTTTTCAGACTTGGTAAAGTGTACTTTCGGTGAACAAACGTAGACCCAGTATAATATGCTTCCCTTTGAAAGTACAAACAGAATGTCGTTTCTATTAGCACTTTCAGATGATGTACTCATGCATGCAGTTTCTTCTCCAGCACCATTTGTTTCAATCATTAAAATTATTACACTAACTTAGGAAGTTTATATCATGCATATATCCAGCTATGAAAATGTTTGTTTTACTTTATTTTCAAAGTCATAGACTTAATGGGAATCAACATTTATTTTGTATAGCTTGATATAGTGTCAAACTAAGCTTAATCAAAACTGCATTACGGTGTTAAACAAATAAGTGTTATTTCAGTTATTAAACTATTCAGTCATTAAGTCATCCATTTGGGCTTTGCCACAGTGGAGGAGAACCTTAACTTCTGTGCAACTGTATATTGTTCTGTAAAGTACAATTGCTCAAGTCTTACGTACCTGTACCAGCAGATGTTCAAATTCCTCCCTGCTTAGAGACACTTTAGGTTATCTGCTAAGGTAACCTGGTACTGGTCAGTTTTCAAAAGCTTCAGACACTCCATCTCTCTCTCCTTGTGACAGCTGACTGGCTGAGCAAATCCTGAGAGGGATGCTTTCAGTTATCAAAGTGTGTGTTTGGGGTTTTTCACTTCCACAAATAAGGGAAGGAAAGTATATGAAGGCAGAATCAAAATTTGCAGCTAGTCACAATACCATCTAAAAACCATATCCAACAACAACTGAATCAAAGAGGTTGAAACTAACCTCAGCTATGCACAATCTGGGGAATGTCAGATGGGTACTGCCACTGAGGCATTGAGAAATTCATCCATCTACTTTTACAGCTAAATCAACTTGTGCAACTACACTATGTTCACCATTCCCACTACCTCAGTGGCATTTTTGGTAGATTCCTAAAGCTGACTCTACCTGGGAGGTGGAAGGACAAGAATCCATGAGCTCCTGGAGAATGGTCCTAGCAAAGCCTGCTCTGGACCTTGAAAAGGAATCCAGTATGTAGTGCTGTATGAACAGAGGACAAAATTGCTGCCTCTATAATGCATCTAAAGTCCATCTCTTTCTAATATGCCACTGAAGAGAATAAGACCGTAGTTAAGTGAGCTTTAGCCTTGCTTGGAAGAGATTTACCATGGTGGGAGCAAAAGAAAACAATAGCAAAGGACAAAAATCATGCAAAAATTTGTTGAGGACAAGCTAACCTGCCTTAGATCCCCGTACAGGAGACAAAAAGGAAGTCATGTACTCACCATAATCTGTGTTGTCCATTTTCATACTTCAAGCTAATGGGTTCAGAGATCTGATCCCTCAGATTCGACTCTGCCATTGCTAAAGCTCATGGCAGCCAAAATTTCTCAAGCTTCGTCCTTACCCACAATGCACCAACCTCAAGTACCCAAGATCTTGTTTGCTGATTTTCAGTAGAAAGAAATATTTTCAGTGCAGTTAAATAAGGAGATGACTATATCCAGAGCTCACTATAAAGGTCAGTGATATCCTCTAACCACTTATTCTTCCAGGAGTCTTCAAAAGATGGGGGTTGATGGGTGGGGAGTTGAGGAAGAATGAAAATGGAAAACACAGATGGAACATTACGGTAAGTACATAACTTCTTTATCTGATGTTATCAATTTTCATTCTATCCTCAACTAATAGGACGGAGTCCCCAGTTACCCAAGATCCTGGGTGAACTCAGAGGATATTCCTGAGCACCACTGAACCAAATGATGCTCTACCTCTGGAGACCAGAGCCTATTTGTAATGAGTAACAAAGGTATGGGGAGTAGCCCACGTTGCTGCAGCACCCATGTCATATCCATGGATGCTCTAGATTGGAAAACTGACAAAATTGCCCTTGTTCTAATTGAATGGCCCCATAATGATTTTGATAATGTAACACCCAGTTTGCTAAAAATAAATGCACTCAGTTAGCCATCTGGCTAAAGTGATTTTGGCAACTGTTTTCCCAACTTTCCTTCTGCAAATGAAACAAACAATTGGTCAGTTTTTCTGATGTCTTTTATTCTATGTAGGTAAAAACATAATTGTCTGTGAACATCCATTAAGTGCAACATGTATTCACCTTTGTTAGTAAAATCAGAAAAGAATACTGGCAAATTAATGGACTGATTGATATTAGATTCTGACACAGCCTTAGGAAGAAAGGATGCACTGGTTCACAGTGGAAGTTTTGAAGACGAGGCTTGAATCTCCAAAATTCATCTGGCAGAAGTGATGGCTACTAGTTATATTGTCTTCCAAGACAGATATTTAAGATGACAGCTGCTAGTTTGAAGGTAGAATGAGTAAGCGCCTGCAGTACCAGATTTAGGTCCATGGGGGAGTATGGTCTTTAAAGGGAGGTCTTAAAAGAAGAGTGCCTCACAAAAAGGCTTTGCAGAGCTTATGAGAGGCAACAGAGGAACTGTCAAATCTAATGTGAAAATTCAGTATTGCTAAATGAAGCTTAATTGTTGAGGAACTAGCTTCTTCTTTATAAAGTAGGGCTAAAATATAAGGGTGTTATGTATTGGAGCTAAAAAAAAAATCAACATTGTTTGATGTGCCCAGTAAACAAACCTTTTCCATTTACTGGAATAAAGATTACATATAGAATTTTATGGGAAGATAAAAGTTTATGTCAGACTGGGGAAGAGAGCACAGGCTGTCTGGCTATCAATGGAATTGGAGAATCCAGGCTGTCAGCCTGAGGTTTGATATGTCTGGTGGATCACGACTGTCAGGTGAGACAAAAGGTCTGGAATTGGATCCAGAATCCAAGGCTGAAGCAAATAAGGCCAAAGGAAGGGGAACCAAATCTAACGAGGCCAGTAAGGTGCAATGAGGATGACTTTGCTCTTCAACATGGCAGCTTTCTGTAAGAATTTTGGAATTAGTGGGATTGGTGGATAGGCATACAGTAGACCAGGGGTGCAAATAATGAATTACAGCATCCCTTGGTGAGTCCCCCCTGTGGGGGAATTAGAGCAATGTACATGGTGCATTTGTTATTTAGGGGAAAAGCAAAAAGACTGCAGCAAGGCTAGCCCCATCAACGAAAAATCATTTCCATTAAGCTCTTGTTAAGAGACCACTCATGAGATGGAAGAGTGCACCTGTTCACAGTTTATATGCCATCACATTTGGCTTCCCCGGAATGTGTGCTGCTATGAGAAAGTGGTTGGATAAGATTTTCCACTGCCACACTCTCAGCACTTCGACACAAGGGGTATGATCTGGTCCCTCCTTGGTTGTTGATGTACCAAACTACTGACGTATTGTCCATTTGAATTGCAATCGTTCCCAAAGGGAGAGCATCTTGAAAGGCCTGCAATGCTAAAAGCAGTGCCCTCATCTCTAGAACACTGATATGCAAGTTGGCCTCTTCGGGGGGGCCATATGTCTTGGACTGTTTTTCCCAGAAAATGCCCCCCCTCCCCAATTGGGAAGTGTCTGTGGTCACTATGGCCTTGGGCTGAGAGGCAATGAAGATGGCCTTGTAGAACCTGATCTGACTAAATCCACCACTTGAGATCGCTTCTGCATGTGTGATTCATATCAGAGTTGACATGGGTTGGTAAAGCATCGACCATTGTGTTGCTACCATCCACTGGAGAATCCTCATGCAAAATCTGGCTAAAGGTACTAGTATTATAGCCACTGACATTGACCCTAGATGCTTGAAGGACCAACTGGGCTGAAATTCTGGTACTGCAGAATATTCTTCTGACTTGTGATCTTATAGTTTGAACCCTTGAGGAAGGCAAAAAGAAGTGGTCAGCTCCGGTAACTTTTCCACTGAATCTGAAGAAGCTGGATCCAACTTTTTTTCTGCCTAGGATCCGATGTTGAGTTTAGATCTGATGATTTTTTTCTTTTTCTTATTTGGATTCAGTGATGAGGTCAGATCTGATTGAGGT
This sequence comes from Protopterus annectens, assembly GCF_019279795.1. Taxonomy (NCBI): domain Eukaryota; kingdom Metazoa; phylum Chordata; order Ceratodontiformes; family Protopteridae; genus Protopterus; species Protopterus annectens. Next base: position 189,203,599 of record NC_056745.1, on the reverse strand, counting down.
CTCTTTTTTGAATGTTCCAAGGTCCTGGAGGAAGAAGGAGATGGACCCGGAGAAGGAGATTTTGAGTCTTTAGATTTTGGCGACTTGGCTCCAGATAAAGCCTCTCTAAATGTGGAAGGAAGCAAACCCTTTAGTATTAATTTATGTTTTCTTTCAACAAGTGCCCTGGGATTAAACCCATGACAGATCACTCAGTCCTCCTGTAAAAGAGGATCAAGGCAATATACACAAGTGTGGGCATCAAATACAGGAATTTTATGCCCACAACTGAGGCATTTTTTGAACCCAGCTTGTCTTTCTTTGCCATATACAGAAGAGGCAAAAGACAGTACACCCAGTATTAAACAAAAAAAAGTATTCAGAGACTAAACTTTTTTTTTGTTGTTGTTAAGAGGAAAGAAACTGAAAAAATAGAGAATTACCAACAATGGTATATCCACGGTGGTGCAGCGGTAGCGTTGTTGCCTCAAGAGGTTCTCCCGTTCGATTCTCGGCTGGAGTGCGTGGATTGCCTTGTGTGTGGAGTCTGCATGTCCTCCCCGCGGGTCGAGTGGCTTTCCGAAAGACATGCGTAAATGGGCATGCCTTCGTTGAAGGTTGGGCGTCGAGCTGGCAACTCGGCACAGTGAAAATCTACTGCCAATCATCAGCTGACCATAGTTCCGCTGTGGCGACTCCTAACAGGGAAAAGCCAAAAGACAAACAACAACCAACAATGGTATTAAGGAATCTACACTAAGAAAAGCAGCAAGGGAAAGGAATACCAGCAATAGTATTCAAGGTACAAAATGTACAGAGTTAAGAAAAATATTAAGTAAAGAAAATATTTATAAAGGTGAAAAAGGTAAGGGATAGATAGGACCTGAGAAAAGTACATTTTAACTTACAAGAACCACAAAATTGCTAAATTAAACACATCTGCTTGAAACTAATGGTCACCATGTCTTTTCTTTAAAGTGGCAAACGAAATCTGAGGTACTTGGGGTTGGTGCATTATGAGTAAGGTAGAAGCTTGAGAGTTTTTGTCTTTAGCAATGGCTGAGTTGGATCTGAGGGAATGGATCCAAACCCATTAACCGAGAATAGAATGAAAACTGGCAACATCAGATCAGCTGTTTATCATTCCTAAAGGTTTTGTTCTGTCAAAGTAGGACACAAACTGCCTGTGTGCATTCGAGGTATGTAGAATCTTTTCTCCCTTGTTTTTAGGATCAGGACAGAGCACTAGTAAATTGATGGCTTGATTCAAGGTAAATTCAGAAACAACTTCAGAAATGAATAATGGATTAGTACATAACATAATCCTGGCTCAAAGACTCATCTTGCAGACAAAGCAATGAGTAAAGCAGTCTTCCTAGTTGTGAACCAAAGTTCATCCTGAGAGGCAGGTTAAAAAGGAGAAAAGGTCAATTTTTCAAGAACAAAGTTGAGATCCCAAGAAGAAGGGATTTGCTTTCAAGGCAGTCTCATGTGCAACACTCCTTTCGTAAACTGGCTACAAAGAGACAAAAGAAGGGATCTATGGGCAGACAAGCTGAGATGGCCACAAGATGCACTTTTATAGAAGCAATATTTTTATTTATTTTACATTTGTTGACTGGGATAATCCGACTGGATATATGTCCATTTTCAGTGGAGGCCCGGGGAGAAAAGCTCCAAGATAATACACATTGAACATTTATAAATGCTAGTTTCAAACAGATTACAGTCATAAGCAATACTAGCATTTAGCACATATAGTACTAACTTATTATAAAACACTTTACAAAACATAACTATTTTCAAAGTTATATATACATAACATTACATTCAGGTTTAAAACACATTGAGCAGCAGTTATACAATTGACCCTTCCTGAAATGGTATGGTAGAAAAAAAGTAGTTGAAGGTAAGGCACTTAAGAAATAGAGAGGTCACTAGTCGGGGTTAGTGCAAGGACATAACCAATGAGTTTTGAAGTATTTCTTGAGTTTGCTTTTGAATTCAGTTAATGAGGGTTCTAGGGTCAAGTCAGCTGGGAGTCTGTTCCATATTTTTCCAACCGAGTTGGCAAACGGAGAGTCCTCAGCTGAGTAGTTGGATTTGTATGTTTGAACTAGGAGTCTAGTGGATGATCGCAGTGGTCGGGTGCTGGTGTAGGGGCTGATAATATTTTTTAGTGCAGGTGTATTTTCTGGTTGGTAAAGAACTTTATGTGCCACTATTAGCTGGTTGAACTGCAGTAGACTTGGCAGTTCAAGCCATCCTAGGCGATTTAGGTTGTGACCGTTGTGTGTCCAGTAGGCTGTGCTAGTAGCAAATCTGGCAATGTGGTTATAGCAGGATGACAGTTTATTAAGATTTTTGTTTAAGTTGGAGAATAGAGGTGAGGCATAGAGAAGAGTTGATAGCAGAAGGGAAAGGGCAACTGCAGTTCTAGCAAGTGGGGTAAGGAAAGGTTTGATTCTGTAAAGAGAGCCAAGTTTTTTATGAATGGTTTTGATAGTTTGATTGATATGCGCATCAAACTTCAGGTTGTTATCAACTATGACACCCAGCAGTTTAGTTTGGGCTTCTGGGGAGATGATAGTGCCATTGTTAGTGGTTAGGTTGAAGGATGGCAAGGGGGTCTTGCATATGGGGGAGAAGAGAAGCAGCTTAGTTTTGTTGGGGTTTAGGATTAGATGTTGATTGGAGAGCCATTTTTCTACTGTACTGAAGGTATTTTGGGTTAATGTGAATAAAGTAGCTGGTGAGGTGTCAGAACAAATCAAGGTGGAGTCATCCGCATATTGAATGCAGGTAGCATCTTGGATGACTGAATGAAGGTTGTTGATAAAGATGAAGAAAAGAAGGGTCCTAGTATCTAGCCCTGGGGTACTCCTAATGTGATGGGTAGGCGAGATGATAGCTTGTCCTGCCATAGGATTGCCTGTTGCCTGCCTTGCAGATAGGATTGAAACCAATGGAGTGCATGGTTGTTTAACGAAAGGGCCTTCAAGGTATTTATAAACATTTTGTGGTCAACCATGTCAAAAGCCTTGATAGCTCTAGAAAGAGTGCTGAGGATAGTTTGTTATTATTGTGGTTGTGGTTAATGACATTAGAGAAAGAGAGGAGGGCAGAAGTAGTACTGTGGTGTGGCTTAAAGCCATGCTGAAAGTTGGACAACAGCGTGTTCTGTGTGAGGTAGTGCATGAGCTATATGTGTACACACTTCTCCATAATTTTAGCTAGAGGTAACAGAATAGCTATGGGTCTAAAGTTTGACAGTTCAGTGGAACTGCCTCCTTTATGGAGAGGTATGACATGGGAGATTTTCCACATAGTAGGTACACAGTAGCTTCAGATATAGCTCTGTTGATCAAAATTGAGATGGGGTATGCTATGGTGTCAGCAGCCTTTTGCAGATAGTCTGCTGAGAGGAGGTCAGCAGCCTGCTTGGTGAGTCTTAGTTTCTTAAGCAGGGCATGAATAAGTTGAGTAGGAACAGGTTGGAAGGTAAAGTATGTTTGGGTACTGGGTGTGGCTGCATTAGAATTAGAGCCAATGGGAGAGAGTTGGCTGGCTAGAGACTGGATAGTCTCTGTGAAGAAGCTGTTGAAGTTATTAGCAATGTCTACTGGCGAATTGTGTTGGGAAGCTGAGGGGGTGGAGTGACTGTTTATATGCATAAGACAAACTATCATCAGCCCCCTTTTCCCATTTTTTCTACATGGGGTCAGGGTATCATGTTAACGTTCGCCAACTCTCTCGATTCAGTGCCACACTTCTGCCTTCTTCAACACTCACACCTGACTGTTGCAGATCTTTCACACAATCCGTCCACCTCTTTGCTGGATGTCCTTGCTTCCTCTTACCTTCTTCCTGTCTGTCCCAAATCTTTCTCATCAGATTATCTTCTGCTTTTCAACACATATGCACAAACCACTGTAATCTGTTCTTTGATCTTTTCTTTTTTGCAACTGGAGCTACATTGGCTTCTACTCATGTCCTCATTTCTTCATCTGTCCCACAGTGTGTATTCTACCACCTTTCTCGGGCACTTCAATTCCATCACCTCTAGCTTCTTCAACTGTTCTGCCTTTGTGCCCAGGTTTCTGTAGCATACAGTAGTACTGGTCACACTACTGTCTTGTATACCTTACTTTTTAGCTTCTTTGGCATTCTTCTGTCATAGACTACAACTGATGCTCTATGCCAGATGGCTGCAGCCCCTCTAATTCTAGCTATGACCTCTTCATTCAGACTACCATTCTCCTCAACCACCCCTACCAGATACATGAAGCTGTTTACCTGTTCCACTATCTTTCCTTCTATCTCTATAATGAGCTTCTTCTGATTTCCCCAATTTGCTGCCATTACCATTGTCTTATCTGTGCTTAGTTTAATCCCATGTGCCTTTAGATTTGCATTCCATTCTCCTATCGTTTGCTGAAGTTCTAGCTCAGAGTCTGCCTGTACTGCCACATTGGCTGCATGCAGCAGATTTGTTCATCTGTCCCCTCCAACCTGTTTGTTAATGTAGTCCATCACCAGTATGAACAGCAGTGGGCTCAGAGCTGAACCCTGGTGTACACCCACTCCCACTGGGAACCCCTCTGTGAGGCCGAACACTGTTCGTACTTGAGTCACTGGATCCTTGTACATAGCCTGCACTAATTCTACCAATGTTTTTGGGAATTCAAACCACCACAGTACTGCCCAGATCAGCTTTCTTGGGACCTTGTCATATGCTTTCTCCAAATCTAGGAATGCCCACTACCTCTCTGCTCATCTCTAGCTTCTTCTCAAGTATCTGTCTCAATGCAAATATCAGGTCAATTGTGATGCATCCTGATCTGAATCCAAACTGCTCATCTCTCATCTTACATTCCACTACTCTGCATATCCATTTATATCCATTTATCAATCACCCTCTCCAGAACTTTCATGCAATGTGGTAGGAGTTTGATGCCTCTCTACTACCCACAGTTGTGGATGTCCCCTTTGTTCTTGTACACTGGCACGAGTATGCTTATTCTCCAGTCATCAGGGATACACCTTTCTCTCCACACTGTTATTAGTACCCTCAGGAGCCATTTCTCCCCTATCTCACTCAGCATCTTCTGCTGTGACCTCATCTGAGCCTGCTGCTTTTCCTAACTTCATCTTTCTTAGTGCAGTCCTTTACTTCTTCTAAGGTGGGCTCCTCCTCTTCTCTCATCGTAGGCTGTTTCTGGGGGAGAACAGCTTCTCTGGGGTTTTCTTCATTCAGAAACTGCTGGAAATACTCCTTCCATCTGCCTTTGATGCCCTGTGGACTGGTGAGCAGGTTGTTGCTACCATCCTTTATGAAGAGTGTTTGACTATATTCTTTATCTTTCTGTCTTTGCTTTGCAACCTGATATAGTTTCGTTGTGCCCCTTTGAGTCACTTTCCAGAAGTTGGTAGAGTGCCTCTGATGCCCTGATGATGATAATGATGGCAAACCATCTCTGAGTATTTCACACAAATATTTCAAAACCCTTCTGGGAAATCTGTTATTAGCTAGTCACCACCTAGAAAATCTCTTCCACTTGTAAATGTAACATTTCCTAATTCCAAATTTTCTTGCCTTTTTAAATACCTGCTGCACATAAGGGACAAGTGCTTAAAAGGTATCAAAATAGAATCATCCAGGCTGTCAGCTGCCATTGCTCTAAGCGGGGCTTACCATTCACCCCTGCTGCTATGTGAGCAGATCCAGTCTGTGAGGAAGCTTTTGGCAACTACCCTTGGCCAATTCCACAAAAGGGGAGGACCAACTCTGCCTTGGCCAAAAGAAGTTTACCACAATGATCTTTGGTAATTCTTTCTGAATCTTCAGAAGTACCACGGGAGTCATCAGAAAAGGTGGAAATGCATACAGGATCATTCCCAAACATGGGAAGGATAGAGCACCTGTCTTCCAAACATGGTTGCAAGGATGTCTTGAACAGAATTTTTCAGTTGTCTGTTTTAAAAGGAGGCAAATAAAGCTATTGGAGGTGCTCCCCACATCTGGACAAAGTCCTGAAAGACCTCTAAATGGAGTTTCTACTTGTGAGGGTCTGCCTAGGATCTTCTTAGACTGTATGCCACTGTGTTTTGCTCTGAAAGAATTTCTGAGGGTTGAATAATCAGAATGCTGTACAGTCATCTCCCAGGCCATCACTGTCAACTGGCAAACGAGTATGACCTTGTACCCCCTTGCTTGTTCAAATATCACATGATAGTGTTGTCTGTGACCAATAGAAAAGGTCCCAGAGTCCACAAGTGGTGAAGAACTTTTAAAGTATAAATCACTGCCAACATCTCACTTACATTTATGTGCTCTGACGTGTCCTGAGCAGCCACAATTCTTGCACTTCAACTCTCATGGACACTGCTCCCCATGCAAAATCTAAAGTGTCCGCCTAGATAGACTGGACTGGGTTATGAACAGAGAAAGAAAGTCCTGGATTCAGAGACAGCTGATCACTCCTGCACAGCAGTTCCCGTTTCACAAATTTCAATACCAGAACCTGGGAATACAGGGGCTAAAGGTGCTGGGTCGAATAATTCTTCAAGGACCATTAATTTTTTTAATTTCTACAAATCTTTTGGGTTTCTATTACCGTGACGGGAATGGATTCCATTCCCAAGTCAAAGTACGATTAAAGTTCATGAAATTTGTATTGTTTCAATCCTTGATGTCTGACAAAATTGCTCTTCACAGCACCAACAATGTACCCCAGCAATGACACCTGCAATTCATAAGGGGTTACATGTATTGGTAACATATCTAAATATGATTGTAGATTCATTTTTATAAGATCCATTGCTCCTACTACTATTGGAACTACCTGGGGATCTTTTTTCCACATTCTTCTTGTTTCTGCTTGCAGATCCTGATATTTTATGACTTTGTGTCTCTCTCTATGCAAGACACTGTAGTCACTAGGTGTGGCGATTTCAATGATCAATGCTACTTTTGTCTTCTTTTCATGGACCACTACATCCGTTTTTCTAGCATCTATCTTTTGAACTGTTGTTAATGGCTGATCCCATGTGATGTAAACTTCATTTTCTATGATGCTTTGTGGCTCGTCTTTCCAGTGTTTTCAGCCACTTCAATACCACAATGTTTGCACAATCCCCAGTGCAACAGCTTTGCCACATTATTATGCCTTTCAATATACAGTCCTTCTCCATTAGTATGAAACAACCAGCAACAAGGTGTGCAACTGTCTCCAATTCGGTTTTACCAAAAAGGAGTTATGTACTCACCATAACGTTCCATGTGAGTTGTTCATCTCGGCTTCATTCTCACTGATGGGTTCTGAGCCAATCCTCGGCTCTGACTCTGCCAGATGCTAAAGCTCAAGGTCTTCAAACATCTCGTGGCCTACTCCCTATCCCATGATGCAACAGTGCTTCCCTCAGATCGTGTTTGCCCAATCATACTGATAACTAAAGTATATAGGCATTGAAATGTGAATACCGATGTTTACAATTAAAATTTCGAAACAAACTCCGTGAACTGTACTATTGTCAAACACGGAAGTTCGAAAACGGTAATTTCGACGACAAAAGAAACCTAGGAACGGGTTTTAACATGGGTCGAGATAGGGGAGATGTCTGTACTTCGGAATAACACTGAACACCTATCTCGACCCATGTTAAAACCCATTCCTAGGTTGTTTTTTTGTCATCGATATTACCGTTTTCCAACTTCCGTGTTCGACAATAGTACAGTCGACGGAGTTCATTTCAAAATTTTAATAGTAAACCGAATACCGAAGATAAGGACAAAGTATCACTAGGACTTGTTTGAACTTCCTGCCCCTCAAGACTTTAAAGGTAGGGGGGTTGGTGGGTGGGATGCAAGAATGAAAGCGAGATGAACAACTCGCTTGAACGTTATGGTGAATATATGAATTCTTTATGTGAAATTGTTCTATCTCGTCTTCATTCTCACTGATTGGTCAGTGTCCCAAGCACCATCTCCTTGGGTGGCTCATGGAAGTATATCCCTCAGAACCATAGAATCAAAGGAGGCCCTGACCCTGGAGGTCTTATCCAATTTGTAATGAGTGACAAAGGTATGAGGTGAGGACCATGTGGCTGCTGCACAAATGGTATCTATAGACAGCCATGCCAGAAAGGCTGAAGATGTGGATGTCGTTTGCATAGAGTTGTATGTGAAAGAACTACAATCTGACACCCATTTTGACAAAGTGTTTTTTACCACAGGAGTACCCTTCCTTTGAATCTGAAAAGGAGACAAAATGTTGATCCAACTTTCTGAAGTCCTTAGTCCTGTCTAAACAAAATCGAAGTTGCCAATGGACATAGTTTGTGCAACATGTGTTCCATTTTGTTTGTATACCTGGGAAAAAACACAGGTAATTCTATAGTCTGGTTGAGATTTGTTTCCGAACAAACCTTAGGTAGGAATGAAGGATTTGTTCTCTGTGTTACTCTGTTGTTATGAAAAATCAAGTAAGGGGCTTTGATGGACAAGGCATGTAGTTCTGAAATTCTTCGAGCAGAAGTAATAGCTACTAGGAAAATGGTCTGCCATGATAAGTATTTCAAATCGCAGTATGATGCAGGTTCAAAGGGGGGTAAAATGATCCATGAGAGCACAAAACTGAGACTCCATGGAGCAGATGGGGTTCTAATAGGTGGTCTCAAGTGAATAGTACCCTTAAGAAATGCTTTAGAAAGTCTGTGTGACATGATGGGAGTCTGTTGATCACCAATATGAATTAGAGATAGCTGCCAATTGAACTCTACGGGTTGCTGCAGCCGCTCCTTCATGAAACAGTTTAGTCAGAAACTCTATAATGGAAGAATTCAAAGCCATATAGGAGTCAACATTATTTGATGCCCATATGGAAAATCTTTTCCACTTGCTAAGGTATAGTTTCCTAGTAGAAGATTTATGAGAAGAAATTAGGATGTTCTGTGCTGCAGGTGATTAATTGTGGAACCTGGCTATTCATGGAACTGGAGCAGCCAAGCTGTCGATTTTATGGTATGAATTGCAGGATGAAGAACCCCTGATGAATGCATCAGAAGATCTGGAACTGGGTCCAGAATCCATGGCTCTTCCAGTAGATGAGGCTGCAGAAAAGGGAACCAAATTTGACAAGGCCAGTAAGAGGCTACTAAAATAAGGGTCCTTCCCAGAGTGCTGGCTTTCTGTAGGAATTTGGGTATTAGAGGAAACTGGGGAAAGGCATAAAGAAGTCCCGGGGGCCAACTGTGTACAAGTGCATCCCTTGGGGCATCTCCCAAATTGAGGATCAGGGCAAAGTAGTTGCTGTATTTGGCGTTGGTGGGGGTTGCAAAGAGGTCACAGCAAGGCTGGCCCCATCTGCGGAATATCCTTTCCGCTACCTCTTCTTTCAGGGACCACATGTGAGGAGATAGTATTGCTCTGCTCAACTTGTCCATTATCACATTGGAACTCCCCAGAATGTGCGTTGCCAACAGAAAGCGCTGAGTGGATATTGCACACTGCCATACTCTCAAAGCCTCTCGACATAAGGGGTATGATCTGGTTCCTCCCTGTTTATGTACCACACCACTGACATGTTGTCCGTCTGTATTGCAATAGTCCCTAGAGGTAGAAAGTTTTGAAAGAACTGCAATGCCAGAAGTACTGCTCTCATCTCTAGGACATTGATATGCAGATGAGCCTCATGAGTCTCCCATATGCCTTGGGCTGTCCATCCCTGAAATTGCCCCCCCCCCTAATCAGGGAGGTGTCTGTGGTCACAGTGGCAACCGGAGTTGGAAGAACAAAGGGATGTCCTATTGTCACTTAAAGAGAGGTCAGCCACCAAAGAAGATCCCTCTTGCATGACTATCATATTGTGGTGAGACATTGGCAGCTCCTGATAAGACCATTGTGTGAAAACCAGCCATTGCAGTATCCGCATGTGCATTCGGCCTAATGGAATGGTAATGATGGCTGCAGCCATGGTCACTAGTAATTTGAGTACTACTGAAACTGGAGCTCTCTGTTTGGGGATGAGGTCCAGAACTTGTCGAAGGCTCACCACTCTTTCCACTGGAAGTTTTATGTTCATGGAAACTGTGCCGAGATCTGCTCCTATAAAGACGGTACGTCTGGATGGCTGTAAAGCAGATTTGTCCCCGTTTACAGTAATCCCCAATTGACTGCAAAGATCTAAAGTTGTCTCCCTTGCTTGTATGTGTTGATGCTTAGTGGTGGCTGTGAGGTACCAGTCATCTAAATATGGAAACACCTGGAATCCTAACTGTCTCAGGTGAGCCGTGACTACTGCCATGCATTTGGTGAACACTCTGGGGGCTGTTGTGAGACCAAAGGGCAGAGCTCCAAATTGAAAGTGACTGGCTCCCACCCAAAAGCGCAGATGATCCCTGGATGGTCTGGCCATCTTTATATGGTAGTACGCATCCTGGAGATCTATTGAGCACATTCAATTGTCTTTTCCTAGAAAAGGAATTGTAGACTATAGCGTGACCATCCAAAACTTTGTTTTTTGACAGATTTGTTCAATCTGCTGAGATCCAAAATTGGTCTCCAGTTCCCTGTTTTCTTTGGAACTAAAAAGAAAGTACAGTTGTGTACACTTACCATAAATGTAGATGTTAGAGTGTATTCTCTGTTACAGTCATCACATATGGGTTATCTGCCTGCAGGTAGCCCTCAGTCGGCCTGAATACCAGTCTTCACATTTCTGCATCGGATGCTGTCACTTCTTCCATGATGTCAGGTCGTCAGGGGTATAAAACATGCAGCTGATGCCATTACATCAGTTTTACTTGCCCCAGATGTCAGGTGCCCCCACAACAGGAAGCAATTATATGGTATGGAACACCCCCAGCAAAAAGCAAATACACATGATATAACATATGCCAGACAAGAAGGAAAGGTAGAGCCAAGAGAAGTCAGGGGGCTGGAGGGAGGGTAACCAGGACTGCAACAGTGAATATACTCAAACATCTACATTTATGGTAAGTGTACACAACTGTACTATGTTCTTCATGTTTCACTGTTGCAGCCATCACATTTGGGTTGATTCCAAAAGGAAGGTGGAGGCAGTTAAAGAGCATTGGGGCTAGCAATCGGACCCTGTAAGACTGCTGTGGCATATCCAGCTCTGGATTTAGAAAAGATAGGCAAGGTGGTAATGCTTGGTGAAAGTATGTACCGAGCTCCAGGTAGCAGCTTCCAGGATATCCCTGGTAAGGACTCCTCTGAGAAATGCCATAGAGGTAGATGCAGCCCTGGTGGAATGTGACTTTATTCCCTGTGGGGTAGGTCTGCCATGGTGTTGTAGCAGAAATGGATGTAATGGGCTCTCCATTTGGAAATGGTTTGCTTTGAAATGGCCTTCCCTCTGCCCCTGCAGCAAAGCTAATTAGCAGCTGGTCAGATTTTCTGAGAGGCTTAGTTCTGTCCAAACAGAATCTAAGCAGTCTGTGCACATCTAGAGAATGGAGTATCCTTCCCCCTTATTTTGAAGATTATGGGAAAAAAAGTAGGCAAATGAATGGACTGGTTTAGAGCCACACTAGACAACACCTTGGGCATAAAGGATGGATTAGCCATGAGGGAAACCCTGTCCGCATGGAAAATAATGAAGGGTTCTACTGCCATGAGGGCCTGCAGTTCAGACACTCTTCTTGCTGAAGTGATGGCTAGAAGTAAGGCTGTTTTCCAAGAAAGGAATTTAAACTCTGCTGTAGCAGCTGGTTCAAAGGAGGGACAAATGAGTTTTTCCAATACAAAGTTAAGGTCCCAGGCTGGAGTGGGAGCTCTCCTGGTAAGCCTTAAATTTTTGGCCCCTCTAAGGAATTGTTTTAGCAAGGGATGAGAGAAGAGGGGTGGCTCAGTATTATAATGTGCTGAAATGGCAGAGGCATGAATCTTAAAGATAGGCCCTTGTGGAGCATTTCTGTTAAATAATCTAGAATATGATGTAATCTGGGCACCATTGTGCCCATCCTCTGAGCCTGGCTTCAGGAACAGTATCTTTTTTCACTTTTCTGAATAGGATTTTCTAGTACTAGACCTCCTTGCCTCAAGACTGATATCCAACACCTGCTTACTGAGGGTTGCTAGAGGAGAGCTCAGGGAATTAGCCAGGCTGCAAGGTTCAGGGTTTGAAGCTGAGGGTGCAGAATCTGGACCACCTGCTGGGACAGCAGGGAAGGGTGTCTGAGGCAGGTGCCATGGTTGCAGCACTGTCAAACTGCGCAAAAGGGGGTACCAGTGCTGGCAGTATTGTCCTTGGATTGTCCTGTCTGATCTTTAGCAGAACCTTCGAGAGGGGAGGCAGAGGGGGAAAGGCATAAATTGAGAGGCTTTCCCAGGTAATGGACAGGGCATCCACTTTCCAAGCTTGACTGTGGGGAGTTCTGGTGCAGAATTTGTTCAATTGGTAGTTCTGAGGGGAGGCAAACTGGTCTACCTCTGGTGCCCCCCCCCCCATTTGCTCCTCAAGAGCTTGAATATTCTGGGTTCCAGTTTCCATTCGTGTGGGTCCATGAGATTTATGCTCAAGTTTTCTGCTAGTGAATTTAGTTTGCCTGGCAGGAACTGAACTTGCAGGTTCACTTGGTAGCTCAAGTCTGTGTTCCACAGAGCCATGGCTAGTCTGCAGAGTGGGTAGGAATGGGTTCCGCAGCTAATGTACCACATAACTGTTGTGTTGTCCATCTTTACCAATATTTGTCTTGGAAGAATAAGGTCTTTGAAGGCTGTTAGAGCATTCTGTACAGCTAACATTTATTTTTGATTGATATGCAGGTGCATTAGTTTTGCGTTCCATTTGCCCTGAATGCACTGCCCTGTCATGTGAGCCCCCCCCATGCATAGTCTGGTGCGTCTGTTAGGGTTTGGGAGGCAGGGGGCAAAGTGAAAGGGAGTCCCTTGTTGTGGTAGCAGGCCTCTGCCCACCAAAGGAACTCTGCTCTTAGACAAGGAATGATAGGAATCATTGTTTCCAGGTCCTGAGAATGTTGACATCACAGACTTTTTAGATACCATTGAAGTTTCCTCATATGTAGTCTTGCATATGGAATTAACATAATTCAAGAGGCCATGAAACCCCATGATTTGCAGGATTTTCCTTGCAGATAGCTGGGTTTTTGTGGTCAGTAGGTTAAAGTAGGTTGTCAAATAAACTTGTTTCTCTGGAGTGAGGAATGCCATCTAGGAAGTTGTGTTCAAGCTTGCTCCCAGGAATACAATCTGTTTGCAGAGTACTAGGTGTGATTTCTTCTTGTTGATGGTGTACCCCAGTGAGGTGTTGTAATAGCAAGTCCTGAGTTTCTGCCTGAATCAGGCAATCATCCAAGTATGGGTAAATCTAAATATTTCTCTGCCTGCAAAATGCAATGGCTGGAGCTAGGCACTTTGTGAATACTCTGGGCGCAGTAGATAAGCCAAAGGGAAGTGCAGAGAACTGATAGTGCATGGAGCCCGCCCTGAAACATAGGTATTGTCTGCAGGATTCCCTTATTGGTATGTGCAGGTAAGCTTCTTTTAAGTCTAGGGTTGCCAGCCAGGCATCCTTGGCTAGCATAGGAAGAAGCTGTTGAAGAGTTAGCATTTTGAATCTTGAAACCACCAGAAAGGTTTTGAGAAAAGACAGGTCAAGGATAGGGCGCCAGGAGTTTTCTTTTCTGGGGACCAGGAACAGTCTTGAATAAAAACCTTGTCCCCTTTGTTCTGCTGGGACAGGTTGAATAGCCCTGACACTGAGGAGCGAGAGAACTTGTTTCTGGGTCTCCGCCCACTGATTTGGGGGGAGGTCTGGCCATCCACTTGGGGTTGGGAGTGAGTGGAAGTGGAATCTATATCCTAGGGAAACTATGTTTAAAACCCATTTGTCCTGGCTAATGAATTCCCAGTTTTTTGCATGCAGGGCGAGCTTTCCTCCTAAGGAAGCAAGTAGTTGAGCAGGGCTTGGAAGAGTTAAGGATAAGTCATTGTGCCGTTTTTCCATAGGGGGGTGGCTTACTACTCCGTGGGAGCCTCCCACTGCTTAGATCTGTGCACAGCCTGAGACTGAAGTCTTGATGGTCTGCTGCTCCTGGGTTTGGACTGAGAAGGCCTGGAAGGGACTGGAAAGGACCAGTTCTTTCAAGGCCAATGCCTATTGAATCTAAGAGGTGGTACTTGTAAGAAATCTTTAACAGTTTGCATAGATTTAGCTTTTTCCTCCATCCTTTTGAGGACTTCTTCTGCTTTGTTGCCAAAAGGGTGGTCTTGGTTTAAGGGTGCATTCAGAAATTTAGCTTTAACATGATCTGGCAAGTTTTGTTCCTTAAGCCAAGTATGCCTTCTAAGAACAGACCCAGTGACAGCAGCCCGGCAAGATGCTTCTAAAGCATCAAAACCACACTGCAAAGTATGTTTACCAACTTGTTCAGCAGAATTCATTAACTCTTGCATATCTTTGTGTTCAGCACTGTCAAGAATCAACATCATTTTCTGTTTAAGTAGTCCCATAATATGCTGCTGATAACATATAAAACTGGCAATTTCAAGCCCTAATGGCCAAAGTAGCAGAAGTGTATACCTTCTTTCCCCATCTGTTTAAAGCTCTAGAGTCCCTATCAGAAGGGGTAGGATTTTTGGCAGTAGTAGCCTTAATGTCTTTTGGTCCTTGGGAAATGGTCTCTGGATCCGCAGTAGGATTATTGAAGAGGAATTTGTGAGAGTCATGTACTCTGCAGTACCTGTCAGGTTTCCTGGGAGCTGGAGGCAAAGTGTCTGGGGTAAGGCTGGATTCCAAGAAAACAGTTTACAATCTCCAGAACAGGAGGGATAGCTAGAGGCCGTGTTGAGGCAGGACTAAAAATTCCCTAAGTCGCTTTTTGGACTCAGAATAGTCCTGGCTTTCCCAGCGGAAATGCTCCCTATGGGTATGCAAGGTTTCACCATAAGAAAAATCTTCTGGAGGGGAAGCAGAGGGAATGGAATGCTCTGCATCAGAACCTCATAAGTAGATAAGGGTAAATCCTGGTAGTCAGATGGAACAGAGATATCAGATTCCTGACCAGAAGAATCAGAAAGAAAATCAGTTTTAGGTCTCTTAGAGGGAGAAGGCTGGCTTCCCATAATTAAGGTAATAAGGTCTTCAGCCATTCTAATCATTTGTTTATGAGGCATATGGGCGTGAGAATGTGGTTTGGTTGTTGGTTTTATAGGTGTAGTGCAAGCTTTAGGCCTGAGGAATTCGGTATTTCTAGCTTGGAACAAAGTCGTCGGTTTAATATGAAAGTCAGTAGGCCTGAATACACACTCAGAAGCCGGTGCCTGCACAGCGGCTCTGGATCCATCCAAGGTAGAGACATCCACAGGTTCCATAGTCGAAGAAGCATCTCATGGCATCCCGGACTCCGAATGGGTCTCAGTAGAGGCCTGTGAATCTGTAGTAGCAGGTATCAGGGGCTGCGAAAGTGCCTCACTGAGTACCGACGGACTGACGACTAGCCTAACAAAAGCGTCGTTGGCAGTTTTGGACCTATGTAGTCGGTCTCTGTCTTTATCCTTACATTTTTTCGGAAGATCGGTAGTCGGACAAAGACATTTCAGAATATGGAGATCGAGAACTGAAGTATTTAGCTACAAAAATAGCCCGACGACGAATAGTTCAGGCATTGAACAAGGTACAAAACAGACAGCGAGGAACATCGTGGTCTGGGCCTAAACAGGTGACGCAGTAAGAATGAAAATCTCTATGAGGTATTTGCTTTCCATAGGCAAGACGGTTGTTAATTTTTTCTGACATCGGTTAGAACAAGAAAAAAGGATCCCCAATGGGGTACTTATCTTTTTGAAGACTTTAGGTCTGAAACTCAAAAACGAAAATTTCCGGAGTCGGCCGACCGGCACTTGTGAACTTCTGCTTCAGGCACCGCACGGCAAGAAAGATTAATGTAATGGCATCGGCTGTATGTTTTATATGCCTGACATCCTGATGTCATGAAAGAGACAGCATCCAATGCAGAAATCCGAAGACTCTGGTATTCAGGCTGGCTGAGGGCTACCTGCAGGCAGATAACCCAAATCTGATGACTGCAACAGTGAAACACAAAGACCATCCTTGAGTAAGTTCCAGATCCTCTCTGATCTGCTGGAACTGGTTGGATGACTCTTTTTCTAGCAACCTTAGAATCTCTATGGTTGCCTGTTCCCTGTGGTGGGGTAATAAAAGGAATGGTGTGTCCTTCTGGATATCATGCTTTGTAACAAACAATCTTTTGTGATTTTTAGCCAGGTGTCTGGGTACAAAGATAAGCGTCCCCGACTGCCTCCAGAGATGGACAGACAGGCCTCCTTTCAGGAGTGCTGGTAGGGCTTTCCAAAGAACTGATCCCCGTCACCCTGATTTTGCGGGCTCCCCTGCCACGTAGATGGTGTCTCCCATTATTGCCCCCTCCTCTGCCTCTAGAGGGGCTTCACCACGTGTGTCATAGAAAGCTCCTTGGGCTTTGCAAAACCCCATTTTCCCACTCTTCCAACCTTTAAGATAAGGTCTGGTAGGGGTAAAAAAAAGGGGCTCCTACGGCAGACAGAGTCTTTCCATCTTGCTCACACCTGGTAAGCCTTTCCTGCACTTTTGGTCCAAAAAATGATGAACTATCAAAGGGGGTGTTTACAAAGGATGACTTTTAGGGCTCCGCAAAGGAACACTAGCGCATCCAGGAGTGTCCCTTAAGAGCAATTCCTGTACCCGCTGCCCTCCTCGTTCCATCAGCTGCATATGAAATCAGACGCATGGAAGAGTTTATAAGGGAATATAGGGTAGCAAGCTAGGAGGTTACCTTGTCTGAGACCCCCACAGCAACTGCACCCTGTAGAGCATCTCCCAACTCCTTAAGGAGATCTCTGTGTAGTCTGGTAAAATGTGTGAGATAGTTCAGGGATCGAAGAGTAAAGGCCACTAAACTAAACATGCACTTTCTGTATCTGTCCATAATCCTAGAATCTCTATTAGAAGGATTAACAGATGTGGAGGTCTCCGATAACTCCTTCTTGGTGGCCACCGCCACCACCATAGCATCAAAGGGTACTCCTTTGGTAAGGAAAGCCTTGTCCTGAGGTGACATTATAAATTTATTAGGCCTCCGAGGGACTGGTTCTAAGGTATCCGGGGACTCCCATGCCTTTCGTGAGAGAAGGTCCATCAACTCATCAAAAGGCAGAGTCACCCAAGAGATGGAGGGTTGAGACCCAAAAGCCTTCAGGAGTACTGAATCGTCATCAGTAGAGTTTAAAGGTATTCCAGCCACCCCTCCGTTTTAGGATTTCCAAGATATCACCAAAAGAGATATCTTCAGAGTGGGACCGTGAGGACTCTTCTGACTCATCTAAGTCAGTATCTGACGTGATGGATTCTTATGGGGAATCCAGATGCCTCCTATTACAAATTCTCTTCCTGGGAACCTCCTCAGAGGGAGGTCCCAGAAAAACAGGGCTCGCCCGATGGGGTGACTTGAGACTCCGGGTCTCTACACGTAAGGGATCAGTGAAGCAGAGGCAGACACGGGAACTTTAGGGGAGGAGATTGCTGGTACCGATGACGTGGGTGCCCGAGGGGACAACACTCTCCTCACAGCATCGAAAGATGCACGGCTCCGATCCGAAGAGATGTCTGGATCCGTAGAAGCAGGCAGTCCCTGCGGCGCCAAAGCCGTGGGCTCCAAGCTTGAGTTAGATGCCAAGCTCACCCGCGCCGAGGCCCCGAGAGGTAGAGTCGGCACCAAAAGATCAGTACGACTATCCTCTCCGAACCCGACCGGCAAGTGTCGGCTCCTAGAATCTAAGGTAGATAACGAAGAGGTCAGAGTAGTCAGAACCGAAAGCCCCAGGGGTGTCAGCACAGGCAGTTCCACGATCATCGGTTCCGAATACTCCGGCTCTGAAACTTCGGGTTGAATCGGAGGAGGAACTGAAGAAATGGGTTGGGTCCGAGTCTGTTCCGAAGCCCTCGGGGTCGAACTCGACAAAATTTTTTGCTAGCGCCTGTGACTGCAAAAGTCTCTGCACCACTCGATCCACATCCTTATCCGAAAGTCTTGAGATCTGGGAAGCAATAGCCGAGGTCTCCAACTGCAAAATCGGAGATTTTTAAAGTGGGAGATACCGGCTCCAATGCTAGGGACCGGCTCCTACTGACTACCTCCAGCTCCGAAGGCTTACGAGCAGAGGTGGCAGTCTTGCTACATTTAGAAGTTGATGTGCCCTTTTTTGGCTCCAACACCGAAGACGAACTGGTAGATAAGGTTTTTAAAGACTTAGTGGGTTTGTCCTTTTCTAAGGCTTCTTGAAAGGAAGCTTTCAATAGACCTCTTGCCATTAGTTTACTTTTGCGTTCATGAAGAATGCGAGAGTTAAAAGAGTGACAGATGGCACAATTTTCCTGAAGGTGAAGCTCACCTAAACAATAAACAGTTTGCGTGCCCATCTGTGACATACATCTGTCCACATTTTGAACATTTCTTGAACCCAGATTTAGCCTTTTCAGATATGGTAAATCACTAATATCAGCAGCAATAGCCCCAAAGAGTTCTACACTCAAATATAAAAGTATAACACACAGTCTATAATAACAGTAATATATTGCAAAAATTTAGCCCCAATAAAAGTGGGTCTAAGACTAAACTACAACTGCTATAGTAATAGGAAACAAACAAAGCTATTCAAGAAAGTACAGTTTTGTACCTACCATAAATGTAGATGTCCGATAGGTATGCATTTGCAGTCCTAACATATGGGTTGTCCTGCCTCAAGCAGCCCTTCGGTCGGCCGGATTCCAAAGTCTGGGTCTGGCCTCGGCTGATGTCGCACTTCACCCGACGTCATAGCTGCTGTTTATTGGGTATAAAGGCATCAGCCGACACCATTTTCCTCAGTGTTTCTTGCCCCAGATGCCAGGTGCCCTCTAGGAAGGCTAAATTTGGATAAATGCAAATAATTCCAAACAGTAGAGAGCAAACAATATAAAAAAAAAAAATATATATATATATATATATATATATATATATATATATATATATATATATACATATATACAAACAAATACACCATAATAGATTCCCCCAGCTAGCTAAAAGAGGGGCTAATAACCTAGGAATACCACAGAGGGGAAGGAGGGTGGGTAATCCTGACTGCAGATGCATACCTATCGGACATCTACATTTATGGTAGGTACAAAACTGTACTATGTCCTTCAAGGATGCATCTGCAGTCCTAACATATGGGTAGAATACCATAGCCAAACTGGGGGAGGAGGCACTAAGATAAAGATGGTGTAGTTAAGATCCCTTGCAAAACAGCAGTTGCAAAACCTGCTCGGGATCTAGAATATAAGGGAAGATTATAATGCTTGGCAAATGTATGCACGGAGCTCCAAGTAGCAGCTTCTAAAATGTCTTTGGTAGCCACTCCTCGTAGGAAAGCTGTAGTGGTGACTGTAGCTCTTGTGGAATGAGGTCTGATAATTTCAGGAGTTGTCTTTCCATGAAAAGAGTAGCAAAATCGAATGCAATTTCCTATCCATTTTGAGATTGTCTGTTTTGAAATTGCTTTTCCTTGCATTCCTGTTGCATATGCTACCAGAAGCTGGTCAGTTTTTCTGCTGGTCTTAGTTCTGTCCAGGTAGTAGCGTAATTGTCTGTGTACATCCAAGGTATGTAGCAGTCTTTCCCCCCTGTTCTGTGGGTTGGGGAAGAATTAGAAGTTATGTACCTACCATAACGTTCCATGTTAGTTGTCTTCTCTCGCCTTCTTTCTTGCTGGATGGGTTCGGAGCCGATCCTTGGCTCCGACTCGGCACTTGCTTTAGCTTGAGAACTCCTTTTACCAGCTCGAGGCAACCCTATATCCCATGATGCAAGGCGGAACTACCTCAGATCTCGTTTGGTAGCTAACCTACCCTGCTAAAGACTAACCTAACATAATTAGGAAAACAAGTTCATAATAAGAGTCCTCATATGAAGGCTCAGGAGGAAAACAACCTGATAGGAACTCTTCAAGATCTGTCCAGGCCAGGGGGAAGGAGGGAGGGACGCAAGAAAGAAGGCGAGAGAAGACAACTAACATGGAGCGTTATGGTAGGTACATAACTTCTAAATGTTAAGTTGTCAATCTCGCCTTCATTCTTGCTGGATGGGACCGCGTCCCTAGCACCTGTATCCCGGGTGGCTCAATGGAACAGACTCTTGAGAACTGTGGAACCAAAACTGGCCCTATCTCTGGAGGCCAAGTCCAACTTGTAATGAGAGACAAAGGTATGAGGCGTGGCCCAAGTAGCTGCTGCACAAATGGTATCAATGGGTAGTCTATCCTGAAAGGCTGCAGAAGTGGATAGACCCCTGGTTGAGTGTGATTTTGGTTTAGAAGATAGCTGCTTGCCTCTGAGAGAGTACACATAGGAAATGGTGGAAGTCAACCATCTGGATAAGGTCACTTTAGAAACTGGAAGACCTATCCTGTTTTCTGCATAGGAGACAAATAATTGGTCCGATTTCCTGTATTGTTTAGTTCTATGCAAATAGTACCTGAGCTGACGATGGACATCCAAAAAATGAAGCTTCTGTTCAGCTCTGTCGGAATAGTTTGGGAAAAAGACTGGTAGATCTATAGATTGGTTAATATTGGTTTGAGACACAACTTTGGGGAGAAAGGAAGGGTTCGTTCTTAATGATACCCTGTCCTTATGAAAAACCAAGTAAGGGGGCGAATGCAGAGAGCTTGAATCTCGAAACCCTTCTTGCTGAAGTGACAGCCAGTAAGAATATAGTTTTCCAGGTCAATAACTTCAAAGAACATGAAGCAGACGGTTCGAAGGGAGGTAGTATCAAGGATGCCAACATTAAGTTTAGATCCCATTGCGGAGGAGGATGCTTTATAGGCGGCTTTAGGAGAAAAACTCCACTCAGAAAGGCCTTGCATAATCTATGAGACATAATGTTATTGTCATGCAAGCCAACATGATACTTGGAAATAGCAGCCAGTTGTACTTTAACTGTAGATGACGAGGATCCTGAATGAAAAACCTCCGCCAGGAAATCTAAAACAGAATGTACAGGAGCAGTAAAGGGATCCATATTCCTGGAATTTGCCCAAACAGAAAAACGTCGCCACTTGCTAGCGTAAACAGTCCTAGTGGACGACTTTAAAGAAGACACTAAGATGTCTCTGACTGAGTCAGAAATCATCGGTAGCCTGGCTAGGGAAGGAAGTGGAGCAACCAAGCAGTGAGGTTGAGAGAATGAATGGCCCGGTGCTGCTGACCCGACTGGTGGATCAAGAGATCCGGAACTGGGTCCAGATGCCAGGGCTGCACCAGAAGGTGACGATGCAGAGACGGAAACCAAATTTGTCGAGGCCAATAAGGGGCAATGAGAATCAACTTGGCCCTCAAAGCGGTGGCTTTCTGAATGACTTGTGGAATCAAGGAAAGGAGGAAAAGCATACAGAAGTCCCGGGGCCAATCCTGGGTTAAAGAGTCTCTCAGGGGTTGGCCTGGAAGGGAAGAGGGTGAAAAAATCGGGCACTTGTTGTTTTGAGGAGTAGCAAAAGTTCGCAACAAGGAGTGCCCCACTTCAGAAAAATCTGATCCACTACAGATTAATTGAGAGACCACTCGTGAGGCATCAGAATGGATCTGCTCAGCCTGTCCGCCAAGAGGTTGGACCTGCCGGAGATGTGCGTTGCTATCAGAAACCGATGAGAGGAGATTGCCCATTGCCAAAGTCTGAGAGCTTCTCGACACAACGGATAGGACCTGTTCCCGCCCTGCTTGTTGATGTACCAGACCACGGACATGTTGTCCGTTTGTACTGCAATAGTCCCCGTGGGAAGAAAGTCGTTGAGGGCTTGCAACGTTAAAAGCACCGCTCTCATCTCCAGGACATTTATGTGCAGATGGTATTCTATGGGTTGCCACGTCCCGTGGACCATCCTGCCCTGATAATGCCCCTCCCACCCGATCAAAGAGGCATCCGTAGTGACTGTGGCAACTGGAGGAGGGGGGACAAAGGGTCGGCCGTGATGAAGAAGAGGGGAAGATATCCACCAATTCAGATGAGTTCTGCGACTGTGTGACTAAGATTTCGTGCCTCATGGAGACTGTGAATACGACCACTGCGTGAATAGCATCCACTGCAGAAGCATGTGGAAGCGAGCCAGTGGTAGAAGAACAATGGCGCAGCCATAAGACCTAGAACCTTCAGTATAAATCTGGCTTTGACCTTGTTGCTCTGCAATAGAATCGAGCAATTTTTGGATGTCCAGAATTCTTTGATCTGTTAGTCTGGCTAACATTTTGACGGTGTTTAATTCTGCGCCTATAAAGGTGATAGACTGGCAAGGCAGCAGAGAAGATTTTTCAATTTACTGAAATTCCCAAACTCCTGCAAAGCTGCAGAGTGTAGTCTCTGGTCTGAAGAAGCTGACACCTGGTGGTGGCGGAGAGGAGCCAGTCGTCCAAATAAAGAAACATCTGGAATCCTTGACGTCTCAGATGAGCTGTGACCACTGCCATGCATTTGGTAAACACTCTGGGGACTGAAGTGAGGCCAAAGGGCAGGGCTCTGAATTGGTAATGACTGGTCCCTAGCGAAGCAGAGAAACCTTCTGGAGCGCCTGTGAATCTTTATGTGATAGTACGCGTCCTGAAGGTCTATACAGCACATCCAGTTGTCCTTGCCCAGAAAGGGCAGAATGGACTGAAGCGTGACCATCCGGAATCTTGCCTTCTTGACAAATCTGTTTAGACTGCTCAGGTCTAATATTGGTCTCTAATCTCCCGTCCTTTTGGGGACCAAAAAGAATCTCGAGTAGACGCCGGATCCTACCTGGTCTGCCGGCACAGTCTGGACGGCTCTTTTTTCCTAGGAGCTTTGAAACCTCCTGTTCTGCCAAATCCCTTTGACCGGGTGAGATGTCTGGAAGGGATTGTTGAGGTATGGGATACCTTTCGAAGGGGATTTTGTAACCCTCGGATATGATCGACTGTACCCACATATCTTGTGAGAGGGAATGCCAGGCTACTGGGTACAGCGAAATCCTTCCCCCGACTGCCTCCAAGGGTGGACAGTCGGGCAACACCTCAGGGATGCTGAAAGGGCTTGTCAGAGAGAGACTCTCTGTTTCCCTGGTTTTGTGGACCCCCTCTGCCTCTAGAGCGGCGTCTGTTGTTACCCCCTCTGCCTCTAGGGGTAAACTGACCACGTGTGTCCGGTGTAGCTCCTTGGGCTTTGCGGAACCACATCTTCCCTCCCTTCTGACCCTTGGGATATGGTCTAGAAGGGGTGGAAAAACGGACTCCTACGGAAGAAAGAGTTTTGCCGTCCTGCTCACACCTGGTCAACGTTTCCTTCACTTGAGGGCCAAACAAAGCTGACCCATCAAAGGGAGAGTTTGTGAAGGACGCCTTAAAGGGATCTGCAAAATTACATAGTCGCATCCAGGCTTGGCGTCTAAGAGCCACACCTGTACCTGCAGACCTACTCGCTCCATCAGCAGCATATGATATAAGCCGCATGGAGGAGTTTGCAATGGAGTTAAGGGTTCCTAGCTGCAAAGCAATTTTTTCCTGAGCCCCCGCAGCTGTAGGATCCTGCACAACTTCACCTAGCTCCTTAAGGATATCCCTTTGGAGTCTGGTGAAGTGACAAAGATAGTTCAGCTTAACGCATAGCAAAGGTCGCTGAAGAAAACATCCGCTTACCATATCTATCCATGGTCCTAGAGTCCTTATTAGGAGGATGGACAGGTATGGAAGGATCTGCAAGTTCCTTCTTGGTGGCAGCCGCCACCACCATGGCATCAGCGGGGACACCTTTTGTAAGGAATTGCTTGTCCGACGGTGCAGTAATAAATTTAGAAGGCCTCCTAGGGACAGGCTCTACAGAGTCAGGAGCAGTCCACGCCTTCGAGCAATAACCTGCATAAGGGGGTCGAAAGGCGGAGACACCCAGGAGGTGGAGGGCCGAGATCCAAACGCCTCCAGGTATACTGACTCATCCTCAGAGGGATTGTTGGTGGGCCAGTTTTCCCTCTGTCTAAGGAGTTCTAGGATGTCTGAGAAGGAGACATCCACAGAGGGGATCTTGGGGATCCCTCTGACTCATCTAAGTCAGTATCAGTGATAGACTCGGGAGTCTACATGTTTCCTCTTACAAGTCCTCTTCCTTGGGAGGATCACGCGACAAATCAGGAGAATCCTCAGAAGAGGGGATATTCCCAGTGGGGAAACCTGAGGCGGAGGATCTCTGGGTCCGGGGAGCAAGAGAAGTGGCAGAGATGTCAACAGGCACTATAGAGGGAGGAGTTAAGGGAACAGACTGCTGGCTGAGTCCAGAGGCCAGCACACTCTTCATCACCTCGAGGCTCCCTCCCAGGAGGTCCGAGAACCCGCTCGAAGAGCTAGGAACTCCAGGACCCACGAAGGAAGGCTCGAGGCAGATGTCGGAGCCGAGCTCACCAAGGCCGAGGCTCCAAGGGAAGAGCGGGGTGGGACAAGGGTCCGATGCCACTCACCCCTCGGAGGAGACCAGGAAGCCCGGCCACGAATCCCTCTAAGGAAGGTCTCAAGAGGAGATAAGAGTAGAGGCTGAAGGAGCAGAAGGGGTATCTGTCCCTCAGCCGTAGCAGAAACTATTCGAAGACTCCAACTCCAAACTCTGGGGTAGAGTCGAAGGAGGAACTGCAATGGGTGTGGACTAATAGTCATCTGCTGAGACGGACTATGTAGCATTTGGGCCAGTGCCTGTGACTTTAGTAGTCTACTGACCACTCTCTCCAAATCATGGTCAGAAAGCCTGGATGACCTTGAAGATCGGCTCCGATGGCTCCGCTCCGAGAGGAGAGGCCGAGCCGAAAGTATCGGCTCCAAGGAAGGGACCTAGACCTCTTTCGAAGGAACCATCGGAGCCGATGAAACTACTGAAACTGTCGGAGCCGACAACTTATCGGCACCGACAGGTAGCTTCGATATCGGCTCCAGCCGAGCCGATCTGCCATAAATAGGGTGTCAGAGCCGATCGGAGCCGACACTGATGCCTGGGCCACATGGTGGTCGGAACCGATCGGAGCCGACACCGAAGTGGTCGAACCAGAGTCGGCACCGATAGCCATCGGTGCGAAGGTTAGGTCAGCCAGAATCGGCTCCAGCCGGAGCCAATCTCGACTCTGAATGAGTCGGAGCAGAGGCCACAGGCTTGGACACAGAAGCCTGGGCCTTGGAAGACTTAGAAGTCTTAGATGGGGCCGACTTAGCCGGAGAGCCCTCCGGCTCAAAATCAATTTATTTCTTCTTTCCTGCAGGACTCTCTGGCTAAAAGAATGACATATAGCACAGGAGTCCTGCAGGTGAAGAGGCCCCAGACAGTACAGGCAAGAAGTGTGACCGTCTGTCAGAGACATCTTCTGACAGCACGAGTCACACTTCTTAAAGCCTGAGACCCTTTCTTTAGACATGGTGTAAAACACACACACACACACACACACACACCAGTCCAAGAAATTAAATTAAATATACCAAAAGGTATCACTAACAGACACACACACACTAACAGGGGGGGGGGGGGGGGGGTGGGATGGGTTTTAGTCTGACTAAAAGTTTTAAGGAGACAGGGAAATTTTCTGTCAGAAAGGAATTAAAACTAAGTTAAAACTAATAATTTAAGGTTTTTTTGAAAAAAGGGGCTAAAAAAGTAAAGTAATAATTCACTTACCAGGAGCTGGTAAAAGGAGGACCTCATCAGCGAAGCGGCAAACGAGATCTGGGTACTTACTGCCTTGCATCATGGGATATGGGGCTGCCTCGAGCTGGTAAAAGTGACTCTCGAGCTTAGCAAGTGCCGAGTCGGAGCCGAGGATCGGCTCCGAACCCATCAAGCAAGAATGAAGGCGAGATTGACAACTTAACATCCAATATTATGCGTGATGCCATGTAGCCCAGGGCTTGCAGGACTTTCCTTGCAGTAAGCCGAGTTTGTGTTGTTAATATCATGAAGTAGGCTGGTAGTTGCTTTTGTTTTTCTTCTGTGAGAAAAGCCATCTGAGTTGATGTATCCAGTTCTGCACCCAAGAATGTTATCCTTTGGGATGGTACTAGTCTTGACTTTTGCATGTTGACTGTGTATCCCAAGGCTTGCAACAGTTGTATGACATTTTCCAAATCTTTTGTTAATTTTGCCTTGTTGTCCGCTTGTATTAGGCAGTCGTCCAGGTATGGGTAAATTTGAATTCCCTGAAGCCTGCAATGAGCAATTACTGATGCCAGGCATTTCGTGAATACTCTGGGCGCAGTAGATAAGCCAAAAGGCAATGCTGAGAATTGATAATGTTCTGATCCTGCAAGAAATCTGAGGTGTCTTCTGCAATCTGGTCGTATAGGGACATGCAGGTATGCCTCCTTGAGATCTAGAGTCACCAGCCAAGACTCCTTGCCCAGCATGGGAAGAAGCTGCTGGAGGGTCAGCATTTTGAATTTTGGAACAATGAGGTATGTGTTCAGTGCGGACAAGTCTAGAATAGGTCTCCACTGATTTTCTTTTCTTGGTACAAGGAAAAGCCTGGAGTAAAATCCTTGGCCTAGTTCCATAGGTGGTACCTCTTCTATAGCTCTCATCCTTAGTAAGTTGTTGACTTGTCTTAGAGCGTCTGTTTTTTGGCTTGGTGGTAGGTTTGGCATTCCTCTCTTTTGGTAGAGTGTGGAAGTGAAACCTGTAGCCCTTGTCTATTGTTTGTAAAGTCCATTTGTCTCCTGTAATGTAATGCCAGTTGTCGGAAAATAAGGCTAGCTTTCCGCCCAAGGGTGCTTCCAGTTGTTCCCTGGTAGGCGGAACTAGAGCCAAGTCATTGTGTCTGCCCTGTGGAAGTGGTTGTAGTTGAATCTGTGGCAGTATTTCTCTGGTTGGTAGGTTGCCACTGACGTCCCCTGTAGGCACCCCTAGATTGACCTCTGCCTCTGGGGCGTCTATTTCTGCCTCTCTGCGCTCTGGAGTTGTCTGGAAAGGACCAATTCTTCGAAGGTCAATTTCGGCTAAACCTCAGAGGTTGGACCTGTAAAAAATCCTTGACTGTTTGGACAGATTTTGCTTTTTCTTCCACCTTCTTTAGAACCTCCTGTGCAGGGGAGCCAAACAAACTTTGTTTCTCCATGGGAGCATCTAGGAGTTTTGACTTAACATGGTCTGGTAAGGATTGCTCTTTTAACCAGGCATGCCTTCGAATCACTGTTCCAGTCATAGCTGAACTAAAGGAAGCCTACAGTGCATCATAGCCACATTTTAAGAAATGGTTACTGACCTGCTGAGAGTTATGTACCAAATCCTGAAGGGACTTGCGGTCTAAAGGTTCAGGAGAAGACAGTTTTTTGTTTATCTGGTCTAACAAAAATTCCTGGTACTGAATCATGTGAAATTGACAGTTCAAGGCCCTGGTCGAAAGAGTAGCAGAAGTATAAACCTTTTTACCCCATCTCTCTAATGCTCTAGATTCCCTTTCAGAGGGAAGAGGGTTTTTGGCAGAGGCAGCTGCCACACCTTTAGGGTCCTGTGAAATGGTTTCAGGGTCTGCAACAGGAGCCTTATACAAATGGTAATGTGTGTCCGGGACCCTGTAATATCTTTCTGGCTTGGCAGGGGCCGGAGGAAGCGAATCAGGGGCAGTACAGGCATCATTATATGCATCATCAACAACTGTTAGTACTGGCGGAATGGCTAAAGGCCTATGCTGTGGTAAGTGTAAAAAGGTCCTTAGCCTTTTCCTTGAATCTGAAAAATACTGGCCCTGCCATTGGAAGTGTTCGCTCATAGCATGCAAGGTTTCCCCAAAGGAAAACTCTTCAGGAGGAGAAGCAGAAGGATTGGAGTCTTCTGCATCAGAATCCTCATAAGGAGAATATGGCCCTTCGTGAGGGTCTGAAATGTCTGAGTCATCCGAGGAATAATCTGTAGTTACAGGTTCCGGGGGTTCAGTCCTAGGCCTCTTGTCTGGAGGGGGCTGAGAGGCCCTGTCTGGGTGAGGTTGGGATCCCCTGATCAAAGAAATGAGATCCTCAGCCAAGCTGAGCATTTGGGAACTAGAGGTAGGCCTATGTGAAGGAGTTTTAGCAGGTAAGGCATTAGAAGATTAAGCTGCTTTAGCCCTGGCAAAAGCCTTGATAGACATAGAAGCAGGGGGTCTAGCAGCCCCACGTGCAGGGGTAGATATGTCTAAAGGAATAGTGTCTGACAAATCCTGGGTGCCTGCTTCTGTAGCAGTTAAATCCTGGGTGCCTGCTTCTGTAGCAGTTAATTCAGTAGCAGATTCAGCCATGCTCTGTGAGGCCTCGGCTATCGGAGGCATGCTTTCGGCCGAAGGAAGAACCGGGGGCTCAGTTTCAGCCGAAACCGAGACACTCGCGGTTGGCCTAACCGTGGTTTCAGCCGAAACCGTGGGCCGCGAGTGTCGGTCCTTTTCCTTGCGCTTTTTAGCTAATTGAGTAGTCGGAGTCTCCGACGGCATTTTGTATGCAAAAGCGAGACCAAAAAACTCCTCTGCAAACTCCGACCGACGTCTAAGTGTCCGTCGGTTGAAGGAAGCACAGGCTAGACAAGCTGATACGTCGTGGTCTGGGCCTAAGCAAGGAAGGCAGTAAGAGTGGAAATCCTTATGAGGTATTTGTTTCCCACAAGTTAAACAATTATTTACTTTGTCTGACATCGGCTGAGGCAAGAAAGAGTCCCCAACGGGGTACTTAGCTTTTTAGAAGTCTTCGGTAGTATAAATCTCTGGATCTGACCAACCGGCACTTGCGAACAGCTTCTGCTTCGGGCACCACGCGGCAAGAAAGACTGAGGAAAATGGCGTCGGCTGATGCCTTTATACCCAATAAACAGCAGCTATGACGTCGGGTGAAGTGCGACATCAGCCGAGGCCAGACCCAGACTTTGGAATCCGGCCGACCGAAGGGCTGCCTGAGGCAGGACAACCCATATGTTAGGACTGCAGATGCATCCTTGAAGGACATCAATAATTATAAAACCCTAACAAAACCACAGGGCTGAATAAAATACAAGTTCAACTAACTATAAATAAAACTACTAATGCCCTAATAAAAAAACGGGTTTACTAGTTAAAGTAGAAAGGATTGGGAGCAAAGTTATTATACTAACTAGTTTCAAGATATATAAATAGGCCTAGAAATAAATGGCCTCAAAGGACAGAGAAAAAAGGCACTATCAAAAAGGCAAAGCATCTCAAGTACCTACCCAAGTTTAATCTAATAACTAACATTAACACTAAAATACTAAGAAAAAAAAATTTTATATGTAGAAAAATATCAAAATGTTTTCACAATACCGGCCAGAGCTGTTCGACAAACACCCGATCTGTTGCAGTGGCAAACGAGATCTGAGGGAAGCACTGTTGCATCATGGGATAGGGAGGAGGTCATGAGCCGTTTGAAGACCTCAACCTTTAGCATCTGGCCAAGTCGAAGCCAAGGATCGGCTCCGAACCCATCAGTGAGAATGAAGGTGAGATAGAACAACTTCACATACTACATTTGTCTGTTTCTCCCACATGTTCAACTAATTCTGTAAACCAGCTTGTAAGCAGCCCAGTATTTTGGGCTGCCAATATTAACCTCTCATCAGATGGTTTGAACTTACCTCTCCTTAACCATTTCTGCATTCATTCCTGATCAACATGAGGTTCTTCCAGCGGTTTTCTATACTTGCAACTATATTTATGCATTTTCCACATTTTTTGCCTTCTCATCAGGTCTATATTAGATCTTCGAACGCCGTTTCATCGACGCCTAAACAAAGTCTAATAAACACGGCAGGCCAATTACACAAATTTTTTCCCTGGGAAAAAATCTGCTTGGCCATCTTTGGGAATTTGCCCTTTTCCCCAATACAGAGTGATCTCAGAGTTAGTATATTTAGTTGGGGGGTGTGGGGGACACAGCCCCCCACTTTATATTTTAGAGGTTTTAATTTGTCGGTCATGCAAATGTTTTCACTGGGAAAAATGTGCATAATTGGCCTGTCATGTTTATTAGACTTCGACATTTAGGTGTCAGCGTTTCAGCGTTCGACAACCTAAGCGTTCGAAGATCTAATATACACCCTTTTCATCTGGTCCTTCACTTAATATTCCTTCTTTTGTTTTTTGGCACATTTAGTTGCTGCCTGATTTTCATCTACTTCTGGTTCGATTTCCATTCCTGCTTAACACCGATATGCTTCTGTTAAGCAGGGAAGTCATCTAAGATTTATTTTCCTCATGTTTCAAAATTTTCACTACATTTGGGTTTTGTGAGGTCAGCAGATGTGTGGAGTCCCACAACTGCAGATCTATACGTGTAATCAATTTCAAGGAGGCCCATCTCTTCCCTTCATGCACTTATTTTTATAAATCATTTGGTGAGTATGAAGCATCCTTCTTGTTTTCCTACCTAATCTATTCAAAACGTTTTTGGGGCCAGTCATCCACTCCAAAACTGTAACTTAGGATAGGAAAAGCAAACTGGTTTATAGCTTGGGATTTTGTTCCTAGGTGTCAACGTTGTTTTCAGGATTAATTTAAATCTTCTAAAGTACTCCTTATTAAGTTTTATTCTCATTTGTTTGTGTTTTACTGCTGATCCTCCACCAGTTCCCAAATATTTATATACTCCTTCTCAGGGGTGTAGCTAGGATTTTCAAATTTGTACTCACAGCTCTCAAACTGCTACCCCCCCTCCCCAGCCAAGCTACGGCCATTCTCGTAATTCACGGTTCACTCTTTTAGTATCGATGAAGAGGCATTCACTGTAATGCCTCTTCAGTAATATAATATAAATTCACTCAAACGCGGTTCCTTGAATTGAAAATGAACCAGAAAGTCAGTTCTTTGAAAAATGCAGCATGGTAGTTGGGGTAGAGTATTCATGCTTTTGTTTTCTGTAACTAAGGTACAGGTTTTGAGCTTGAGTAAATTACTAACCACCTGCTACCCCTAACTAGGGTGTTTCATTGACACACACACCCCACCTACCTCTTAGTGCAAGAAATATGGACAAAGCCTAAAATAAACAGGGACAGATATTAAATAATGCTCTCGTGAACTTAGAAAGTTGCTAGAACAACAGGATTTGCGCTAGTATGAATTTTTCTAAAGGACATGAAGTCTAAAACTCAAATGTGTCATTATTTAGCAACTTTAGCCTTCAATGATTTTCTAGAAAAATCACAAAATTTATGAGGAACAGAAAAAATATGGGGCAAAAATCTGGACATTCTGCAAAATTCAGACAGTTGAGAAGTATGCTACCTAACACACACACACACACACACACACACACACACACACACACACATACCTCTCAACCTTTTAGAGTAACAAATCCAAAAATAAACTGAGGCAAAGGCCCAAAAATAAAGACTTTTTTTAAATATTGCCCTTATAAATTTAGAAAGATAATAGAATAGTAGTAAGTCTTGCATTAGTACGAATTTTCTGAAAGGTATGAAATCAGAAACTCAAATGTCTGCCATTATTTTTTAACTTCAGTCTTTAATGATTTGCCACTAATTTGCCAGAAAACTGCAATTTTATGAAAAACGGACCAAAAATGCGATGCAAAAATATAAAATTGCCAGACAATACAGCTGGGAACCTGTCAAAGAAGGGAAACCATTTTAATATGAGCACTGTTAACTTGAGCAGCTGACAAAATTAGAGAATCTACATGCATTTCTGAAATAAAAGTAATGTATAACTCTGATCATTAGTTATTTATAATTGTAAAGCCTCCACATTTTCTTCCAAAATTGCTATTTTTGTGGAGGGATTATTAGGCAGGAGCAACATTTTGAGCCAAAATTGGGAACAGTTGAGAGGTTTGGATATTTCTAATTCTATAAAGCGATTTATTTGCACATACCTCTCAACCTCTTAATGCAGGAAATCTGGACAAGGCCAAATATATTAGGGGAACATACAAACAGTACTAAAAATTGATCTTGTATAAACTTAAGACAGTTGATAGAATAATTATAAGTTATGTACCTACCATAACGTTCCATGTTAGTTGTCTTCGCTCGCCTTCTTTCTTGCTGGAGGGGTTCGGAGCTTCGGCACTTGCTAAGCTCGAGAGCTAATTTTACCAGCTCGAGGCAACCCTATACCCCATGATGCAAGGCGGACATTACTCAGATCTCATTTGGTAGCTAAAGAAATAGCAGTATTTTCTTCCAACTTAAGAGGAGGAAGAAAATAAGGATACTAAGTAACATCATAACCCTCTAGAAAGGATCAACATAATCTAGTGACACTAGGAGTTGAACAGCTAGAAAAGGGTAATAACCTCTTAATAGAAGATGTATAATCTTCCCAGTCTGACCAGGCTAGGGGGATGGAGGGCGGGACGCAAGAAAGAAGGCGAGAGAAGACAACTAACATGGAACGTTATGGTAGGTACATAACTTCTAAATGTTAAGTTGTCAAGCTCGCCTTCATTCTTGCTGGATGGGACCGCGTCCCTAGCACCTCTATCCTGGGTGGCTCAATGGAACAGACTCTTGAGAACGGTGGAACCAAAATTTGCTCTGTCTCTGGAGACAGAATCTAATTTGCAATGTGAAACAAAGGTATGATGAGAGGCCCACGTGGCTGCTGCACAAATAGTGTCTATTGGAAGTCTAGCTTGAAAAGCTGTAGATGTAGCTAGAGCTCTGGTAGAATGGGCTTTTGGGTTAGAAACCAACTCTTTGCCTCTGAGCTGATAAATGTAAGTGATCACAGAAGACAGCCACCTAGATAAAGCTACCTTAGAAACTGGAAGGCCTTTCCTGTTCTCTGCATAGGATAGAAATAGTTGATCAGATTTCCTAAAAATTTTTGTCTTATCCAGATAATATCTGAGCTGGCGGTGAACATCGAGATAATGTAACTTTTGTTCAGCTCTATCAGAATAATTCGGGAAAAATACTGGAAGATCAATGGACTGATTTAGGTTAGTCTGTGATGCCACCTTTGGTAAGAAAGATGGATTAGTTCTTAGGGATACCCTGTCTTTGTGGAATATTAGATAGGGAGGGCGAACACAGAGAGCATGAAGCTCAGATACTCTCCTGGCAGATGTAATGGCAACTAGAAAAAGTGTCTTCCAAAAAAGCAATTTCAAAGAACAGGCAGCTGCAGGTTCAAATGGGGGAAGAATCAAGGATGTTAAAATTAAATTTAGATCCCACTGTGGTGGGGGGGGTCTCTAATTGGAGGTTTCAATAAAAAGATACCTCGAAGGAATGCCTTGCAAAGTTTGTGTGACATAATGTTGTGGTCCAAAAAGCCTATATGAAAATTTGAAATGGCTGCCAGTTGAACTTTCACTGTGGAAGAAGAGGATCCTGAATTAAAAATGTCAGTTAGGAAGTCCAATACCGAATGAATTGGAGCAGTATAGGGGTTTATGTTCCTAGCTTTTGCCCAGAAAGAGAAACGTCGCCATTTAGTAGTGTAGATCTTTCTGGTAGAAGATTTTAGGGAAGCTACTATGATATCCCGTACAGGATTAGAAATCATAGGAAGCCTGGCTAAGGATGGAAGTGGAGCAACCAAGCAGTGAGGTTGAGAGAAGGTATGGATTGGTGCAGTTGACCCGACTGGTGGGTCAGAAGATCTGGAACCGGGTCCAGATGCCATGGCTGTACCAAGAGGTAATGATGTAGGAACGGAAACCATATCTGTCGAGGCCAATAAGGGGCAATGAGAATCAACTGGGCTCTCAAGGTGGTTGCTTTCTGAATTAGCTGAGGTATCAGTGGAAAAGGAAGAAAAGCATAAAGAAGTCCCCGGGGCCAATCTTGGGTTAGAGCATCTCTGGGGATGGCCTGGAAGGGGAAGAGAGAAGAAGTCTGGGCATTTGCTGTTTTGAGGTGTAGCGAAAAGGTCGCAGCAAGGAAGGCCCCACTTCTGAAAAATCTCTTCCGTCACTGACTGTTTGAGAGACCACTCGTGAGGCATGAGAATAGCTCTGCTCAATCTGTCCGCTATGATGTTGGATTTCCCGGGGATGTGCGTTGCTATCAGAAACCGGTGAGAGGAGCTTGCCCATTGCCAAAGTCTGAGAGCCACTCGACACAGTGGATAGGACTTGGTTCTGCCCTGTTTGTTTATATACCACACTACGGACATATTGTCCATTTGGACTGCAATAGTTCCCAGGGGAGGAGAGTCGTTGAGGGCTTGCAACGTTAAAAGCACTGCTCTCATCTCCAGAACATTTATGTGCAGATGGTACTCGAAAGGTTGCCAAGTGCCATGGACCATTCTGCCCTGATAATGCCCCCCCCACCCAATCAGGGAGGCGTCCGATGTAACCGTGGCAACCGGGGCAAGAGGAACAAATGGTCTGCCTTGATGGATTTGAGGGGACGATATCCACCAAGTCAGATGTCTTTTGCAAGTTGGAGTTACTATGATCTCATGACACATGGGAAGTTGTTGAAAAGACCATTGGGTGAATAGCATCCATTGTAGAAGCCGCATGTAAAAGCGGGCGAGGGGAAGAAGTGTTATGGCGGCCGCCATAAGACCCAGTACTTTCAGAGCAAATCTGGCCTGAATTTTGTTGCTGAATAGAATCACTTGGACGTGTCTTTGAATGTCCAAGATCCTTTGGTCTGTCAACCTTGCTGAAAGTTGTACGGTGTCCAATCTTGCGCCAATAAAAGTAATATATTGACAAGGCGACAAGGCAGATTTTTCGAAATTTATAGAAATTCCTGGCCCTCTGCAAGTGTGAATGGTGTAATTTCTGGCTTGGAGAAGCTGATGCCTGGTGGTGGCAGTGAGGAGCCAGTCGTCTAGATATGGAAACACCTGGAATCCCTGACATCTCAGGTGAGCCGTAACCACTGCCATGCATTTGGTGAACACTCTGGGGGCTGTAGTGAGTCCAAAGGGCAGGGCTCTGAATTGGAAGTGACTGGTTCCCAGCCGAAAGCGGAGAAATCCTCTGGAGCGTCTGTGAATTTTTATGTGATAGTACGCATCCTGAAGATCTATCGAGCACATCCAATTGTCCTTGCCCAGAAAGGGCAGAATGGACTGAAGCGTGACCATCCGGAATCTTGATTTCTTTACAAACTTGTTGAGTTTGCTCAGATCTAATATTGGTCTCCAGTCCCCTGTCTTTTTTGGAACTAAAAAGAACCTTGAGTAGATTCCGGATCCTATTTGGTCTGCTGGGACTGGCTGGATGGCTCTTTTTACTAGCAGTTTTGATATTTCTAGTACTGCTAATTCCCTTAGACCGGGTGGAACGTCTGGAAGGGTTCCCTTTTGTTGAATTGGGGTTTGAATAAAGGGAATTTTGTAACCCTCGGATATAACTGACTGTACCCATTTGTCTTGAGAAAGGGAAAGCCAGGCTATTGGGTTCAGCGATAATTTTCCCCCGACTGCCTCCGAAGGCAGACAATCGGGCAACATCACAGGGATGCTGGAAGGGTTTGTCAGAAAGAGGCTCTCTGTTACCCTGATTCTGCAGACCACCTCTGCCCCTGGGGCGGCGTCTATTATTGTTACCCCCTCTGCCTCTGGGGGTAAACTGACTTCGTGCGTCAGGTGTGACTCCTTGAGATTTGCGGAACCACATTTTCCCTCCCTTCTGTCCTTTGGGGTAAGGTCTAGAAGGGGTGGAGAAACGGACTCCTACGGCAGAAAAAGTCTTGCCATCTTGTTCGCATCTAGTCAAAGTGTCTTTCACTTGAGGACCGAACAAGGTTGAGCCATCAAAGGGGGAGTTTGTGAAAGACGCCTTGAAGGGGTCTGCAAAATTACAAAGCCGCATCCAGGACTGACGCCTTAAAGCCACTCCTGTGCATGCGGCCCTACTCGCTCCATCGGCTGCATAAGAAATGAGCCGCATGGAGGAGTTAGCAATGGAGTTAAGGATTCCTAGCTGTGAGCTAATCTTATCCTGAGACCCAGCAGCTGACGGATCCTGTAAAACTTCTCCCAACTCTAAGAACATCTCTTTGAAGGCGGGTGAAGTGGCATAAGTAGTTCAGCGATCTCATGGCAAAAGTCGCTGAAGAAAAAATCCGCTTACCATACCTGTCCATAGTCCTAGAATCCTTATTAGGAGGATGGACAGGTACTGAAGGATCAGCTAATTCCTTCTTGGTGGCAGCAGCCACCACGATGTCATCAACTGGGACACCCTTTGTTAAATATTGTCTATCTTATGGGGCAGTAATAAATGTTGAAGGTCTCCTAGGGATAGGGTTCCACCGAATCTGGAGCCATCCACACCTTCAGAGCCACTACCTCCATGAGAGGGTCAAAAGGTGGAGACACCCAGGAGGTGGAGGGTCAAGATCCGAACGCCTCCAGGTATACTGACTCGTCCTCGGAGGGATTAAGGGAGGGCCAGTTCCCCCTCTGCTTAAGGATTTCAAGGATGTCTGAAAATGAGACATCCTCAGAGGAGGACCTTGGGGATCCCTCCGACTCATCCAAGTCAGTATCTGAGGTGGTAGACTCAGGGGAGTCTAAATTTTCCTCTTACATGTCCTCTTACTCGGGGGTTCTCCTGACAGATCAGGAGAAGCCTCGGAAGAGGAAGATATTCCCAATGGGGAAACCTGAGGCGTTGGATCTCTGGGTCCGGGAGCAAGAGAGTGGGAAGAGATGTCAGCAGGCACTGTAGTGGGAGGAGCTGATGGAACTGTCCGTTGACTAAGCCCAGGTGCTAGTACACTCATCACCTCGAAGGCTCCCCCGTCAGAGAGACCAGAGAGTTCCTGCTCCGAAGAGATAGGAACCCCAGGCCTCACCGAGAGGGAAGGCTCCGAGGCAGATGGGGCCGAGCTCACCAACGCCGAAGCTCCGAGAGGGAGAACGGGGTCGGACAAGGGTCCGATGCCACTCGCCCCCTCGGAGCCGACGAGAGAGACTAGATGCCTGGATCCCTCCAATGAAGGTCTCAAGGAGGAAATCGGAGCCGAGGACGACGGAGCCGAAAGGGGTGGTATCAGCTCCGAAGTCACAACGGTACCGGTTCCAAGGAGCTCCGGCTCCGAGCTCTGTAAGAGAGTCGAAGGAGGAATGTTCGGTGGATGTGAGATAGCTACCGTCTGTTGAGATGGGCTATGGAGTATTTGGGCCAATGCCCGAGACTTTAATAGTCTACTCACCACTCTCTCAAGGTCGTGATCAGATAGCCTGGATGACTGAGAAGATCGGCTCCAATGGCTCCGCTCCGAGAGCAAGGGTGATCTCGGAGCCGAATGTATAGATTCCACTGAAGGGGATCGAGATCTCTTTTTTGAGATCAATGGAGCCATCGGAGCCTAAGATACGTCGGCTCCAGCCGGAGCCGACACTGAGTGTCTGGATTTGACAGTATCTGCGCCGGATGGAGCCGATACTGAGACTGGTATGGAAGGATCGGCTCCGGCCGGAGCCGATCTCGATCCTGGTGAGGAAGAACCTGAAGCCGACGGCTTGGAAGCCTGAGCCGAAGGCTTAACAGGTTTTGAGGGCTTCCCCGGCACCGACTTAGTCGGGGAGCTCTCGAGCTTTAATAAGCCCCTTAATATGAGCTTATTTTTTCATTCCTGCAGGACTCTTGGGCTGAAAGCATGACAGATAGCACAAGAGTCCTGCAGGTGCGAAGGTCCCAAGCAATAAACACAAGAAGTGTGACCGTCTGTCAGAGACATCTTCTGACAGCACGAGTCACACTTCTTGAAGCCTGAGACCTTAGTGTCCTTCGACATAACTGTGTCGATAAAACACCAGTAACACACTCACACACAAAAACACTCAATCCAACAAATTAAATTAAACAGGGATAACACACAGTCACACACAAACAATCCCTGACAGGAAAAAATTTAGGGAGGGGAAAGCCTAAGGCCTAACTAGGGACAAGGGAATATTTACTCAAAAAGAAGGGAACACTGACGGGAATAGGGCTAAAGTAAGTCGATAATTAACAAATAACAATATATATATATATATATATATATATATATATATATGTATATATATATATATATATATATATATATAAATTTAAAGGGGGGTAGACGAAAAGTCTCTAAAAAGTTCACTTACCTAGAGATGGTAAAAGAAGGCACCTCGTTAGCGAAGCGGCAAACGAGATCTGAGTAATCTCCGCCTTGCATCATGGGATATAGTGTTGCCTTGAGCTGGTAAAATTAGCTCTCGAGCTTAGCAAGTGCTGAGTCCCTCGGCTCCGAACCCATCCAGCAAGAATGAAGGCGAGATTGACAACTTAACATCAGGTCTTGCTTTAGCATGCATTTTTCTGAAGCTTAATGTCTGTCATTATTTAGTGACTTCCTTCCTAAATGATTTGCTAGAAAAGTTTTATTTTGCATTTTACAGCACGAACACCAATAAATATCTGCTAAACAAAGCAATGCAGTCTCACAATGAAACTAGACTTAGCATTAAAACTTCTCTGCCCTTGAAACAGCATTGAAACCCACATTCAAAGAAAATACATTTTGCCAGTGGCAGATAAAGATTAACTTTGTGCTGTTTTCAAATCATAGGCCCCTTGTGCCGTTTTCAAATCATAGGCCCCTTGCACATGGAATATACACGTGCTCTTTGATGCACCTTCCTGATTGTATTAAATTATATTCCTTGTACAATACAGTATAGTTGTTAGAGCATTTTAAATTTATTGTTTTGAACATTTTTCCAGTAAACAATGAAAAAAAAATGCATGCACCAATAATGACAAAACAGCCCAGTTCAGAACATTTCCATCATAAAAGTCTACTCAAACTTCTACAGTCCACCAGTATCAGTAAATATGCACAATCTCTGAACTAATAAAAGCCATCTACACAATTCCACATTAAAGAAATCTGTAACTAATGAAGTGGTTGCTGCTAGCAAACAACTTTATATTTCATTGTTTCATCTACAAATAAAGTGCCTGTTGCCCTTGAGGAATAAATTGCCTATATTGCGTTAAACAAAGTGATACGCTAGTAATATTGCAATAGGGAATGGATGGCAAACTGATAACAGGTTCATAGTTACTACTAGATATCTTCGCCAAAAAGGACTACAGCATCCACCCCCCTTTACAACACAGTACAGTATCAGCAATGCAACTACCTACTGTAGGAGAAGAACCCACAGCCTTCTGTATCAAAAGCAAGTGCACTAACTGTTGTGTTATTAAGACTATAAGCAGGCTCTCAGCATAAGCAGCACTAAACTTCATCTCCCCTGCAGCTCTCAGCTCCTTGTAAAATGTACTCAACACTCAGCTGTATCTCAGAACTTTGCAGCACAAGAAATCTGGAAAAAGCCAACATTTATTGGGGGAGGGGGGGGCAAAGCCCAAAAACCAGGGACACATTTTAAACATTGCTTGTATAATTTTGGAAAGTTGCTAGAATAAAATGCTGTGTTACCACCATGCATGTCTTGAACCCAGAACCATATGCACTACAGTCTAAATCAGCAGTTTGCAAAACAGGAAGACTGAAACTTAATGGCTATTACATAGCTCTCAACCTCTTAGCACAAAAACCTGGACAAACAACAAAAATAATAATGGGGGAATACAACTTCAGTTCTCACTTCTCACCACAACTGGGGAATACAACTTCAGTTCTCACCATAGCTCACAACTGTTAGAAATAAATGAAGCCTATATCATAGCAGTCTATACATTAAATATACTGTTCACTGCCTGAAAAAAATACTAGAGCATAATGTTAAACTTTCCGGCTGAACTCTAACAAATTCAAAACTGCCAGCATTTAAAAACGTAGCTGGTTGGTGTTTGCAGTGGTTGTTGTGTACCTGCTCTGTTCATACAGTGAAAAGACTTTTCCAGCAGAA
The DNA here is from genome assembly GCF_019279795.1 of Protopterus annectens. Classification (NCBI taxonomy): domain Eukaryota; kingdom Metazoa; phylum Chordata; order Ceratodontiformes; family Protopteridae; genus Protopterus; species Protopterus annectens. The sequence continues at coordinate 189,163,728 of NC_056745.1, read as the reverse complement.
AATTCTCATTAAGAAAAGTTTGCAGAGTCCTAATTTGACCAACCATGCAACTATTTACAGACACATCATTGTTTAGGCTTAGACAAGGATCACGTATAGGAAAGGTTGCTGTATTCTTCCCATCTCAATGTGTACGACAAGGCTGGCACTTTATCTGGAATTACATGCGATGCCAACACACATATACATACACAC